>NW_026019869.1:0-452500 GCF_900185275.1 Solanum verrucosum
AACTTAACTATTTAATAAAAAATGAAAATTCATGTTTTTTTTTCTTCAAAATTTGAATTAAAAATATTTAAGTGGAATGCTTTATTAGAAGTCGAGGTGTTAGCTTGAAATATAACTTAGTTCAAGTGCCTAAACGAAATATCCTGATAATTTAAAGGAGTTGACTATGTATTAAGCCTAAATTAAAAATGTATATAATTCTTTAAATTTTGTAATCTGAAATTTGTCACGTAAAATGTTGAATTAAATAACTTACTTCATCTGTCCAACAATAGTTTTTTTTTATACTCATCTTAGGAAACAATAAATAATTATAGAAGTAATATTACAATATTACTCTTTGAATATATTAAATTTAATGCTTTAAGAAATGTATTAGATATAGAATTAATAGTACTTAATAATAAGAGTAAAACAGACACAAAATAGTAAATTATCTCTTGATTTTTTAAAACTGAACAAGTATTGTTAGATAACTATTTTTTAGTATAGTGGACAAATAAAGATGGACAGAAAGAGTATTAATTATTAATCCATCTGTCCAACAATACTTGTCCAATATTGACTTTGCACACTTCTTAAGAAATTATAAATAGAAGAGTAATTTTACTATGTCACCCTTTGAATATACTCAATTCGTTCACTTTTACTTATCACTTATTCCTAAAATAGATTTTCATTTTTACTTGTTACTTTTGACAAATCAAGAAAATACATAAAAAAAATTCATGTATCACACACATGACTCGTATATGAAATTTGTATATAAGCGTATAAATTTCATGTTAATTTCTGATAGTTTAACATAATTAAATATCTTACAATATAAAATACAATTTGCATACCATTCATTGTATAATTTAATATACTTTTGATACAAATACAAATGTAACTTCAAATTTCAATGAACTAAGATTAAAATTCAATTCAAAATTAGCTCAAATCTTATCTATACATAGCCCCAAAATTTATATTCGAGAGACATCACCCACTCAAAAATAAAATTCATTTGCGATAAATTAATTTATCAACTTGAGATTCGAATTCATTTAATAATCAAAGTTGGGGTGATTTGGAATGCATGTTCAGTTACAGTAAACAAACAGTGGTGATGAAATAGATGCCAAAGATGCTATTGATTTTATACATGTTTTATTGAAGAAAAAGAAAAAGGATAACTTATGATATAGTTGAGGGGCCATAATTATAGGTATACTCTTTACCAACATGTTTTTAAACAATTTCAATCTTTGTCAGGTTATGGCAACAGTTAAATGATTATGAAATAATAATAATAATAATAATATATAATAATAATAAAAAATAATAATAATAAATATAAATTTAAAATGACAAGAAATATAATCAAAGAAATTGAAGGAGAGAGGTTTTATGAGCCGGTTTGGATTGACTTTAAAGTTTGTCGGACTTATTTTTAAGTTATTTTTAGCTTTTGAGAGTGATGACAAAGTTAAAAATAATTTTAAAAAGTAGATACAACCCTACTTTTTCATTTTTTAACTTAAAAGTAACTAAAATTTGACTCATTAAAAACTACTTTTAAAAAGTTATTTTTTTAAGTTAATTCAAACAAACTCTTATTTCTAAAAAAAAGAGTCATATTTGTTCTTGTACTTTCATAAAAAAAAAGGTTATATTTATCTCTTATGTATCGTATTTGTTTGATATATTTGTCCTCACCATTCAACTTTGAATTTATATTTGTTCTTGAACAATTAAGTCCCATTTTTTTTCTACTCTTATTATCCTACGTTGTGCATATATGAATATATTTTTATCACAATTAAAATTTACTCTAAATTCGATTAGTATACCTAACACAATATTTTACCCACTCATCTAACCCATTAAACCCAGTTCCTAATACCATATTTCTCTTGTCACTTTCCCATTGACAAACACATGCATTGACATAGAGAGAGAATTAGGGTTGCCTATCCATGTCTTGATCAAAAGAGAGTGATTAACGTTTCAAGGACACTTAGTCCAGTTCTAAGCGTCAATGATCGTTAGTCAGTATAATAACCCAACTAAATGAGTTGGGGTCGAATCCCACAGGGAGTGGTACATACTTAAGATTCAATAGGTAAGTAAAAATATGTTCGAATTAGTCATAGGAATAGACATTATCGAATAAAAATATAATTCAAATCAAGGGGTGACACGAATGTCAAATGGGGGTTTTGGTTGAGAAATTAACAACTACAAACAGCAGCAAATAAAACGAGATAACAATAATGAGACGGATTTTTGAGATGTGATTCAATTACAGGCTATTATAGACAAATGGGTAGTTACAACTATTAGAAAACTGCTGAAAATCAGTGAGTAAGCTAGACTTAGAAGATAAAAAAAAATAAAAGAATACATATATTACCATTAAATTATACTGGTTGACATCATTAAGTACCTTTACTTATGAGTATTTGATTGTGCATAACAACAAATGAACCATCAACAACATTTTAGTCCTCTAAGTTTTTTTTTCTCTTTTTTTACTCCTTTCGATTATTTTACTAGTTCGCTATTGACTTAATACCTATTTTCAGAAATTACTCATCTGTTAAGAATCTCTTTTATTGAATTATTCATAGTAACTATATTTTAAAATTTAAAATTTGATTATTAATACTTCATGTAATTGTAATATTTAATGATAAGACTTAAGAATTTTAGTCATCATGTTGCGTTTTTAGAAAGTCAATTTGATTAATTTTTCAAAGTTAAATTAAAGGGAAAATGGTCTGAAAAATACTCCAACTTTGGCTGAAATTATTGTTACGATACCAAACTTTATGGAGGACCTTTTACCCCCTATACTTTTTAATAGTGTATTTTAAAGGTATATATGTGTCCACGTGGACATGTTACTATTTATAATTATGCAATATTTATGATGTCCACGTGGGCATATATACACCTTTAAAATACACTATTAAAAAGTATAGGGGGGGTAAAGGTCCTCCATAAAGTTTGGTATCGTAACAACAATTTCGGTCAAAGGTGGAGTATTTTTCCTTAAATTAAATTACATTAATTTGATATTTTAAACTAAAAATTTAGATATTCAAAAAACTATAAAAAGTACTATAAATTACATTATTTTTCCATATCAATATGATTAAACAATAGATCGTATGTAAATGTTAGTCAAAATTCTTATTATTTAACTCTAAAAAAGAAAATCATGACAACTAAAAGAAATGAAGAAAATAACAAATATATATGACTTATGGACTTATTTATAAAAGAACAAAAAATAAATATGACTCTTTTTCCGTTTTAGAATCATAGGTTTTGCTATGTTAGGCCTTTTCATGTCCACACTCCATAGGAATATTTAATTAATTCTTCCCCACTTCCCTAGTAGATAAATGATACATGTATTTTAATATTAATTTTATAATACAAAAACAAAGAAAGTTAATGCATCACACAAATCAAAAAGTTTTTCTTCTTTCAAGACGAGACAAGATTCACATTTCAAACAAATTTTAAACTTATCATTGAGCATATCAAGCATCCACCACATTACATGATATAGCAAAATCAATTCTTTTGTTAAATAAAAAATAGTTGTTGGTAGGAACAGATCTAAGAGTTGGCGAGGTATTCTGTCAATGCACAGAGATACATGTATTTTTTCATTTAAAAATATTCTTCTATTCATTTTTTTGTCTAAAAATATTCTTTCGTTCATCTTTTTAACTCATTTATATCAATTGTTTGTGTGATGTGTTGAGAATTATTTGAAAGGCTTGTTGAATTATTGTTGATGTTGTATCCTGGTTGTCTTGTTGTGAATTGTGCAATGTTATGAAAATGGTCATCTCCTCATTATTTGTGTGAACATGTCATTTGCATTGCTCTGAGACATGGTTGTGACAAGTGTTATGTTCATTGAGAAAGAATAAGAAAATAAAGAGGATGTACCATTTCGAGGGACGTATCGCGCGCCGCGATGGTTACTATTATCGAGGGTCGTATCGCGCGCCGCGATTGATGCATGGACAGATATGTCCCCATGGGTCCCGAACTGAGAGACAGCGGGTGTGTATCACTAGGTCAGACATGCATCACTATACTTGACATTGCATTGCACTTCCTTATTATTGGTGAACTTGATCTTGTATGTTGCTGATCTTGTGAGTGCCTAATATTGAGCTTATTGTTGAAGATATGCAATTGTTAGAGTGTTGTTGTTGAGGATATGGAACTATTGTTGTTGTAGAGGATATGCAATTGTTAGAGTGTTGTGTTGAGCTATGTGCTTTGTAAATTGTGAACTGTTAGGTTGGGTTGGTTTTATACAGATTGTAGTTGTGAAGGTTCGGTTGGGGTGTAAGGAGTACCTGTATTCTATCCCCTTAGCTCGTGTTTAGAGGTTTACTTGCTGAGGGTACTCATCCCTTGCTTCTACAAATTTTTGTAGGTTACGAGCCTGAATTTTTGTGGTACTTGTTATTCTCTTCTTTTCCGAGGCTTCTTGGAGATTTGTGAGGTAGCTGTTTGTCAACTCAACAGACCTTCTTACTCCTGTTTATGATCTTGTTCTACTCTAGAAATAGTGTCATATGAGACTTGTGTTGTTCTTTTGAATCAGTTGTAATACTTTAGAGGCTTGTACACGTGACAACCAGATTTTGGGGGTATATTTGAGTTTATTATAAAATTTCCGCATTTTATTGTAATGGTTAAGTTTTAGGCTGACTTGTCTTGGTGGTTTAAGACGAGTGCCATCACGTCCATTTTTGGGTCGTGACATTTATATTCTTGAAAATAACAACCTTCTCTTTATTTTGTTTTTTTTAAAAAAATATTTATTATGTGTCATTCTCTTATTGGATGAAATAAAATCCCTATCTCAACTAGATTTTTTCCCATAATTTATCCAAGCCAAAAAAATATACTTCTTTAAGACCTCAATTATTTTATTTTATTTTTTAAAAAAATCTAATAGTTTTTTATATTTGTTGTAGCTTTTTATTTTTTAGTTTCTTTAAGATCCTGCTCCTCTCTTCTTTTTTTTTCTTTCTATTTTTCCCAAGTTCTTACTTGGATTGAAGGCACATGACATAAGGAAAAATTAACGACAATCTATATTCTTTTTCTTCTTTTCTCTTTGAAATTAGTTGTTACAGAGACTATTAGTAAAAAATTTCAATGGTCGTTTTTTTTTAAAAAAAGAAGAAGATAGACTTTAGGATTTATGATAGTATAATATGTCCTTATAATTGTGGCATTACTAATATTTTTTTAAATATATAAATTATCTAAAATAATTATTTTTTTTAAAAAAAAACTATAGAAAATACAAATTACTAGATTTTAAAAAATATTTTTTTGAGGTATTGAAGAGGTATATTGTTTTGAGTTGGATAAATTATGGGGGGAAAAATTAATAGAGGTAAATTTTATTTCATCCAATAAGAAATGACACATAATAAGTACTTAAAAAAATAGGGTTGTTAGTTTCAAGGATAAAAGTGAACCAAAAAGGTGAATGAAAGGGTATTTTTAGACCAAAAAATTAATTAAAGGATATTTTTAAACTAAAAAATTGATTAAGGGTATTTTTAGACCTTTTCCTATAGTTCAAAAGTATTTTTGGTCGTTTTCCGTATTTATAATGCCAAAGGGGAGGAACTTATGATTTTGAATAACACTTATTTTTTTTTTATTTGGTACATTTTCAGACAAAACATATTAGTTAAAATAACACGATTTTTTTCAACTATCTCACTTATATATTATTTTCCTTCTCATCTCCTTCCTTCTAATAGTAATAATTTTTCCTAAAAAAATTAAGCATAAAATCTTTTTTTTAAGAACAGTATTATAATTATTATAACTACTCTGTATTCTGAATGTCCCCTTAAGTTGGGGGAAGTTTAATGAAATTAATGGCCTAAAGTTAATCCTTAAGTAAATGTCAAAAGTATATTGAATAAAATTAGTAACTGTGTGCAACATAGGTGCATCTTGAGCATCATATACACATTTCATGCGACATATGTGCATCTCCTACGACACACATGTATTTTATATCAATTATATTTTCTTTAAAAAAATTACATATATATTGCCAAATATGTGTGTGAGGTATATTTTAAAAGAATTGCAAACTTGAAATAATGTAGGATGATCTAATTTGTAGAGAAAAAAAGATTGGTAAACAAGATAATCAAGTTATACAATAGTTGGAGCGATAGTAGAAGCACCACATTATTGTGTTGAGCATTGCTACATAAAGATTAAACAAGACATATATCAGGAAAACATTTTTAAAAGACCAACATAGTCCTTATTGGAGAAGGAATTGATACAATCATAATAACATGTAATATAAGCTTTGGCGATGGCAACAAAACGTATGACACTACAATAGTGGGGTCCTTTGGAATGGCTTCACAACACATGACATCAACTTTAGGAATGATGTTGGACAGAATAAATACCAAGTGTAGTGGTATAAGAGTACAAGCAAATTTGGTTTCCTTTTATACATGTTATTTTGACGAATATCAAGATACCCTATATATAAAAACGGACCGTCAATTCTATCGGAATTGTGAAATCTATAGTACAATAGGCTTTATTAGTAGTGACAGGACGACACTGTTTTAAAACTACATAATTCAAGTACGTATTTCATTACCCAAACAATATAATACAACCACAACACAACAAAGAGAGCTTGAGAACACTCCAACTGAAGCCGTGCTTCAAAATTGCACTTTAAAGGCTAACAATGATTTGAACAATGTAACCACATATTCAGGTCGATCGTGGGATAAATTCTCTCAGACAGTGATAATGAAAAGTTACATTGACAACTTGATAAATCTTAAAGGATGGATTGAATCTACAATATAGATACAATATATCATTGTTCACCGTCTATATTATCTAAAGTACAAAATATAGGATCAGGTGTTGTTATATAAGAACATATGACATGAATATCCATCACTAGTGATATGAATATTGTATCAAATTTTATTGTCAGGCAATTTATAAATGCTCACAAATGGATTTCCGCCAATATTCCACATTACTTAGATTTTTCCTAAACAATATATTAAGGAGTGTCTTCCTACTAATTATCATATTCACAAAGAGTTAGCAATACATGTATCTCATGCATTATATGTGCATTTTGTGTGACACGTGCATTTTATGTCAATTAATATTTTAAAAAAAAAATCATATTTATATTACCAAACACGTATGTGAGATATATAACAAATTTAAAGAAGTGCAAACTCAAAATGATGTAGGATGATCTTATAATTTGTAGAGAAAAAAAAAGCAAGATTGGTAAACAAGATAATTAGGTTATACAATAGTTGAAACCATAGAAGAAGCACCGAAACATTGTGTAAAGCAATAACAAAACACATACCAAAAATACATTTTAAAAAAACCAACATATATAGTCCTCACTAGAGAAGGAATGAATACTATCATAATAACATGTAACAGTAGGGGTCCTTGGGAATGGCTTCACAACCCACGACATCACCTTTAGGAATGATGTTGGATCAAATAAACACTATGTAATGGTATAAGAGTACAAATAGATTTGGCTTCCTTCTATTAATGTAGTTTCAATAGATATGAAGACACCCTATATACAAAAAGGAATTGTCAATTCTATCGGCATTGCGAAATCTATTGCACAATAGACTTTATTTGCAATGGCAGGAAGAGTCTATTTCAAAACTACATAATTCAAGTACGAATTTCATTACCAAAAAATATAATACAACTACAACACAATAGAGAGAGCTTGAGAACACTCCAACTGGAGTCGTGTTTCAAAATTGCCCTTTAAAGGCTAACCAAGCTATGAACAATATCGCCACATATTTAGGTCGGTAGTGGTAATGAAAAGTTACATTGACAACTTGATAAATCTTAGAGGAAGGATTGAATCTACAATAAATCATTGTTCGCCATCCATATTATCTAGCGTAGAAAATATAGGACGGGTGTTGCTATAGAAAAACATATGCATCCATCACTAGTGATATGAATATTGTATCAAATTTCACTGACAAACACTTTATAATGCTCACAAATTGATTCCTACCAAAATTCGACATTACTTAGATTTTTTCCTAAACAATATATTAAGGAGTGTCTTCCTACTAATTATCATATTACACAAAGAGTTAGCAATACATGTATCTCGTGCATTATATGTGCATTTCGTGTGATACGCGTATATTATGTCAATTAACATTTTCTTTAAAAAGTGACATATATATTACCAAACATGTGTGTAAGGTATATAACAAATTTAAAAGAAGTGCTAACTCAAAATGATGTAGGATGATCTATTTAAGAAAAATAAAAGTAAGATTAGTAAACAAGATTATTAGGTTATACAATAGTTGAACCATAGAAGAAGAACCGGATCATTGTGTTAAGCAATACTACATAAAATTAAACAAACACATATCAGGAATACATTTTAAAAAAACCAACATAGTCCTTACCGGAGAAGGAATGAATACAACCATAATAGCAAGTAACAATGGGGGGTTCTCGGAATGGCTTCACAGCCCACAACATCACCTTTAGAAATGACGTTGTACTGAATAAACATCAAGTAGTGGTAGACGAGTACACACAAATTTGACTTCTTCTATAGATGTTGTTTAGATGGATATCAAGACACCCTATATACAAAAAGCAACCGTCAATTTTATTGGGATTGCAAAATTTACAGCACAATAGACTATATTTGCAGTGGCAGGACGACTTTATTTTAAACTACATAATTCAAGTACACGTTCCATAAGCTAGACTATGTAATCAATCACAAACACAACATAGAGAGCTTAGAACACTCCAACTGGAGTCGTGCTTCAAAAATCGCACTTTAAAGGCTAACCAAGATTTGAACAATGTTGCCACATAGTAGGTCGACCATGAGGTGAATTCTCTCAGACAATGGTAATGAAAAGTTACACTGCCAACTTGATAAATCCTAGAGGATGAATTGCATCTACAATAAATCTATTGTCGTGTTATCTAGAGTACAAAATATAAAATTGGATGTTGTTACAGAAGGAAATATGACATGAGCATTCATTACTAGTGATTTGAATATTATATCAAACTAGTGTACTTGACCGCGCTTCGCGCGGTTATGAAAAGAATTAAAATAAAATTTATACTAAATCATAAAAGATAAGCTATGAAAAATCAATTAAATATATCTATATTTTGTAACAATTGTTATTCCAAGTCATCTATAAGATACATACTCTTTAATTGAAATTATTAGTTTATTACATCAATATTATTTTAATTCGGACTTCTTCCTCCTCTTTGTTTGTAACATCCGGCAATATGAAATAATTGAAGAGGCTTAGAATTGGAAATTTTCATTTTTGGAAAGAATTTAAAGTTTTGGAAATTTTGGCTAAGTATGGAAAATGTGAAATTTTGGCCAACTTTGAACAGCCATAAATTCTAGCTCAGGATGAGTTAGGTGGAATTACAGTTATGGTTGCAAAGTTCGTGGAACGACCTTTCCAACGCCACCGAGTTTGCTCGATTCCGAGTTCGTATGAGGGAGTTATGACCTTTGAAAGTTGGGCAGTTGACAAGGAGATCCGTCCGGGAATCATTAAGGGCATTTTAGTCTTTTCCCTAGCTTTTCTTTTGAAGATATATTGTTGTGTTAGGCTGATATTTGGATAATTTTTCCATTTTAAGAGAGGAAGGCTAGGGCTTGAGAGTGAAGAAGAGAGGAAGAAGAGAAGAAGAAGAAGAGAAGAAAGAGGAGATCTTCGTCAAGACCATTGTGGATTTTCGTCGGGGGTGATCCCTATCAAGGTATGTGAGTTTTCGTGTGGGTTGATCCTTTCCCCACACACCTAAGTTTATTCTTGTTTGAGAAAAGATTGGAATTGTTGTTGAAGTGTGAAGTTGTTAGTTGTTGTTGATATTGTTGTTGGGTTGTTGAAGTTATTGTTCGTTGTGAGACTTGATTGGGTTGTGCATTTAAGTTGAAACCTATTGTATGTTGAGGGGATTATGATTCTAAGAGCTATGACCCTTTAAAGTTGATCCACCATCGATTTGCAGAAATTTTGGGCTTCGATCCCCATCTACGGGACTGACCTACGGATCGTAGATCGATCGACGGTCCGTACTGGTCAACCGTCAATCGGAACAGAAGTTGGTTTTTGGGGCATCGATCTACGGTCGCGACTTACGGTCCGTGACCTGACCTACGAACCGTAAGTCAGGACCGTAGGTCAACACTTAGTCATTTTTCTTAAATGAATTCTGGGGAAAAATCTCTGACGCGATCCACGGACCTGCAGTACGGACCGTGAGTCCATCTACGGTCCGTCGATGGCGTCCGTAGGTTCCACCTGTGTCACCAGAAACCTGAAGTCTCAGCCAAGTTTCCCCGTTTCTTTTCTCACTTTCTCATGCAAGTTCCAAAGTATTATACCTATGTCTTATAGTAGTTTCCGACACTCCTAAGTACGTCTAAGCGTTCAAGGATCCCTCCTCAACATGTGATCGAATACCTTAAATTCATAATTCCGATTCAAGGAAAGATAGTCAGAAGTCAAGTAAAAGAGTATAGAGTTCCAAGTCGAGTAAGAGTCTCAGTTTCAAGTTAAGTCATGAGTTTAAAGTTGAGTTCTTTTCTCAAAGCTATTAGGGAACTAAGTAATCCCAAAGGAGGTTGTAAATGCTATTATATTTGAATAAGAAGAGAATCATGTTTTCTTTCCCCAAAGGAGCCTTTGGGCTAAAGTTTTGAGTAATTATCTCAATCAAAGAAAGAAGTCATTTTAAAAGCATGAGCCAAAGTATTTTTGGGAGTAGTATTGAGCACCGAATTGGGGACACGAGTTCATATTAACTCAACTCCCCATAAGAACCATGCGCCAACATGGGACTTGTCGTATCATCCTTTTTAGATGATCACGTAAGATTAGGCTAGTGGATCCACTAAGCAAAAGTAAGGTCCTATATCGATGGCAAGGTATATGATGGTCCTTTGGCAACGTGAGGTAAAACGTTGTATCATCACTAAGGCTCGTAGTGGTGGTTGTCGGTTAAAGAACCTCCCACAAAAGCTGTATTATGTTTATAAAAGAAAAGTGGAGTTTGTTGTCATTTTATCCTTAACGATCTAAGTTGTTTACATTCTTTTACAAGCTTTATATGTGTGGCTCGTGTCTTATTGCTTTACTTTGAGTCCAGTTATGTATATGAGTCGTTCAGAGTCAAGGTAAGTGATCTCTTGTTCTCCTTTCAAGCTTAAGTTGCGGTTCAGCTTTTCCAGCTCACATATTCGTACATTCCATGTACTGATGCCAGTTGGCCTGCATCGTCTTATGATGCAGATACAGGTACCCCGGATCAGCATCCTGCACGTCGTTGATCCAGCTGAGCACTCCAGAGCCTGTGGTGAGCCTCCTTGCATTCCGGAGGACTCAATTATTTTGTGTACTTAGTTTTGTTCTATTAGGATGTTGCGGGGTCTGTCCCCACATCCATCTCAGTATATTAGAGGCTTCAATAGACAGTTAGACAGTCAGTCAGTCAGTTAGTTTTGAGTCTCTCATCCATGTATATGTATATATATATATATATATGTAAATATTCTATTTTTGAGGCTCGAGTTGCCCTTTGGGCCATATTTTATTAGTTAAATTGTTTATGTCTTTGCATGACGTTGAGTTATTCTGTTGAGTTAGGTTTCCGCTGAGTTAAGAAAGCCAGGCCAAGGGTTCGCCTGGGGCCAGCAATGGTCTCCAGGTGCCGGTCCCGCCCAGGGTGTAGGCTCGGGGCGTGACAGATGTGAGTGCATTGTTTCCTGTAGTTTGTGAAGGTTGAGTTGATAAAACTCTTAATGAATATCTGTAGCCCGTATGGGTGGAGTGTTAAGCTTATAGGAGCACTCTCGACAGATTTCACCTACGTGATGTGTGGAAGTAGGTTGCTTCCTATGAGAATTGGGCTTATTCTCAAAAGCACTCATGAAACCGGGATAGCACATGGCCATAACGTGCTGGCTTTAAAGCTCATGTCAACACCTTGATTATTATGTGTGAGCAGTGATATTTTATTTCCCTTAAGCAGTCATAGTTCAAGTCTGAGACCACTACGACTCTGGAGTAAAAGTTACCGTTTCGCTAAGTGGAGGTTCAATGCAGAGCACACCTTCATTATGCATAGTAGTCTTCCTTTAGCTGATAGACTCTCTTATCTAATATTATAATGAGTGGGGGATTGTTGGTTTTGGAGAATTTTAATATTAAACAATTATAGTTAAGATGCACATTCCATTTCCAGAACGTTAGTCTCTTTTGCATTATCCTTGGAACAATGTATTAGGAGGCTTAATTGCATTGATTGTGTCGTTTCTGACATTTTCATTTGGTGCACATTATTGTGCCATTGTGCAACTCTACATTCTGCCCGTTAGTGGCATTGGATGCACTCACTTTATTTCACACTTTATTCCCCATTATTCTTTGTAACCTATGTAACTCCTAAGACCATTATCTTCACTATTTACTACCCCATTATCTTCCTATTCATTGCTAGGAAGACTTATTGTAGTATAAATAGTGGTGGTCTTCATTTGGTTTGTGACACACAACACACAAGAAAATATAGAGTGCATAAGGTTTGTCAAAAAGGGAGTTCTTATTAGTTGAACTGAGGTGTTTCTTTTGTGGAGCTTTGGACTCAACTCTTGTCCAGAGATGTTGAGTTATACTTTGTGACGGTTGTTATATCCTGGAGGGGACAAGTCAAGAAGGACTATTGCTGGACCGGTGAAAAACATTTGTTGCAGTGGGCTTGAATCTCCTTAAAGAGAGCGAAATATCCGTGCCTCAGCCTGAAGAGATTTATTTCTTCATTTTTATTTTCAATTGTAATCTTGTATTTTTGTTATCTTGTAAGTTTTTCACTAACAGTTTCCGTAAAGGTCTTGAAGATTTGGGTTTGTGTGGGCATATGGGAGATTGATGTTCCTAGTTTGGTGTCATTTGAGTACATGGGAAATCAAATTCCTGAACTTAAAATTGCAATAGAGTCAAGACAATTGGAGCACTCAAAAGTCATTCATTGAAAGAATTCGATTCAGTCTACTTCTCATGGAAGCTACCCTTGGTATAGTCAATTAAAAGCCTACAAATGTGATTGGAAGAATGAGAATTGGCATGATAGAGGTTCTAGTTTATTTGATTGGTAATTAATGAGGTTCTATTACTTCAAGTTAGTTTTCCCATCAGTTCAAGATTTGTTGTTTCTTGTCAAAGTTCTTAGATAATTTAGTAATGTACATCTCTAAGGCTTGGTTTATGGGTGTTCTTTTGTACTTCAAAATCACGTCCTGTCATATAATTGTAAAAGTTGGATAAGTATGAAATTGACAACCAAATTAACCCCTTTTTGGATCGTTTCAACTTACTGTTCTGTTTCAATTGACTAGCGATATCTGATATACTCTAATTCAGTCACAACCATTTAGTATAAGCACACTCAGCATGTTGTTTCATACAGGTACATTGTTTTCTTTAATTTCTTCTAAGTACGTGACATGAAAAAGTTTGTGTCTGTAAACCATTCGGCAGGATGTTCATATTTATACATGTAATCAGGTAGGTACTTCAGCTCAAAATTATGTATAATAGCATCCCTTTAGAAGACCTGTATTACACCAGTCTTCGTATCATAGTGAGAAACGTGAGCCAATGTTGGTTTACTTTAGAAAAATTCCATAACACTAGGCAAAAGCTTCTGGCCTAAATCGTCCATTTTTGCTTCATTTGTCATGTAATTCTATAGTTGATTTTCCATCTTCTTGACGTTTTCCTCTGTAACTACTTTGGACCTTGATTCTGTAATCGTCATTGTCAACATGTGGCTCAGTTAATTAGTTGACTACCTAAACTTTCACTTTGTTGGTCAAGAGGGTTCCACTTTGTAATCCCTTTCCCATTGTCCCTTACCTTGCCCACCAATTAAATAGATAGAAAAAGGGTCCAATTTGCCCCTCTAACCTCATATCCCTTTATCATAGTTGTGACTTGTGAATGGGAAGACTAAAGATGGTAAAACATAAATGTGAAGATTGTTCTTGTATTTTAGTACTATATGTTCTTGTTAGTTGGGTGGGTCTGGTAGAATGTTTGATTAAAGAGTAAATTTTAAATTGTGTTAAGAATATATCCACGTACTCATCACATAGGATAAGAAAAGTGGGACATGAGACTTGCAATATATGCCTAAAATTGGATGCCAACCATAAATATATCAAAAAAGTTATGACGAGGATAAATATAACCTATTTCTGAGGTAGAGGGTAGAGGGCAAATATGATCCTTTTCTGTAAAAAAACATAACCAAGAGAAATATTTGTAATATTGTGTATAGGGTTTTCTAAACCATTTAAGAAACACTCAATTTTTTATTTTTTTGCAAAACACGACTCTCATTCGACAACAACTCTTAATACGTATGCAAATGTGAAAAGGTGGATACTACAATTTCTTAAAAAGAAGATGAAAAACTTAAGACAAGAAAGATTTTGAAATCACATTTGACATTTAAATTATGAGTTATGACATACTAAACAAAAGAAACTTTTATCAAATTATATACTTGATATATTATAGGAATTGTATAATTGAAGTTATTGGTTTGAGCTTGTATATTTCTCTTCAATTTTTGTGCAACTTATCACACACTAATTATAATATTTTCAAAGTCCTTGTACTAATTAAGCATGAGATACGTGGGCAACATACATGTTCAAGTATATATATATCGTTATAACAACTCCACACAATTTAGCATGGAACAGACGTACAAAGCAAGTGCCCAGAACTAGTGCTTATAAAAAGAGACTGTGAAATAAGGATATTCAGTAACGAAATAAGGAATTAATATTGAAATTCCTAGTTTAAAGGATAGGATGGAGAAATAAGGAAAAAGAAATATATTTTCCTCCTATTTTTACTCTTCTTAAGTATACATTTAACCATTTATTTAGGGGAGATTAACAAATACACTTAAATTTAGCGACAACCATTAAGTATCGATACATATAAAAATAGGATTCCTATAAATTATATTAGGGTTGTGATCCTTCATCATACAACCATGGCTGACATATTGCCGGAATGTCTAGTTCAAAAAATACTCAGTTTTCTTCCTAGTTATAATCAAGCATCCAAGATGAGTATTCTCTCCAAAACATGGCTGCAAGCGTGGTCGACTCTTCCCAACTTGAAATTCTTTTTATATTGTTGGGAAATCCGTACAAAGATAGTGGACACAATCATGGAGAGATATGGGAAGGGGAAAATTCCTATAGAAAAGTTTGAATTATCAGAGATTTTTGCTGATTCTCTCCAACTTTTCCCTATGGTTGATAAGTGGCTTCTGATTGCACTTGAGAATGGTGTAAAAGAACTTGTACTCCACTTTAAATCATACCCGGCGCCTATTTTAACAATCTTGGCAGCCAAATCTTTAAGAGAATTGGTTCTGCACGATTGTACTCTTTCATTATCTAGTGGAGTTGTGAATTGCAGTTCATTAGGAAAGATTTCTCTATCTAATCTAACATTAGACGAAAACATGCTTCAGACTCTACTTAATAGCTGTCCCTTTATTGTCTCTTTCATCGTTGAGAATTGTTCGGGAATGAATGTTCTAAAGATCAAATCGGCTTCACTGAAGGTCTTGAAGATTATACAATATTGCAAGATATGTAACATTGATGCTCCAAATTTGGTATCCCTTGACTATAAAGGGTATGAAATTCCTGAACTTAACATTGCAAGAGAGTCAAAAATCATTCTTCATTGTCTCCTCAGTTTAAATACGGCATGGTTTTGTAAGTTGAGGAAGTTTCTATCAAATTCATCCTCTTGGTCTGAAGTTAGCCTTTGTATATTAAAATGCGATGAGATCAACATGACAGATTTGCAAATGGACCACATAGGTTCTACTGGAGGGGTGGACGTTTTAAATCTCAATATGCTACTGATGGATGAAATTATAGAGTGCCCAACTTTTGTGGATGCTTTGCTATGGAGTTGTCATCCTGGGAGACTCAACTTAATCTCAATTGATATTGAAACAGTTACACGTTTAATTGATCGGTTAATGTATATGAAGAATTCGAGTCATTCTACATATTCTCATGGTTGGAATAATCAATTAAAAGAAATAAAAGCTTTTGATGGAAAAAATCAGTTGCTGCAACTAGGAAGTGAGGAGCTTGCAAAAAAGATTACGGAGGGGAAGAAACCTTATTTTATATTAGATTGGTGATGGAGTTAAGTTGTCTCTATTTCGAATTGAATTCTAAAGTTTATTACTTCATTTGCTTTAAATTCTTGCAGTTCCGAAAATATGTTTCTCTGTTTTCCTTCTTCTGAGTTTGAGGGATTTTTCATTTCTCAATTATCCTAAATCAGAAAGAGGTACTTAGTACTTTCCTTTCAATACCATAGAAAAACAATCCCCCTCCCTACATGTGCATTAACTTCATACTACCTGCTTGCTGGTTGATACCAAAATGAAATAAGAGTTTCCCATGAAATGGCTATTCATCTCTTACTTGGTGATGCATAACCATAGCACCTACGAATTCTGAAAAAAGGTCCAAGTTAGTTGAAGAAGCCATGATGAAAACAATGAACAAAAATGTAACATAATGAAAGATAAAGGAAAATCAACATCAAGACTGGATAGTATATCTTACTTTAACTCCTATTCATAATTCCCATACTTCCTTTTATTCCATATCATGTTTCACTTTAAAGGTTGTGGTGCACTCAGCCACTTATAATCTTCATAAACTTGATTCATCATTGGAGTAATTGTACTTAAAATTATAATACAATGTTATATTCAAGGATAATTTATGTGTCTGCCTTCATACATATGTACGTCTCCATGATTTTGGCCAAAAAACATCCCTATGTTATACTCATAATCTAAACTGCATCTTTAAAAAAAAATCGTGTGAACATAACACATCCCTATATACAAGAAAACGTTAAGCTAGGAAAAGCAGTACGGCCAAGTTAATTACATGAACAATTTTACAATATAAAATTGATGAAGAAGCAACGAATCACTTCCCAGTATCACATCACATGTGAATAGGAGTCTCAAATGGATGGTTTGGATGATGAAACTAGTCGGGTCCAAATGAGCCGACTCAGTGACTCGCCCAAGAGCTACTTAGGCCAAAATGGATTGGGCTGAAATGAACTAAAAAACGAATCATATTTCAACCCACTCAATTCTTACTAAGTTTTAATTTCGCTTTATATAGAAACCATGACCTTCTCTTGCTCAAACAGATAGTCGTCTTTCACATTAGCGAGCTAATATGTCAGGGTCTTAATGATGTAGCTCAAATTCTCGATAATGTGTTGGATTGATTGTTATCCACGGACAGTACATGTGATTGTTAAGAGTGAAACAACAAACAAAGATCGTACATGTGTATCTCACAGTCTTGGTGAACAATTTGAATCAGTACGACTTCATTCGAGAGAATGAAAGCTATGTTAGGAACAACTAATTCAACACCTGTAGACTGATTGAACGCAATGAAGAAGCATGGGTTTTCTAGTTTATATATTTCATTGTGATGTACAAATTTTGATTAAATATGTGTCAGACAAGTTTAAATGGATGTCCTTATATTACAGTGTACGCAAACAGTTTTGTGGACACTCTCTGCTTTATTACTCTTCACCTTTTCAATTTGTTCGTCTCATTTTCTTTTTTGTTCGTTTAAAAAGAATGCTTATTTCCTTCTTTTCGTTAACTCTTTAATTTTTACTTTTCACATGACATTTTCTTTTCAAACAAACTGGCATTTCATTAATGAGGGAATAGTACACGATTTGAAGTTTTTGCATACCAAACTTATATTTGGTGGTTAAGGAGCACTAGCAAAGAGTGTGTCTATACAAACTTCAGTGTAAAAGCCCAGTTGCTTGATCCCTCTCCAGTTTTAATGTGAAAGCCATGATAATTCTCCCCATCGAATCTCCACCACATGTCTACACACTCTAGGCAAGACGCATTATTAGGACTATAATTACAACTATAACATGTGGGGATACCAAGTCCTGCAACTTTATCATCTGTAGACTGTAATGGATCTATTAAGAATGATATTTTGAAAGGAATATCAGAATGCCGAACTTTAAGAAACCTAGTATTAATTAGCATTACCTACGTATACTCCAGCAGCGGCAAGTATGAAGTTAATACACGTGTAGGGAAGGGGATTGCTTTTTCTAAGACACCCTATGATATTGAAAGGTAAGTACAAAGTACCTCTTTCTGATACAAAAACTGGTATATATACTCTAATAAGTTGTGTTGTTATATATAATAAAGAAATGAAAACGCCCTCAAAGTCCCTATGAGCATCTTAAAAGAAGGAAAACAGAGAAATATACCATGCTCGAGCTCTGTACTACTGTAACAACATTGAATTGTATTCCGACAAATTTACAACATTCTTCACCACACTCTACTCGCAAAAATAACAACTTATTAGGTTGTCAATTTCATGCTTATGCAACTTTTAAAATTTTAAAGAAAAAGAAAGACTCATGTCATGTGTACGGAAGTGAAAGAATTTAAAGCTAGATGTGGAAAACAAACAAAATACATCCTGACAAATGAATTAACTGCATCACCAATCTAATATAAAATAAGTTTCCATAATCCTTTTTGCAAGCTCCTCACTTCCGAGTTGCAGCAACTGGTTGTTCCCATCAAAAGCTTTTACATCTTTTAATTGACTATTCCAAGGTGTGCTTGCATGAGAAGTAGAATGACTCAAATTTTTCATATACATTAAACGATCAATGAAACGTGTAACTGTTTCAATATCAATTGAGATTAAGTTGAGTCTCCCAGGATGACAACTCCATAGCAAAGCATCCACAAAAGTTGGGCACTCTATAATTTCATCCATCAGTAGCATATTGAGATTTAAAACGTCCACCCCTCCACTAGAACCTATGTGGTCCATTTGCAAATCTGTCATGTTGATCTCATCGCATTTGAATAAACAAAGGCTAACTTCAGACCAAGAGGATGAATTTGATAGAAACTTCCTCAACTTACAAAACCATGCCGTATTTAATCTGGAGATGCAATGAAGAATGATTTTTGAGTTCTCCAATTGGCTTGACTCTCTTACAATGTTGAGTTCAGGAATTTCATTCCCTGTATAGTCAAGTGATACCAAATCTGGAGCATCAATCTCCCATATCCCGCAATATTGATGAATCTTCAAGACCTTCAGGGAATCCGACTTGATCTTTATAAGCTTCATAGTCAACCCCGAACAATACTCAAGTATGAAAGAGACAATAAAGGGACAGCTATTAAGTAGAGTCTGAAGCATGTTTTCATCTAATGTTACATAAGATAGAGAAATCTTTCTCAGAGAATTGCAACTCACAACCCCACTAGATAATGAAACAGGCATAAGAGCACAACCGTGCAGAACCAATTCACTTAAAGATTTTGCTGTCAAGATTGTTAAAATAGGCGCCGGGTATGCTGTAAAGTGAAGTACAAGTTGTTTTACACCATTCTGAAGTGCAATGAGAAGCCACTTATCAATCAGAGGGAAGAGTTGGGGAGAATCAGCAAAAATCTCTGATAATTCAAACTTTTGTATAGGAATTTTCCGCTTCACATATCTCTCCATGGTTGTGTCCACTATATTTATATGCGCTTCCCAGCCTCGCCAACAATTAACAAAGAATTCCAAGTTGGGAAGAGTCGACCACGCTTGTAGCCATGTTTTCGAGAGAATGCTCATCTTGGTTGCTTCTTTAAAACTAATCAAACAGAGTATTTTTTGAATGAGACACTCCGGCAATAAATCCGCCATGGTTGTATGGTGAAGTATCAGAACCCTAATTCCGGCAAAAGTTATACGGCACTATAAAAAAAGGGCATGTCGTCTCTATTTGCAAATTCTTTTGGTTACCCAAATAAATGGTTCAATAAAATAGGGGAAAATATATTTCTTTTTTCCTTTTTTTTTTTTTTTCACAGTAGTATCCTTAAAACTAAGAATTTAAATATTATATAATTTCTTATTCGTTACTGAATATCCCTTAAATTAGGGATCCAGTTATTTATGCTATCCCTTTTTATTTGGAGCAACTTTTAATTGAACGAATTTGATTATATTGTTTTCTTTAAATTTATTTGTCCTTTGTTTTTTTTGCAAAATAATTTGTTTGTTTTCCTATAAAAAGGTTTTCTCTTTAGCTTCATACAATATACCATAATTTGTAGAGTCGTCAATATGGGCCAAGACCAGTTGGGTCGGTCGGCCTAATCCGTAATTTGATAGGGTTGGACTAAGATTTTTGGAGCTCATTTAAGAAAGGGAAAATTACGCGTATGAGCAAATATGTACTAGTTAATTACTTAACATAGCTATAGTTTGCTATATTTACAATTTGCGACCTACTTTTAGTTATAATTACGTGGCTCAACTTTTTAGTTTTATATAATTCGCACGTTTGTATAATTCAGAATTTGTATAATATAATTTGTATAACGTTTGTATAATTCAGAATTTGTATATTATAATTTGTATAACTGTTTACATTTCTGATGTTTGTAATTGTATAAATTCGTTATTTCGAGTTTATACAAAAATAACTTAATTATACAAATGTACCCGCGAATTATACAAACCTGCGAATTATACAAATCCAGGAATTATACAAACAAGGCAGCTTAAAATGTAGCTACAACCCGTAAATATGCAAACTATAGCTATAGAACATAATTAAGTTTATTATAGTGGCTATTTGTGAAAATTCCTCTTTAAGAAAATGACTTTTTAGCCCAATCTAAATAAGTTTGCTGATTTGTGAGACTTGAGAAATAAGGATAGGACCGACTCATGGATCAAATGAAAAATATTTAATAATAAAAATAAAATAGAGTGTTTCTTACTCGTAGGTGATCAATGTTTCTTAGTTCTTACTCTTATTCTTTAAATTTGATTGAATTATATCAAATGAAACTAAATTCAAAAATAGTATATTCTTATATTAGTTAGGAATAGAATATTATACAACAACTAGTAAAATTATCCGTGCCTCGCGCGAGAACTTAATATCACAGAATTTATAAAAATAATACTTAAAAACTATCGGTCGTTAAAACTGAAACATTATATTATCTTTACATATAAGATTACCTTGTAATGAACATTAATAATGTAAAGAAAAATGATTTATAATATCTTATCATTTATTCTTCAATCAATAATCTTTCTAGTGCGTGTTAACTGCTTCACCAAAAGGATTGTTAGCCTTATAAAAATGTTGCAATTTTAGAAACATGAGCAATTAAAAGGGAAAAAGATGAACAACATAATTTGCTTTAATTACTTGTTCATTTTGTATTAATAGAGGCTAATTACTAGGCCAGTTTATGAAGGAAGGTAGTAATTGTTAAATTTGACAAGATTCAAAGATGAATTAATGTGAAGAGTTGATAGGGAGATAATTCTTTAATATTGGTACAAAAGTCAAGATAGTAATTTGTAGGTGAAATTTAGGTAAACCATAAAATGGTTTCACAAGTTAAACCTTGACATTTTGACACAATGTGATGTCATGGATGACATCAATAGGAAGAATTCACTCCTATAAATAGGTAGCTCCTAATTCATTTGTAACACACCTCTCACTTGCCTTCTCATCTTCTAAGTCATTTGTTCTTTTTTCTCTCTTGTACTATTTCACTTGTACTCTTTCGGAGTGAAATAAATATTGGTTGGTTGCGTCCGAGGAGTAGGCAAAAGAAACCATTTTTTTGCCAAACCTCGCAAATTCCTGGTGTTCCTTTTATTGTTGTCTCATTTACTATTTATTAGCTACCTTTAAATATAGTAGTCGTGATTTCATCATGCTCTGTATATTCGGCTTCCGCAACAATTGGTATCAGAGCAAAGGTATTATCTGAGTATGCTTTGTGGTTGCAGCACAGTCTGAACTTCTACATCAGAAAAGATTTACTTTGGTCTTTGCAATTTTAGCTAGGAAATAGTATTTGTAGCAAAAATGGGAGACAAGAAAAATAATGAGTCCACATCGAATGTCAATAATACGTCATCATTGGCATCTTTGCTTAAGACAAGAATTGTGTCAAATGTGAATTTTGCAATTAAAATTTTTGACGGGTCAAGACATTTCAAAATGTGGCAAGGCGAGGTCCTTGATGTCCTTTTTCAACAGGGGCTAGATATTGCCATAGAAGAAAAGAAATCAGACAGTGTAGGAGAAGAAGATTATCAATTGTGTTTCTTGTGGTACCATTCGATCTTACCTTGCAAGAGAACAAAAGTATCCATACACAAAGGAAACATCTGAAAATAAATTATGAAATTCATTGGAGGAGAAATTCTTGAAGAAAAATAGTCAAAATAAACTTTACATGATGTTATACCCCATTTTAACTCGAGGTCAAAACGTGTACAACGTATTGGTGATTTCCAAATTAATTAACTTAAGAAGTCGCCACCTAATTATTTTAAGGTAAATTAGGATACCTAAATTATTAACTAAGTAATACTAAAATTGACTTCAATTAAGGTCTACTAACTTATGTGATTCTAAGTAAGAGTTCTAATTGATCCTAAAGGGAAGGGGTAAGGCATCCTTTAAGATTAGTGTTAAAACTATTAACCGGCCAAACTTAGGTTAGTTAGAGAAAAAATAAAATAACCATTAAAAGCTAAGAAAAAACTAGTATTAATTAAATCATGGCAAAGTAACCTAAAAAAGATTAAAGTATAAAAACCTTAAAATATACTAACTTCATATAGAAAGATCTAAAAGAATGAAATGAAACAACCATTAGTTTAAACTTTATTTTTTAGCGAGAAAAAGGAGTTTGAATGAAATATGCATAATTTGTTATCTTCAAAATAGCTGGCCAAGTCAAGTGATTTTTTTTTTTTGTTTAAGAGAGAAAATCTTTTTACGAATTGAATTAACAAGGAAATCTTAAAGCTAAAGATAATGAAAACATATTTTGCCTTGATAAAAAATAAAAGTTTTTATCCAATTGAAAGCCTTTTATCTTCAAATTCGCCTACTCAAAATTCCCAAAAAGAGTTGTGTTTTAAAACTCTAGACATATCAACATTTTATAAAGTTAACATTTTAAAAATATAAACAAAGACATACAAATCGGCCCTTTTTAAATTCTCAAAATAAATCACTTTAGAGTTCAAATACTTACACTTTTATTCTTAATTTTAACAAAGGTTTGTGGAAAGTGTTAGAAAAGTTGTGTTTAAGACCTTAGTTTATGAAAAAGTACAGCAACATACATATTCATTAAAAAAGGGTCCAACTTCTTTGCAAAACAAAACTTTCTCAAACTAACAAGCGAGTTGAGCAACAAAAGAACTTAATTTATAGGTCATTGTTCTAAGCCAAATTAATATATTAAACCCAATATCTAGAGGAGGGGAAGGTGAGCTACTAGGTTTGCTTAAGTTCTTAGTTAATTAGTTTGCATAAGTTCAAGTATAAATTGAAACGAAAACATAAATATAGGTGCCAAAAGAAAGTGTAAAATGTTAGTCAAAGATAACAACATATATGTATGCATAAAAAATATAAAGCTTTGAGATAAGGAGGAAATGCGGGATTTTCTTTTGGAATGAGTGAATCATTCTAGACACGAGCTAAATGCAAGATAGGTCGCTTCTCTAATTTGGATAGAGGTGGAGTCATATTGCAACTCCATATGCGCCCCCGAGTGTACATGTAAATAAAAAGAAAATAAAGAAGAGATTAGTGAGACGATTCAACTTTAAACGATAGTGAAAATCAAATATAGAGCTAAGCAAAATTATAAAATGCATATATTATTATTACAAACACAAGATATGCAAGCGTCAAATAAAATACATATTTAGCTATTGAAGACTTCTGAACCAACTAAAAAATAGCTAAATCATAAAATATATACATTGAACATAAGCTAAACCTCAAATTCTTCATATTCAACTAGGAAGAAATAATTCATAGCCTTCATGATATCAAACAGGCTTCCATGCATATCTCTAATAGAATATAAAAGAATAAAAAAAACTTATTACTCATATAACGTGAACAATGAAAGCTACAACCATGGCTCTTTTGATATTGATTTCTTTATACATAGCCAACACATAATATTTTTAAAAATAAAAATAAGAGAAGAAACGAAACAAAAAATAAAAATAAAAAATTATACACTAACAGAGAGTTAAAAGAAGGCTTAAACTCAAGTTTTACATATAGCTACATGAGGGAAATCATATGCAGTGTGAGATAATAATATGCTGAAATTTATCATTTAATTTCTAATTATGCCAAAATAGAAGCTATATCCTTTAGATATACTTTTACATAACAATATACGAACTGTAATTTTAATATAAAGACACCAAATGAAAAATTAACTAATAAACTGATTTCATGTGAAACTAAAAACGGAACCATTCTTTCATACACAACATCTAAAACGTATAACATTTGAATGTCGAACAAGAAAGGTCTAGCAATTGACAACTTTGAAACCAACTAGAAATAGATTAAAACAATAACATCTTTCTCAAGCTTAAGATAAACTAAAAAAAAGCTTTGAGTTTTATATAATATTTTTAACTAAAAAAAAAAAGAAACCATAAACAACATTTTTTTTAAAAAGAGCTTTTGTCGAGAGATTAAATAAATAAGTTGTAAGAACTTGAAACAAAACAAAAATGAACTGATTTCCACATTATAAACTCAACCTAAATTAGAACAAGTCCAAATCTGTACATGTCTCAAAAAAAATACAAAATACTCTCCATATAACCTTCGATCACAGCCAACTTAAGCAAGAATCACTCTGGGCATATAGATTACTTAGGATATATATTTAATCACGATGATAAAACAGAGATAAAAAGGGGAGTATTACCTGTTGCAGGGCAGTGAACAAGGTGCTTCGATCACAGGTCTGCACTCGAACAAAGACGAGCTTGAACACACTCAAAACAAGAATCCCGATAGAGAGCGAAAAGATGAAATGTATTAGAGCAAATATTAATACTTATGAGAGTATCAGCCGCCCCAAAATTCTTCCCGAATGCGAGTATTTATAAGCGATTTAGAGCTAGGGTTGTGTTTTGGGCGGGATTTTTGATTTTTGAATCTTTTCATTACTTTGAATCCGAACGTTGACAAATATTGGACGACTTTCTGATCCTTCACGTGATTTGGATGAAGAAAACAAGACTTGCTTCAGATGATACTTGAAATGGAAGTGCTTTAACTATGCTTTTGATATGGGTATTCTACAATCATGAAAAAAGGAAGAGGAGATGGAGACGTATCTGATAAAGCATTCTTTGCACGGGAATGGTGCAGCCAACGTCTGTCAAATGGTGAAAGTACTCAAATGTTTGCTGGAAGAGGAAAGAGTGACCAGCTGCGCAGCACCAAAGGAAAACCCTAGCTTCTAATCGTATTGGGTTTATTTGGGAGATGGGGTTTGGGCTGCTGAAATTGGGCGAAAATGGGCCATTCAAAGGCTAGATTTCGAACCAAATTTTAAAAGAAAATGGGCTGATTACTTGGTGTGAATATATTGGGCTTTTTCTTTCTTTTTTTGAATTGTTTTGGACTTCTAACTTAATAACCAATACTTAAAATGTTATAAGATGACAACTAATAATTTACGTGAATAAAAAATATCAATATTACGATTTTACGCTAATATAAATTACAAATGCAAAATATTGACGTGAAACATAATGACAACAAACAACTTTTAAAGAAAAGGTGAAAAAGTGATAATGGTAATTTCGATAATATATATATAATTTTAGTAGATAAATAAATGTAGTAGTAAAAATAGATGTGAAAAATGATAATTTGATACATTATTAAATTAGAAGCTCAAAACAATGAAATAGAAGAAAGAAGGGTCAAAATTGGGTGTCAACACATGAAAAGAAGATTGTTACACTTCACTTATATTTCTGGGAGCACAATGAATGATCACATCACCAGCTTTAATAAGTTGGCGATAGATTTACGTAATATGGACGTGACTTTTACGGATGGAGATATGGCCTTAATGTAGTTAAGTTCACTTCCCGATGAGTTTGAGCATCTTGAAACTACTCTATTGAGTGGAAATGATGAAGTATCTTTCAAAGAAGTTTGTTCTGCCTTATATAGTTATGAGCAAAGAAAGAGAGAAAAACAAAAAGACGGAGAAGTAGAAGCTCTGATTATAAAAGGTCATTCTCAAAAAATCATATGAGAACGAAGAAAGGGGGATCCAAGTCAAGATCCAAACTCAGCAAATATTTCAAAATCGTGTTAGGGAAATCCTGATCGCAAAAGCAAGGGAGATGAGACCCCATACTCTCGTGTAAGCGAAGGACATGCTTGCAATTCGACCTTCGCAAAAGTGAAGGCCGAGTTTTTCTGGGGTTCACTTTTCCGAACCAGAGGTAGCTTTTGCGACATTAGGGAGAGTTTATGCTTGCCATTTTGGGGTTCTACCCCATTTTTCCCTATTTTGAGTTTTGAAATATACTTGAAGGCAATTCTGAAGAGATTTCTTGTGTTAAATCATTTGGATAAATCTTTGTGACCCTAAAACTTCAATTCCATTTTATCATTTATAGATTTTAACATCAAAACTTGAGATTTTGATTGGCAAATGGCAATGATTTTCAAGAGCTTGAAGTCTAAAGTAAATGGTGATTGTGAACTGATTTTAATTCCTTTTCTGAAATGGTTTTCACCAATGAGTTCCAAATGCCTTGGGCAATATTTTCAAATGAAGATTTTTGGATTCAAACTTCATTTTTGAAATTGGGTTCTTGAGTTGATATGGCCCTTTTTTCAAAATGTATGATTTGGGTGTTGTTATTTCCCGAAGCTTATTGTGATTACTTGACTGAATTAGGTTGTGTGGCTTTGGACATTGTAGAGTAAGGAAAGACTCAAGTCTTGGATTGACTTTTGATTGAATTGAGGCAAGTGATCTTAAAACTTGTAGAATCTTGTATTTTCCTTCATTGTGTGTGTTGGGGAGTAATGAAAATAGGGTGATGAATCCATTTATTCCACTTGATTAATCTTAATAAATAAAAATGGGATTAATGAAAATGGCAACATGTTGATCATAATGCTTTGTGAATTGCCTTGTTGGGGACCCTAAGTTGTCAACTGATGAAATGTTTTGATGGCATTATTTTGGACTTGAATTGTTTGAGTTGTTGTCTTTTCCTTATGGTGTGAAATTACTTATTTGCTTTGATTTCTTTGCACTTTGATGAGACCTGAGTTGATTAGGCCAAAGGAAAATGGTTCTGGTAAGTGATATGATATAAACACAAAGGGAAATGGTTCCAGATAGTGATATTGTGCCAAAGGAAAATGGTTTTGGCAAGTGATATGATATAAAGACGAAGGGAAATAGATCCAGCAAGTGCTACTATATAAAGCCGATGGGAAATGGTTCCGGTTAGTGATATTGTGCCGATGAGAAATGATTACGGCTAGTGATATTGTGTCGATGGGAAATGGTGGGAAATGGTTCTGACAAGAGTATGATTATTGTGATTTGATGCATTTGACACTTGTGATTGATCTACTTGACACTTATGATTGATCTACTTGACACTTGTGATTGTTCTACTTGACACTTATGATTGATCTACTTGATACTTGTGAATGGTCTACTTGATACTTGTGATTGACATACTTGAAACTTGTTGACTGTTGAATTGTCAAGCCTTGTGAGCTGTGTATTGTAAAACTATTAAGTTGATCTGATTTCTATACAGTTTGTAGTTGAGGAGGTTTGGTTGGGATGAAAGGAGTACTCATATTCAAGCCTAGTTTTACTTTGTTTAGTAGGTTGTTTATTGAGTACCATGTTGTTTGGTACGCACTCCTTGCTTCTACATTTTTGTAGGTTTCGAGCCCGGATCCTTGTGATTGCTCTTCTTCTATTTTCGAGGCTTTCGAAGGACTTTGAGAGGTAGCTGCTTGTCATCCGTGCGGGGCCTCTTGTTCTTTATCTTATCTTTTGTTCAATTCTAGATACAAAGACATTGAGACTTGTACTTATCTTTCAATTCATTTTTTTTTTATATTAGTGGCTTGTACACGTGACAACCAGGTTTTGGGGGTTATATTAGAATGACTAAGTTTTTTGTTCTTATGTTATTCTTGTTTTACTTTCTGCATTTCTTTCGTGTTGTTGGGTTGAGGCTAACTTGTCTTGATCGAAATAGATGAGTGTCATCACATCCATTTTTAGGTTGTGACACCATCATAACCATACTTTACAGAAAAATATGAATAATAATCTTACTGAAGGTGGTACCTTATGATCCACTTTTTCATAATGTCTACTACCTAGTGTAAATAAAATTTTGTATGATTCAATTAAAAAGTTCCATATAGATACAAGTTCTTTAACGACCTAAAATCAAGCACAAAAATAAAGATCTTATCAATAGATTTGGTTATACAATATCGAAGACTAATAAATTAATTAGAAAAATCTTTACTATGTTTAAATATGGAAATAGTATACTTCTAATATTAGCCTAATACTACCCCAAAATAATGTAGTACACATTTGAAAGAAAATTTAATATCAGATTTATTCAACCGATAGCAAAAAAAAAGGTGGGGGGGGGGGGGGGAGGGGGGGAATATCCAAAATAGGTTTGTTAGAAATTTTCATATGAAGATGTATATGTAAGAAGACTTCGACAGTACGTAGTCTATAGAAACTCAAATGGAATCGGAAGCGTCCCGTCAATGGAGAATACCCACAAAGTCATTGTTTCCATTCTCCATCCTTCCACCACATCTCAATACTGATATCCTCTCAAGGCTTTCAGTAAATTCCGTCTTGCAAATCAGGTCAGTTTCAAAATCTTGTCCCGCTTTCACATCTACTCCTGAATTTATCGAGGCCCATCTTAGTGTATCTGTTGACCATAAGCTTTTGTTGAGGTTTAATCAAACTAACTAAAATATGAAGGGATGTTTTCTTACATTCTTACTAAATAGCTCTGTTCCAGAAGCATCAGACTTGGATTATCCCATGAAAACATCTTTTTGGGATATTGTGGGTTCAGTCAATGGACTGATTTGTCTTTCTAATAATAGGGGAAAACATTTGTGTCTATTGAATCCATCAATTAGAAAGCATAGAATTGCCTAATTTTATAACTAATATAAGGGATGCAACTCGTTTCAGTTATGGTTTTGGATATGATGAATTTCATGATGACTATAAGGTAGTGGCATGTGTTGACCATCATAGGGAGTTTGTCTTCCGTTAAGGTCGGGGTCAAAATATATAGTCTAAAGGGTGATTCTTGGAAAAGTATCCATTTCCCTCAGGATTGGGTACAATCCTTTAATTGTGGTAAATTTGTGAATGGGAAGCTTCATTGGGCTAATATTAATGGTCCTTTGTTGCCAAAGGGTTGGAACATCATTTCTCTTGATTTGACTGAAGAGAAATGGGAAAAGGTGGAGCAGCCTTGCTATGGTGAAGAAGTTGGTGTTTTGGTGTTGGGAGTATTGGGAAATAATCTTTCTGTCAAATGTAATGGCAATTATCAAGGAACTGACCTAGATGTCTGGGTTATGAAGGAGTATGGGGTTAAAGAATCTTGGACAAAGATGTTTACCTTCAACTATCCTCATCCTCGTGTGATGTTTGTTTTTAATCCACCCCTTTTAATATCAAATTTTGTTGATGTATGGAAATACTTTCTTGTTGTACAATCTGAAGGATGAATCAATCACATATCCAAAATTGACTTCATTTGCATCTATTCTTATTTATGTGGAGTCAATTTACCTTGAGAGCCTAGTTTCTCCGGTTTTACAAAATGATCACGGACACAACAACAATGAAGGGTGCGAAAGCTCAGCTGGACTTAATTGTGTAAGTAGATCTACATTGCTTTTACTTGTCATGGGACATATCAGTACGGTGCTTATATAACTGATTTGTATAACTGAACTTTCAGGAGGTGAAAGGTGATGTTAGAAACAATTGATTCACGCCCCATACTGATTGCAGATATCAAAATGATGAGGCGTGATTATTCCCTGTTCTCAACTTTCGTTATGATATGCTAATGTTATTTCCATGTTGAGATTGATCTGGGTAGAAGCTAATGTCAAATTTGTTAGGTTGTTTCTTCAATATTTTGTCGTGATTTGTTCAATTTGTAATTCTTTAATTAGTTTTAGAGTTTGTGGAACTCTGTTTATTTGAGTTGTTTTTGAAAAAAAAAAAAAATGTTTGCAAACTCCATGTATCACATCTTCAGAAAAAAGTCAAACAATCAGAGTTTGCAAGAGCTCAAAAGAACAGCAAGCATATAATTGAGAAGGAAACAGGAATTCTTAAGAAATTAGAAGCCTATGACAACAGTAGAATCTTCCAACTAAATCCAAAGGGACCTTTGTACTCTTCAATTTTTTTCGTAACAATTGTGAAAAGACCAATACAAGCTAAAGAGCACCGAATCTCACAACCACGTTCTAGGAAGGGTGTCAAAAGGATTACGCCTCCAATAAAAAGCAGAATCTAAGTACACACAAAGCAGTGCAAGATAGTCACTTGTAATTGAATACTTACCACTGGCAGTAAGGAGGAACTGCCCTGTGCAGTCTGTGCATACCGTTCAGTGAATTGATCTTCCTCCAATATCAGCTGTGCTGTCCAGAGGAGCTTTTTGTGTTTACTCGGTAACTTTTTAAATTCGCACCATAGATACCTTTCACTAAATCCTGAGAAAATGACAAGGAGGTAGTTGACAAATACACCCAACCCCTTTCAGCATCCTCATCTTTGTCTATCTGATGCTTCAGTGGTCAACTCAAATAGAGTGTGCATGTAAGGTTCAAGCAGCTCATAATATGTCGATATCAACACTAGAAAGCAATTACTTGGTGAAATGCTATCCTCAGTCTTCAAATTTTTTTTTTTATCAAGATGTAGATCCTTAATAGTCTCAGGCTTCAAGGAAAACTCAGTAGGATACATATCAACAAATGTCTCAAATTCAATTTTCTGTTTACTAGAGCCATGATCCATAGAAGTAGCAGTATTGTACCTCTTTGACGTATCTCTTCGGGAACATTCATCAAACAATTGGACTTCGCTGCATTCAGGGCCTGGTGATTCTTCATCAAGCATTTTGATTGGAGTCTTGGGTTGCAGCTCTGTGACTACCTTCGGGGGCAGCAATTATGGAAAAATTTGTTGAACGTCTTAGGTGACCTACAAAGCTAAAGGCGGAAGAAGTTTCCTCTACTTCTTTGGTGAAAACTTTAGTAGACATTTCATCAAACATATTGTCCACATGGCTTGAGAATTCTTTGGCCAAAGGAGAAGCAATCTCTCGGCTAAAGAGTAGTTGATACTTAAGTAACACTCTGTTTGGATCATTGTTATCCATTATTTGATAATGTATTGTATTGTATTGTACTCTATTGTACTATACTGTATGGTAGATACAATGTTTGGTTAGACTGTATTGTTTGTTATTGTTTAATAACATTTTAATTGTTTGGTTTGATTGTATCGTACTGTATTGTAATTTATAAATTTATTAAAATATCCTTAATTATTCTACGGTAGGAGGTTTGACTAGAATTAAATAATATAAGGTAAAGGGTAAAATAGTATTTTGAAATATTATGTGAAGATATAATTTGAAAAAGAAATTAAGTAACAATGGGAACAACCGATTCCATAAAATAGGGGTTTATCATTGTTACGTAAGAACGAAATTTAACAATACAATACAATACATTTTAAGTAACAATCAAAACAAACATTGTAGGTATAATAACGATACAATATAATACAATGGGTAACAATGATCCAAACAGAGTGTAAGTAAACATTTATCCTCCATCTTCTGTAGCAAAACTATAATACTGTTCGTTTCCCTCAATGCAGGGCTAATATTTAATTACGTATTGTACAAATATAGTCATTTTATTAATATTTAAATTTTAAATATGGATATTAGTAGTAGAAGGCAAATATAGTCATTTTATTACTATTTAAATTTTAAATAAGGAAATTAGTAGTATAAGGCAACTTGGACTAGGTAAATATTCTATCAGAATTTTATTAGCATTATAACTCTCTTAACCAAAAGGAAAAATTCTTTTGGCCAGAATGGTAAAATGATATATTTCACACTATGTTATTTTATTTTTTTGAATATTTTTATCCTTTTAACTTTAATACCTTTTTATTGAAAATAGAAAATAGATCAGTTAATTTTAAAATAAAAAGGATATTATAGACTTTTTAAATTTCTAATCAAATTTTCTAGCCATTTAGCATTATCCTAACCAAAAATTCACCGGGTTTTTTCACGACATATATTTTATCATACCAAATTAAAACCAATAACCTCTCAGACACGATTATCAAAAAAGTCTGACAGAGTTTGGTGGAAATTTGCAGAAGCTAGATGAAAAACTGATTAGGAGCAATATTAAAAAGAATTCTTGAGATCAGCCCACAGCTGACATGTTACCTGAATCTGTAATTCACAAAATACTCCCTTATCTTACTTTTAAAGAAGCAGCACATATGAGTATTCTCTCCAAAACATGGCTACAGGCCTCGTTAACTCATCCCAACTTGAAATTCACATTTGGTTCTTCTTATGAAAATATGGTTAAAATTATGGAGAGATATAGGGACGGAAAAATTCCTATTGACAAGTTTGAATTTATCAACATTGAAATATCTCAGGGTTATCTTTCCTTTTTAATTGATAAGTGTCTTGGCATTACTCTTCAGAATGGTGTAAAAGATGTTGACTATAAAGATTTTACATATCTATTATCATACCCCTTCCCTATTTTTTAAATTCATTAAGAGAACTGGTTCTCACCTATTGTGATATTTCATTATCTGATATTCATGTGGTGAGTTGTCATTCTTTGAGAAAGCTTTCTCTATCTAAAGTAACTTTAGACGACAACATGCTACAAACTCTATTCACTAGTTGTCGATCACTTGATTGTCAATTTAATCATTCACCATTGTCCTGGGTGGAAAAAGCTTGAGGTGCGGAATCTTCAAAAGATTAGGTCACTTAGCATTAAGAATTTTGTTAGTGAAAACTTACAAGATAACAAAAATACAAGATTACAATTGAAAATAAAAATGAAGAAATAAATCTCTTCAGGTTGAGGCGCGGATATTTCGCTCTCTTTAAGGAGATTCAAGCCCACTGCAGCAAATGTTTTCACCGGTCCAGCAATAGTCCTTCTTGACTTGTCCCCTCTAGGATACAAAAGCCTATACACAATATATAACTCAACAATCCTGGACAAGAGTTGAGTTCAAAGCTCCACAAAAAGTACACCTTCCTTCAACTAATAAGAACTCTCTTTTTAATTTGACTAACTCTTTCACTCTATATTTTTCTTGTGTGTAGTATCTCCCAAACCAAATGAAGACTATCACTATTTATAGGTGAGGAAGTCTTCCTACCAATTGATAGGAAGATAATGGGTAGTAAATAGTGAAGATAAATGGCCTTAGGAGTTACATATATTACAAGGATAATGAAGGAGTAAAGAATAAGATAATGGAGAAATAATGGTCAAATGCTCAACGGCTAAGACTGTTGCAAGAAAGGAATTGAATATAACACTAACTCCAACAAATGGAGTAATGCGGCAGTTAACTCCAAAATGGAGTAACTCACCAATTAAAAGACCACTAATGGGCAGTCCTTATTCCTTTCTGCAACATATTCACAAAGGCATAATAAGCCTAGGACATTCTATAACAATTTAATTAATATTAAAATGTTCAATAGACCAACAATCCCCCACTCATTTTAATATTAGACAAGAGAGTCTATCAGCTGAAGGAAGATTACTATGCATAATAAAGGTGTGCTCTGCATTGAACCTTCACTTTGTGAAACAGTAACTTTTACTCCAGAGTCGTAATGGTCTCAGACTTGAACTATGACTGCTTAAGGGAAATAAAATATCACTGCTCACACATAATAATCAAGGTGTTGACATGAGCTTTATAGCCAGCACGTTATGGCCTTGTGCTATCCTGGTTTCATGAGCACATTTGAGAATAAGCCCAATTCTCATAGGAAGCGACCTACTTCCACACATGACATAGGTGAAATCTGTCGAGAGTGCTCCTGTAAGCTTAACACTCCACCCATACGGGCTACAGATATTCATTAAGAGTTTTATCAACTCAACCTTCACAAACTACAGGAAACAATGCACTCACATCATAGGGATGGAATAAAAATATAGTGCATTTTTCACAACAAGTCATCATGTGATTAGTTTTTCCCTTTGAACCTAATTATAGGATCTCTAGTCCCCAGGTTGGGTTTCCTCATATATGACTCAATGATTTATAGGCTTCAATCCCATCCCCCTCGATATGCTCCAGACCTTTTCTCTCGTTAAGGCCTTAGTAAGAGGATCTGCAAGATTATCACAAGATTTGACATAATCAACATTAATGGTACCATTTGTCAAATACGATCTTACATTACTATGCTACCTCCTTATAGGTCTGGATTTACCGTTGTAATAACGGTTTTGAACTCTACCAATTGCAGCAGTGCTATCACAATGAATTAAAATAGGAGGAATTGGTTTTTCAAAATAAGGTATTTGAAATAACAAATCTCTTAACCAATTCGCTTCTTCACTAGCTGAAGCTAAAACAATTAGTTCAGCCTCCATGGTAGAGTTAGCAATAATAGTTTGCTTTTTTGATCTCCAACAAATAGCACCACCACCTAACGTAAAGATATAGCCAGTGGTAGAACATGAATCACCTGATAAAGTGTTCCAATTTGCATCACAAAAGCCTTCAAGTACAGCAGGATATTTTTTATAAAACAAACTACAATTTTTCGTTCCAATTAAATATCTCATAACTCTTGTTACAGCATGCCAATGTTCATTACCTGGCTTGCTTGTAAACTTGCCAAGTACTCCTACTGCATATGCAATATCAGGCCTAGTGCAATCAGTCACATACCTCAAACTTCCGATTATGCTAGCATATTCCTTTTGATTTATTACATCATTTTCACTTTCAACAGGAAATAAGTAAACACTTGAATCAAAAGGAGTTGCAACATGCTTGCAATCAAGAAAGTTATATTTTTTCAATATTTTCTCAACATAATGTGACTGGTCAAGGACAATTCCATCACATGTTCTTGTTATTTTTATTCCAAGAATAAAATTTGCCTCACCAAGATCTTTCATATCAACATGGCTTCTAAGAATATTCTTAGCTTCATCAATAACATTCATGTTAGAGCCAAAGATCAATAAATCATCAACAAATAGGCAAATAATCACATGTGAATTATTCCAAGACTTATGATATATGCACTTATCACACTCATTTGTTTTAAAACCATTTTCAATCATGCAGGAATCAAATTTTTCATGCCATTACTTAGGTGCTTGTTTCAAGCCATATAGGGATTTAGTAAGTTTACATACTTTGCTTTCTTGGCCTACTTCAACAAAAGACTCGGGTTGATCCATATAAATTTCCTCATTTAGGTCTCCATTTTAAAAAGCAGTTTTTACATCCATTTGATGAATTTGCAAATCAAAAATTGCAGCCATAGCAATTAAAAGTCTTATGGATGTAATTCTTGTTACCGGTGAAAAAGTATCAAAAAATTCTAGGCCTTCTAGTTGTTTAAAATCTTTTGCAACTAGCCTAGCCTTATATTTATCAATAGATCCATCTGGTTTCAATTTTTTTCTTAAGACCCATTTTCAACCAATAGTTTTACAACTCGGTGGTAAATCAACTAACTTCCAAGTTTTATTAGAAATCAGTGATTCCTTTTCATCATTTACAGCCTCTTTCCAAAAAATAGAATCATGCGAAGATAATGCTTCTTTCAAAGTGAGAGGGTCATCTCCAACATTAAACACATAAAAATCGGGACCAAAATCTTTTTCTACTCTAGCTCTTTTACTTCTTCTTAACTCAAAATTATCAACTTCTTTATTTTTCAAAGTAGAAGTAGAAGAACTAGGTAGTGACAAAATATTTTGTTCAATTCTTTGACCCCCACTATTTTTAGAACCAAAAGGAAATTTATTCTCAAGAAAAATAGCATCACCCGATTCTATCACAATATTATCTTCAATATTAAAAAATCTATAGGCTGTACTATTTGAAGCATAACCAAGAAAAGCACAAGTAGTAACTTTCTTACCCAACTTTGTAATCTTGGGATCCATTAGCCTCACAGAGGCTAGACAAATCCAAACTCTTAGATATCCCAAACTTGGCTTGTAACCTTTCCACAATTCAAAAGGTGTCAATTTAGACTTTTTATGAGGCACACGATTCAACACATAACAAGCAGTTAAAATAGCTTCACCCCAAAAATTTAAAGGTGCATGTGACTCAATAAGCATGACATTAGTTAACTCAACCAAAGTTCTATTTTTCCTTTCCGCTACTCCATTAGATGAAGGAGAGTAAGGAGGAGTAGTTTAATGAATTATTCCCAATGATCTAACAAAAGAATTAAACTCATTTGACTCATATTCACGGCCTCTATCACTTCTAATTCTTTTTATTTTTCTTCCAAACTGATTTTCAACCTCATGGAGATAAGTTTTGAAATTTTCAAAAGCATCACTTTTATTTTTCATCAAGTAAACATATGTAAACTTAGAAAAATCATCAATGAAAGTGATAAAATATCTATTACCTCCACGAGTTAAAATTCCACCAAGTTCACAAATATCAGTACGAACTAATTCTAACAAATCAGTTTTTCTTTCAACTTGAAAATGAGGCCTTTTAGTGATCTTGGCTTTACTACAAGCCTCACACTTTTCAAAATTCGTTTTAATCATTGGGATTAATCCTAAACTACTCATGATTCCAACATAACGGTCATTAATATGACACAAACGAGCATGCCAAAAATTGGTAGAAGAAAGCATATAAACAGAAGTAGAAGTTTTATTCATTTCAACATTCAATTTGAACATCCCATCACATGCATACCCCTTTCCCACAAAAATATCCTTCTTCACTATTACATATTGATCAGATTCAATAATCTGTTTAAAGCCTGCTTTATTAAGAAGAAAACTAGACATTAATTTTTTCCTCATAAAAGGAGTATAAAGTACATCTTTCAAAGTTAATACCCTTCCAGAAGTAAAACACAATTCGACATCTCCCTTTCCAAGCACTTGAGTAGTGTGAGCATCACCAAGCATGATGGTTTTGGGCTCCTCAAAATGAGTATATTTCTTAAACCAGTCTTTGTCATAACAGACATGACGGTTTGCACCAGAATCATCCCACCATCCACCAACATTCTCAACCATGTTTATGTCGGTAATCACCGCCACAAAAGGTTCTTCGGTAACGTTTGCCTGAGGGTTAGGTCCACGTTTCCGGAATCTGCAAAATCGAGCAATATGCCCACTCTTGCCACAAACAAAGCATGGTCCCTTGTCTTGAACTTGTTGATTTTGAGCTTGGTTATTTTCACCATTATTTTTCTTGGGAAGTCTACCATTATTTTTCTTGAATTTTTTCTTCTTAGGCTTCAAAGAAGTATTTTTGTGAGATTCAGAGTAGCATTATTGAAGTAATAAATTTACTTCGAAGAAGTATTTTTGTGAGATTCAGGAGTAGCATTATTTGAAGTAATTAAATTTACCTTCGTTGTGATGTTGTTCTCTTCTGTTTGTAAAAGTGCATCTTGGCCCCTTGCCTCTTCTTCCATGCGAATTTTCATTATCAAGGTTTCAAGAGAGGTTTCCTTTTGTTTGTGGCGCATAGTTTTTTGAAATTCCTTCCAAGAAGGTGGAAGTTTATCTACTATGCCACAAACAATAAGGTTATCTCCAATTTTAACCTCCTCGGACCTAAGCTCTCCAACAATCATTATAAAGTCTTGAGCTTGGTCTACCACTGATTTGTTGTCCACCATTTGGAAACGAAAAAATCTACTAGCCGCCTATTTTTTCGCTCCAGCCTCTTCGGTATCATACTTACTCTGCAATGCTTTCCAAATTTTCTTTGCACTAGAGTAAGTTCTATCATAATAATCATAAAAGTTATCAGATAGACAATTAAGAATATAATACCGACACTTATAGGAATCACCATCGTACTTTTCCACTTTCTCTAGATGAGAAATAGTTTCATCATGGCTACAATTGAAAAAAACGCGGATGTCAAGATGGGAGACCTTAACAAGCCATTTCGGTTCAATGGTAACCATTTTAAGAGATGGAAGGGTAAAGTATTTTTCTACTTAAGTCTTCTCAATGTTTCTTATGTGTTAACTGAGAAGAATCCTAATAAAGTAGACACAGCCTGAAGAGATTTATTTCTTCATTTTTATTTTCAATTGTAATCTTGTATTTTTGTTATCTTGTAAGTTTTCACTAACAAATTTTTTTGAACAATTTGTTATAATCCAAGCACCAACTCTCCAATACTTGTCTTATTTTAGTTCTTATTCTTTGGAAGAATTGGCTATGGTTGAATGTCACAATCTCAAAACTTTAGAGGTGTCATTTATATGTTCTGGATTTATCGAGCGCCTTATCTCTAGATCTCAATTCCTTGAGAGTTTGATATTAGATGATGTTGCTTCACGAGGCGTTAACATTTGCAGGGGTACTGAATCCTTGAGGGCCTTGAAGATTCAAAATTGTCCGAACATAGGAGTGATTGATGCTCCAAATTTGGTATCACTCAAGTATGAAGGACCGCAGCTTAAATTTGCAAAAGAATCAAGCAAATTGAAGAACTTCATTCTTGATTCTTGTTTGTACGATTTGGATGCTGAGTGGTTTTGTCAGTTGGGGGAATTTCTATCAAACTCAATCTCTTGCTCTCAAGCTTCACTTCATATTGCCAAATTCAGTAAGATCAATAGGAAGCATTTGAAACAACACCATAGAGTTGCTACCCCCAAAGTGGACGTTTTGGATGTAAATATAAAGTCAACCGATCATTCTCCAACATTTGTGAATGTTTTGTTATGGAGTTGTCATCCTAGGAAACTCAACATATCATCAACAGTCAAAATGATTATATACTTCATCGATCAGTTAATGTATATAAAGAATTCGAGTCATTCTACTTCTCATGGAAGCAAGCCTCAACTTAGTCAATTAAAAGAAGTATAAGCCTACAAATTTGATGGGAAATATGAGAGCTGGCATCCTGTGGAACTCATAATCGGTGAGTCAAAAACAACGAACCTCAAAAAAATGGAGAAATTTTATTTTTTATTAGATTGGTGACGCAATTTATTTTATTGCAAATTGAATGCATTTATTGCAGAATTATGTTTTAGTCTTTTTGACTTATAGATGTTGTTCTACTTGGTAAATTATACGTTGTGCTTGATATTTCTCTCTTGTTAGTCTGCACGACCTAATGATTTACTAACTTAACTTTTCGTTTAAGTGTGAAATAGGTTGCCTAACGTGTTCCAGCAAAGTAGTAAGGACAGTAAGTAAAAAATATAATATTTTTACGTGAAAAACACCCGGCTCAAAAAGTGTAAAAAAGGACGACCTATTTCCCTACAGGATATAACTTCAATTTCACTATAATGAACTATAATTCCCAAATGTTAGCAGCCATAGATGATCTTACCAAGCTCAGAAGCACAATCAGATATGGAAAATTCTAGAAGGAAGAAGAGTGAATAGTTTGGAAATCTAACTTGTATTTCTGATTAAAAAGAATCATATATTACAATGTACTATTTATAGTTACTCTGCTAACTAACTGATGACTTGACCTCTTAACCGTTTCTAACAACTTTGTAACAAACTTTACATAAAATATCTTTCTTGACTAAAGACTAAACTACCCTTCGTTCAATCAGCTTGAAATGGTTTCCATCATTCAACACCAAACTTCAACACAAACCTCCCAAGGTATGTGTTCCCAACTCTTCGAGTTATCACAACCTAAAGACAACACACCTAATTGAGTTTATAACTCACTGAACTAAGATTACATCAAGGCTTAATCACAAAGAAAAACTCCTAACAGACTAGGTTTTACGTTCCTTCTATGTGTTCCTTCAATTCTAACAGACCAGGTTTTTCGTTGTGTTCCTTCAATGTGTTCCTTCAATTCGTTGTGTTCCTTCAATGTGTTCCTTCAATTCGTTGGTAGCACTTGCGAAGTCAATTTTTCAATTGCTCTTTTTTGCTCTGTAAGTGCATAAGTATTCTGGATGACTTCACCTCTATTTAAGCATAATTCTTCATAGAGTTATTATTCACTTCAAACTTCTCATTGACTTGAACTCTTTTGATTTAGAGTTCTACTTCAAGTATGACTCATTCTTCAATTCAAACTTCTTGCTTCTTTAGACTCCTTCTTCAAATTACATTCATTGATTCTTTTGTATTGTAGTCGAACTACAACTCTTCAATTCAGCAGTAACTTGAAGAGTTCTACTTCAAGTAATGCTCCTTCTTCGTAAAGTAAAACTCCTTACCTCTTTAGACTCCTTCTTCAAATCAAACTCATTGATTTTTTTTTCTTCAATTCATCACTAGTTTGATTCCTTGCATTTTGTACGAAATTAACATTATCCATTTCTTTATTTCTACACTCTCACTACAAAAAAAGTGTGGATTACATGGGGATTTTCCTTGGGATTAGTATTAAAATCCGCAGGAAACTTATTTTCCTGCAAATTTTCCTACTAATCCCCACGAAAATCCCCATATAATTCACACTTTTCTTGTAGTGTCTTATCTATTTATTTTGAAAGCTTTCCCAAGCTTTCCCGAATTCAACTGCTCGTGACAGTATACCTTTGGACCATGTTGACTAACGTGTTTCATCTTTCTTTGTCATAAATCCCAACATCTCTATATGTCAAAATATTCATATATTTGTCTTAGATATTTTAGCTATCTGCAATCTATCTGTATAGAGCTTGACAACAATTCTTTCGAGTAAAATTTCTCCCTCAGTCACTTTCTCCCATCAGGGTGCTATCTCCTCAGATTCAAACATTCTTTCGAGTTTCTATGATACATATTCTTCAATTAATTTTAAATACACCCAACCTTTTTCAGCAAGAAGGTAAGATTTCAAGTAACTTGTCAGATATCCTTATTTTAAATAAGGAAATTAATAGTATAACGCAACATGGACACTACATGTGAATATTCTCTCAGAATTTAATTAGGATTATGACTCTGTTAACAAAAAATGTCTCTGGGAAAATGTGTGAATTTAATTAGCATCATAACTCTGTTAACAAAAAAATGTCTCTAGAGAAAATGTCTAAAATTAATTAGCATCATAACTCTATTTACCTATAATAGGATATTATTGAATATTTTGGATTTTCGGTATTCCACCTCTGTAGCCCATAAAAAGCAGTTTTCCAAAAATTCATTGAGAAATTCAGAATCGCTTTCTTGATTGCCCAGAGCAGATAAAATTGTGATAATTTTTTTTTAAGGAATAAGGCATAAATACCCCTAAACTATGACCGAAATCTCAGAGACGCAACTTAACTAAACTAAGGTTCTATTACCCCTGAACTCATTTTTTTTTGTAAATTTGTACACCTTTTGTCTTACGTGGCACACTCCGTGACTCCACGCAATTGAGGCGCATGAGAGATATTTGGATGTCATGTAAGTCAAAAAGGTGTACAAATTTACAAAAAGAATGGGTTCGGGGTAATAGGACCTTAGTTTAGTTAAAGTGTATCTCTGGAATTTCGGTCATAGTTTAAGGGGTACGTGTACCTTTCCCCATTTTTTTAATGAAGAATTAATAGGTAACTTCAACCCATAATTATAATTTTTATTAAGAGTAGTACAAAGAAGTGGGTCAAACCTATATTTTTCTGAATTGTCTCGCTTCAATTACAGAAGAATATAGTATTAGGGCAGATTTTTATTTCCGAAAAGAAGCAGGTCTCATTGAGAATTTCAGAGGCAGGGTAGAAAGCTATCACATCAGATTTTCATTGCCAGGTATTGAGATTTCTTTGGCTTGAAAAAAATAAATAAACAAGATCAGCAGTAAGGATGCAAAATTCTCAGAAAATTATTGGTCAGTAGTTAATGTCTATGTTTTGCAGCTTCTACGCATTACTTCTTACAAATTTTGGGTTTTCACCTTAATTTGTTTATACACAGTTCGACTACTATTTTGGAGTTGGAGCATTAAGATATTTAATAGAATTTTCATCAACTAAGTTTGAACAGTAGGGTTAAAATATTTTCTACTTATAATACATGCTTTAAGGGAAGATATTAAAGTTTATCTCTAAACTTACAAGATAACAAATAATGGCATGAATGAGTTTTTTTCTCAAATGAAAATGACATAAATGAGCTTTTTGTCAAAGTTTGATGATACATTTGAGCATTTTCTCTTTATTATAAGGAAAATAGATTTATTTAAATTTTGTAGTGAAAACAAATCCTATTCCTAAGATTTCTCTCTCTTGGATTCTCCAAATATTGATATGTTAGGGAAAAAAATTATTGATATAAATGATAGATATTTTCTTAATACAGTTAGGGTTGTTCATGGTTATGGTTAAAAAATCAACCCGAACCGCAATTTGAACAAAACCGATTAAAAAAAATCGATATTTGGTTTAATATGGTTAGGTTAGGTTTTACATTTTGAAAAATCAATACTATTTGGTTTGATTTTGGTTTTACTAAAAAATAACTGCAAAAATAACCAAATCGAACCGATAAATTAGATATATAAATTTTATAAAATAAATTATTCATAAATAAAATATAAATATTTTGTTAAATTTCAAGTAACTTAAGTCATTAACTTTACTATTTTCTCAAGCCCAACATGTAAATTTTAGTCCATCTATTACAATCATAAGTCCAAGTCCATCAAAATTCATTACTTTAGTCTTTACTTACCATACCTTTCATAAGATAGTTACAACTTCTCTTAATTGAATCACTTTGTTTGTGTAATGATAAGTTTAGTATTGTTTAATTGCTTATTGAACCAACAATAGCTTTTCAGTGGATTGTTCATATACTAGGTGTTTGTGTCTACCAAGATATGTATGTCCTCAAAAATTTATTACTTTCAAACTGAAAAAACCAGAAAAACTGAACCAAACCGTCAATAACCAAACCGACGGTTATTTTTTTCATTTGGTTTGGTTTTGTTTTAGAAATTTTAAAAATCAACTAGATTGGTTTGGTTTTGATTTTAACCAATAACCGATCCAAACCGAACCACGGACACCCCTAAATACAGTATACTTAAGTGATTTCCCCTTTGATATGAAGGCAACAGCATGCCTTAGCTTGCTTTGACTTTTCCTTTTTCCTTTTTCTTTAGATAAAAAAATTCATAATTAATTTATTTCAATATGAAAATTTAAAGTGAAAGAGATTTGTGTGTTAAGTAACTTTCATTGAAATTTCCACAACATTAACAATTTTAGGTGCAAGAAAAGGAATATTTGGAGGTACACTGCGTCAAAAACCTGGTGCTTACGCCTTCAATGTCTAAATCAAGCATAAGGATTTGCTGGTTCTTGAATCAAAACACACTTTGCTTTGTTTTGTTTTTATCTATTTTTTCTTTTGCAAGCTTTGGAATTTTTCATCGATTTGAGTGATGTAGCTTTCTTTGAAATTTCAATAGCAAAGACTTGTACATTGACTTGAGAATAACAAACTTTGATTTCCCTATTTCTTTTTTCAGTTGCTATGAAATCTAACATGGGTCAAGGTGGAATTTGGAACTAGTTACATTGTGGAATAAAACTGATTTATGATTTGATATGAAGGCAGCAGTACTTGCTTGACTTTTCCCCTCTTCTTTGTCACGATAAAAAATGGACGTGATGACACTTGTTTATTCCCATCAAGACAAGCCAGCCTCAACCCAACAACACGAAAGAAATGCGGAAAGTAAGCAAGAATTAACATAAAAGAGGAAAACTCATTCAGTCTAATATAACCCACAAAATCCGGTTGTCACGTGTACAAGCCACTAATGTATTATAAAGTTTGGAATTGAAAGATAATTACAAGTCCCAATGTTTTTGTTTCTAAAATAGAACAAAGATAAAATAAGGAACAAGAAGGTCTGCTAGAATAACAAGCAGCTACCTTTCAACGTATTCTCAGAAAGCCTCAGATGTAACTAGAAGAAGAAAAATCACACGGATCCAGGCTCGAAACCTACTCAAGTGTAGAAACATGGATTGAGTACCAACCAATGCGGTACGAGTAATCATTTCATCCTAACCGAACCTCCTCAAACTACAACCTCCATAGAAATCAGCCCAACATACAATTCCACAACACACAGTTCACAAGGCAAATCACAGTTCAACAATCGACAAGCATCGAGTATGACAATCACAAGTGTCAAGTGTAGATCAATCACAAGTATCAAGTAGATCAATCACAAGCATCAAGTTCATCAAATTACAATAATCAAACACTTGTCGGAACCATTTCCGTTCGGCACAATGTCACTAGTCATAACCATTTAATTCTCATCGATTTTATATAGTATCATTTATCAAAACTATTTTTCTTGGGTACAATATCAATATCGGAACCATTTTCCTTCGGCTTTATATCACATCACTAGCCGGAACCATTGTCATTCGGCATAATAGCACATGTCTCATCACGGTGCACAACAATCAATGCAAATAAGCAATTTCACACCATAAGGAAGAGACAACAACTCAAGCCATTCAAATTCACAATAATGCATCAAAGCACTTCATCAATCAACAAAATAGGATCGACAACAAGGCAATTCACGAAGCATGATTATCAACACGCTATCATTTTCATTAATCCCTTGTTTATTCATTAATATTAATCAAGTGGAATAATTGATCATATCACTTCATTCTCATTACTCCCCACATAAAATTAAGGGAAACACACGATTCTACAAGTTTTACAAGGGTTAGAAGATCACTTGCCTCAATTCAATCAAAAATCAATTCAAGACTTGAGTCTTTCCTTTCCGAACAATGTCCAAAGCCACACAATCAAATTCAATCAAATAATCACAAGAATATTTCGAAAATAACAACATCTAATTCATACATTTTGAAAAATGGGTCAAATCAACTCAACAACCTAATTCCAAAAATAAGGTTTGAATCTGAAATTCTTTACTTGAAAATATTACCCAAGGCATTTGGAACTCATTGACGAAAAGTGAAAAACCATTTTGAAAAAAAAGATTTAAAATCAGTACACAATCACCATTTTAGCTTAGAACTCAAGTTCTTGAAAAACCTTGCTATTTTCCAATCAAAATCCAAGTTTTGATGTTAAAATCCATAAATACTAAAAGGAAAATGAAGTTTTAGGGTTACAAAAGCTTACCCAAATAATTTATCACAAGAAATATCTTCCAAATCGCCTCCAAGAGTCTTACAAAACCCAAAATAGGGAAAATTGGGTAAAACCCTGAAATGGCGGGCCAAAAAGGGTCTCTGATGTCGCAAAAGTGACCTATGGTTGGCCAAAGCGAACTCAAAAAAAATTCTCGGCCTTCACTTTTGCGAAGGTCGCGATCGTGAATAGGCCATTTGTTATCACGAGGTCTGGGGTCTCACCTCCCTCACTTTCACGATCAGGGTCCCACAATCATGAGGTTCGTGAAAGCGAACACCCTATCACAATCGCGAGGTGTACTAGACTTAGACCTCAGCACAATCAGCCAACACAAAAATCATCAAATGAACCCTCGTGATTCGTTCGGAACCCTACACATATAAATCATATATGTAATTTGACTAAACTCGATGTTTCAAAATCAATGGAATCATCGAAATACGAATCTGAGGTCTATTTGACCTGAAATTCATGAAAGTCACAAAAAATAAACATAATGTCTAAAAATGCTAACTCAAGCTTCAAACCTTTGAAATCAATCAAGACCTCACTTAGGCCTAAAACCATTCCCCAAATCCAATAGAACTCTCGAAATTTTGATCCGAACATCCGAACCGCGCATGTTGACCAAAGACAACAATTACCAACTTAGGACCTCAAATCTCCAAAAAGACTCTGAATTTGAAATCAACAATTCTCTTAAACCAATTTCCACGTTCCAGGACTGATGGAATCGACAAAATTTTATTTCAACACTCGAAACTTCAAAAGACATCGAAAACCACTTTTAAGCAACATTTGCCTTTCAAATTATATAAAAAAAACTTACATAAGCCATAATCTTTTTACTCAAATCTTTGAAACCAATTTCAAAACTCATTCAGAAATTACTCGGGTTAATACCGAAAGGGGTAAAATGGTAATTTTATGAAAATTTTCAAAAATAACCAACTGAGTCATTATATCCTTTCTCTTTTGGATAATAAATTCGTAAGTAACTTATTTCAATATGAAAATTCAAAGTGAAAGGGATTTTTCTGTTAAGTAGCTTTCATTGAAATTTCCCATAACAAGACTCATTGCAATTACTTGATAATTCAAAGAACTACATTAATACTTCAAGTTGCAAGAAAAAAGATAATTGCAGGGACATTTTGTGCAAAAACTTGGTGTTATTTCCCCCTTTAATAGGCCTTAGGTGACGAGAATCCAAATTAATTGGGACCCTAATATGGATATCAAAAATCGAATGAGAACCCAATTTATTTTCAGAAAAACACACCTCTCATTCTATATATCAGGTCCCTCAACATCTTATAATTATACCAAAACAAACACTCTACTTAAAAATGATTCGCTAAATCATTTACCGGTCCAATAAAGTTACTATTTTCCTTTGTTTGATTTTTTCCTATTGTTTTTTTTTGTAAGCTTTGGAATTTTTTATCAAATTGAATAAATTTGTGTGATGTAGCTTTCCTTGCAATGTCTATAACAAGACTTGTGCATTTGACTTGAGAATATAACAAACAATGATTTTCCAATCAAATCTGCTATGGGTCAAGGTGGAATTTGGAACTAATCACATGGTGGAATATTATATTAGTTTCTATTACTATTCCCAAACCCAAAAAAGAGAATTCATTTATAGAAAATAATTTTTATTTGTAAAAAACTATATTTGGATCAGAACAATTTTTAAGTCTTTATCTTATTTTTGGTATTTTTTGTAAAAACAAATTAATATGAAGTAGATTATTTTATGTCCATTTTTTTTTTCATCTTCTAAAGAAATTTCTTAAAATAGTTATTCATAAAATTGAGTAATCGAAAAAGGAGTGTAACACCAAATTAAGGCTTAATATCAAATGGACAGTTTGACACCCATATCAAACAGTTTAGAAAAGTAATATCATTTTGATATGTAGATTGAGCATGAATTATTAATTGTGAAGATGTCACGTAGTGTTTGAAGACTGAATATAAAAGTTTATTAATATCCATTACGTTAAATAATCAAGCAGAAAAAATTAAATTATTTATTAATTTATAGCATCACAATAAATTATACAACTTCACGTGTAAATTCATCCCACAAAGATTCAGAAACAAGATGAAATAATTAAAGTAAATTAAAAATAATAAAATATCTAATGAATTCTAAAACTTTTATATTACAAAAATTAGAAAGAGAAACAATTTCAGTGTAAAAGAATGGAGGAACTTCCTCAATAGCCAACAAAAGCATAAATAGGTTTACTTTTCTTTTTTTTTGTTGCAATTACATCAATAAAAAATTATACATCGAAGAAACTAAGTCTATGCTTTAAAATAAAGTGATTTTGAAAATGTTTTTTTGGTATATAGAAGTCAGGAATTACAAAAGTCATCTAAAATTTAATGATATACATAACATCGATGAGAATTAACTAGGTTAAAAGTTGGAATATGTAAAATTTCTGAATAAAATCTAAATATGTGTGCTGTATTAAGATGCTGATAATTCAAAGGACATTTTTGTTCTTTAATGTTAAATGATACTCCCTACGTCCCATATTAGATGGACATTTTCTACTTTACACGGTGATTAAGAAATCATTAATAGATGAGTAAATATATCAAATTCACCCCTAACTTAGCAGCAAAACTTATTTTAGCACTTTAACTACACATATATTTATTTACCTCCTAATCTTATTTGAAGTGAATTAATACCACCCTCAGTATCATAATGACTAGTATATTACACACATCATATGATTGACACATCATAACCACATAAGGACCACGTCAGAGCCACATTAGAAATTCTCTAAATTTCGATTTTTGATCATTCCTAAATTCTCAATGCAACTTGGTATATTTGCATACCTTTATTGAATACTTATCAAGTCTTTGAAGCTAAATATGGGCTATGCAGCTGTGCTCTCTCTTGTCTTTCTCTGTCATGAAGTATTTACTGTTTCTTCATCCATACTACCTCATCTCTCTCATAAACATCAAATCATTTCCCTTCTAAAATTCAAGCAGTCGCTTACTATAAATACCTCAGCCTCTTATAATTGTGAAAATCCTTATCCAAAAACGACTTCATGGAACATGAGCAGAGATTGCTGCTCATGGGATGGAGTCGTATGCGATAACATGACTGGAAATGTAATTGAGCTTAACCTCAGTTGCAGCGGGATTGTAGGAAAGATTGATTCCAATAGCAACCTCTTCCAACTCTCTCATCTCCAAAGGCTTGATCTCTCTTATAATCACTTCTCTAAATCTCACATCTCGCCTGAATTCGGTTGGTTCTCAAACTTGACACATTTTGATCTTTCCTGGGCAGAATTCTCAGGTCAAATTTCTTCTGAAATCTCTCATCTTTCCAAGTTACACTCTCTCCGTCTCTATAGTTCTGTTGGTCTACGACTCGCAGCCCATGATTTTAAATTGCTTCTTCAGAATTTGACTCAATTAAGAGAGCTTGATCTTAGTAACATAAACATCTCTTCCACCATTCCTCTGAATTTTTCTTCTCATTTAACAACTCTGAGTCTGATAAATACAGGATTGTATGGGATAATACCTGAGAGTATATTTCACCTACCCAACCTGGAAAAACTTTACATAACTTTCAATTATGATCTCAGTGGTTATTTTCCAAAGACCAAATGGAACAGCAGTGCATCGCTCGTAGAGTTAGATCTCCTTGGAGTGAATTTTTCTGATAATTTTCCTGAGTCTATTGGCTATCTAACTTCAGTGCGTTCTTTGTCTCTTCAAAGTTGCAACCTTAGAGGGCCTATTCCTGAATCTATTTCTAATCTCACTCGTATAGAGTATTTGCACGCTCAAGATAACTCCCTGAATGGAACAATACCATCAGGGGTGTTCTCCCTTCCATCACTAAGCTTTTTACTCTTGGGTGGGAACAACTTTTCTGGTCATCTTGAGGATTTCAAGTCCAACTCACTAATCTTTATTAATTTAGGTGACAACCAACTGCAAGGCTATCTTCCCAAGTCAATTCAAAACCTTGTGAACCTCATAACTCTTGATCTTTCTTTCAATAATTTTAGTGGTCGTGTGGATGTCAGCCTCTTTTCAAACCTGAAAAGGCTTTCGGATCTTACTCTTTCAAATAATAAGATCTCATTGAACAATGAGAACAAAGTTACTTTGCCTGAATCTCTTCAGACGTTACATTTGGCCGCATGTGAAGTGAAAGAATTGGAGTTTCTAAGATCCGCAAAGCAGCTTGAGGGGTTGGATCTTTCAAATAATAAGATTCAAGGACGAATTCCAGATTGGGCATGGTCTAACTGGATGTTTTCATTGAGAAGTCTTAGTATATCCCACAATATGCTGACGAGTGTGGATTCAATTCCTCTTCAGACTGTATATACTATTGATTTACGGTCCAATTTGCTTCAAGGTTCACTACCTATGCCACCAAATTCCACAAGATACTTCTTCATCTCCCAAAATAATCTCACTAAAGAAATTCCGTCATCTATTTGCAATTTGACATCACTGGTAATGCTAGATTTGGCAAAAAACAACTTGATGGGAGAAATTCCGCAATGTTTGGGTAATATTAGTGGTCTCGAGGTTCTTGATATGCAGCACAACAGTCTTATTGGTACTCTTCCAACAATTTTCAGCATTAATGGAAGTTCACTGAGAAGCCTCAACTTGCATAGCAATAAATTAGAAGGGAGAATTCCCCGATCTTTGGCCAATTGCAAAGAGTTGCAGCTTCTTGATTTAGGTGATAATCATCTCACTGACACATTCCCAATGTGGTTGGGAACTCTTCCAAAGCTAAAAGTTTTAAGCTTGAGATCAAATACATTGCATGGGCCCATTCAACCTCCAAGGATTGAAACTATTTTTCCCGAGCTTCAAATCTTGGATCTCTCATACAATGCCTTCTCGGGAAACTTACCTTCGAATCTGTTTCAACATCTAAAAGCTATGAGGACAAATGATCCATCAACGGAAGCACCAAGATATCCTGGAAGTACATATTACGAAGATTCGATTACAGTTACAACCAAGGGATTTGTGCGTGAAATTGTGAGAATTTTGTATCTGTACACTGTTATCGATTTTTCAAGTAATAAATTTGAAGGGCAAATTCCAAGTATCATGGGGGATCTCATTGCAATTCACACAATAAATTTATCTCATAATGGATTGAAAGGTCATATACCACCATCATTAGGAGATTTATCCTCAGTTGAATCATTGGATCTATCAGGAAACCAGCTTTCGGGAGATATACCAGAACAACTGGCTTCTCTTACGTCTCTTTCATTCTTAAATCTCTCCCACAATCATCTCGAAGGATGCATCCCTCAAGGATCTCAATTTCACACTTTTGAGTGTTAAATTTGACAAGATTCAAAGATGAATTAATGTGAAGATTTGGTAGTTAGGAAGATAATTATTCATTGGTACAAAAGTCAAGATAACATCTTTTGTAGGTGAAATTTTGGTGAACCATAAAATGGTTTCACAAGGTAAATCTTGACATTTTGACACATTGTGATGTCATGGATGACATCAATAGGAAGAATTCACTCCTATAAATAGGTAGTTCCTAATTCATTTGTGACACACCTCTCACTTGCCTTCTCATCTTCAAAGGCATTTGATCTTCTTTCTCTCTTGTAGTATTTCACTTGTACTCTTTTGGAGTGAAATAAATATTGGTTGGTTGTGTCCGAGGAGTAGGCAAAAGAAAACAAAAGTTTGCCGAACCTCGTTAATTCCCGGTGTTCTTTTTATTGTTGTCTCATCTACTATTTATTAGCTACCTTTAGATATAGCAGTTGTGATTTCATCACTCTCTATATATTCGGCTTCCGCAACATTGAGAGCAATTCATATGAAGGGAATGATGGATTACGTGGATTTCCTGTTTCAAAAAATTGTGGAGATGCTGGGGTGTTAGATAAAAATGATACCGTATCTGGACAAGATGATGAAGAAAGTGATTCTGAATTTCAGAGTGATTTTTGGAAAGCTGCTTTTTTGGGCTATGGAAGTGGACTATGTATTGGATTATCCATAATATATTTCATGATTTCAACTGGAAACCCGAAATGGCTTGCAAGAATCATTGTAGAGCTGGAGCACAAAATAATAATGGGAAGGAGAAAGAAGCAGCGAAGGCAAAGGAACTATAGAAGAAGAAATATTCTGAACCAAGAATAGTCAGATGAAGTTGGGGTGGAACTGAAGTTATCAAAGATGCATCTACTGTGAAAATGATAACATTTTGTAAACTTGGAATTGATTTATAATTTAATTATTTTCTAATGAGATCCGGTGGGTTAATGCTGGTATGATCGTATCCGATTTATGATTTGATATGAAGGCTGCAGTACTTACTTGACTTTTCCCCTTCCCTCTCTAATTTATTTCAATATGAAAATTCAAAGTGAAAGAAATTTGTTTGTTAATTAAGTAAAACCTCACTAAATTAATACTTGATATAAGCGTTCTCACGTCTTAATAATCCTGGCAGCAAACTCTATAAGAGAACTGGTCCTGATGAGCAATCGTGGTCTGATGCGTCTTTCATTATCTGATGTGGCGAATTGTTATTCTTTCAAAAAGCTTTCTCATGTAACTTTAGATGACAATATGCTACAGTCTCTACTCACTAGTTCAGTTGTCCCTTGATTATCGATTTAATCATTCACCATTGTCCTGGGTGGAAAAAGTTTGAGGTGCGGAATCTTCAAAAGATTAGGTCACTTAGCTTTAAGATAAACAGTGAACTGGAACTTGTTAAAATCCAAGCACCAACTCTTGAACACTTGTAAAATTCTAGTTTTTCTTTGGAAAAAATTGGATATTGTTGAAAATTAGAATCTGAAATCTTTAGAGTTATCAATTAGTAAGATATCTGGTGGATTTATTGAGATGAGCGTCTCATCTCTGGATCTCACTTGCTTGAGAGTTTGATATTAGTTACCATTTGCAGGAGTGAATCCTTAAGGGTCTTGAAACTTCTGAATTATCATAAGATAGGAATTATAGATGCTCCAAATTTGGAATCACTCGAGTATGAGGGATATTTTAATTTACTCCGCAGCAAATTGAAGAACTTCATTTTTTATTCTTGCATGTGTGATTTTATTGGAGAAAGAGTTACTTAGAAGTAGTTAGTTGACGTGTACAAAATAGAAGTTAGGAGAGTTAGTTAGGAGATTGTTATAAAGTTAGTTAGAAAGCACTGTATATAACAACATGTAAGTCACATTGTTGAGATGAAATGAGAATATCACAGTAAATCTTCATCTTCTCTATAGAGTTAGTTAACAACTTCCTAAATTGGAGAAATCTAACATGGTATCAGAGCGTCTCGATCGCTGAATTTCGTGAAAAATAGCCATGGCAACTGTCGATAATGAGTTGCCTGAGAAGCTGAGCCACAATCATCCTCTGTTTCTGAGTTCAATTGACAATTCAGGGGCTACACTAATCTCGATTCAACTGACAGGAGTAGAAAACTTCTCGGTATGGAGTCGTGCAATGAGAATTGCAATTTTAGGTCGGAACAAGCTTGGGTTCATTGAAGGAACATGCTTGAAGGAAGCCTATGGCCCTAATCTCACTGCTCTATGGGAACGATGCAACGCAATTGTACTCTCATGGATCATGAACTGTGTATCCAAGGAACTTCTTGGAGGAATTGTTTACTCCACAAACGCAGCAGCTGTATGGAGTGATCTCAAGGAAAGGTATGACAAAGTAGATGGATCTTGGATCTTTCAGCTGCACAAAGAAATCGCTTCAGCAAGTCAAGGTACTAATTCAATTTCTGTGTATTTTGCTCAGTTGAGAGATCTTTGGGTAGAATTTGATAGTATCACCCCTGTGCCTGGATGTGATTGTGCTAAATCAAGAGATTTTGTCTTGTTTATGGATAATCAGAAGTTGTTACAGTTCCTTATGGGACTGAATGATACATATGAACAGGCTAGGGGTCAGATCATGATGATGATCCCTTTGCCAACACTAAACAAAGCTTACTCTATGTTAATTGAACGCGAAAGTCAAAGATCTATATCATAATCTCACAAGTCTGGAATTCAACCTGAAGTGAATGCACTTGCTGCTATCAGAACTGGTTCTAATCCTTTGAATAGATTGAAGAAACCTTTCTCTCCTTATAGTTACGACCCTAATGTTGTCTGTGATCACTGCAAGCGTAAAGGTCACACCAAGGCAATATGTTTTCGATTAGTTGGGTATCCTCCTGATTTTGAGAAGAGAAGAAGGGAGAATCAGATTAACAATCAATCAGATAAAGGGAACTATCATAGTGAGAGAGGTGGTGGTAACTTTTCTGCTAAGAGAAGTGGTGGAAATTTTCACACAGCTCATAATGTTGTTAATAATCCAGTGAGATATCAGGATCATGCACCTAATTACACAGGGAATGTGGACTATAGTAAAGGTATGGAAGTCATCCATGAACAGTATAATCAGATCTTGAATATGCTTGGAAAGTCTAACCTGCAGGGGACATCACCATCAGATATGGCTTCTAGCAACCCTGGAAGTGCTAACTCCATTCAGAGTTCCTCCTCAACTGGTAATCCTATTAATCTCACAATAGGGGATCATAATTGGATTGTGGATTCCGGGGCAACAAATCATATGACCTACAATTCAAGCATGCTAGTACAAAAGAAGCTTCTCTCCTCTAAAACACCTAATCAAGTTCACTTACCTAATGGAGACACTACTACTGTCACTCATTCAGGGTCTTGTAACATCACCAAGAATGACAATATTCAGGATGTGTTAGTCATACCTGCATTCAAAAACAACCTCCTGTCTGTGTCAAAAATTACTAAAGAATTGCAGTGTTCAGTTTCTTTCTTCCCTGATTTCTTTGTTTTTTAGGACCTTTACAATGGGCAGGTGAAGGTGATTGGTAGAGAGTCTAATGGCCTCTATTTTCTTCCTACTCAACATCTCAGAAAAGACTCTTCTACTCACATACATTCCTTCAATGCTAAGGAGGACACTCACTCAGCAGACTCTCAAGTCTTGTTGTGGCATCAAAGACTGGGACACACCTCCTCCAGTGTCTTAGCAAATGTTATCCCTATTTCTTCTAAGCATAGTTCAGTAGAATTGAAAATTTGTACTATTTGCCCTCTAGCTAAACAACATAGATTACCTTTTCCTCATAGTACTTCCATGTCCTCTTTACCATTTCAATTGTTACATGTTGATGTTTGGGGTCCATTCAAAATTCCTACACATAATGGAAACAGATTCTTTGTTACCATTGTGGATGATTGTACAAGAATGTTGTGGTTGTTTCTAATAAAATTGAAAAGTGATGTGTGTGTCATTCTGGAAAACTTCTTTACTTTTGTTCATACACAGTTTGGAGTAGTTGTGAAATCAATTCGAACAGACAATGGCACATAATTTGTCAATGCTGAATGTTATAAGTTATGCGCTTCATTAGGCATTGCGCACCAAAGAACTTGTATTCATACCCCTCAGCAAAATGGTGTTGCTAAGAGAAAACACAAACATATTTTAGAGGTAGCCAGAGCCATCAAATTTCACGGACACATTCCTATTAGATTTTGGGGACAGTGTATTTTGAGTGCTGCTTATATTATTAACAAGTTGCCTACTCCTGTTCTGGCTGGAAAATCACCTTATGAGGTATTTCACAAGTGCAAACCTTCTCTACAACATATTAGAATCATTGGTTGTCTATGTTTTGCCAAAAATATGTATATCAGTGATAAATTTCAACCCAGGAGTATTGTTGCTATTCATATGGGATACAGTGAGCAGACTAAAGGTTATGTTCTTTATGACTTGAAAAACAAATATTTCTTCATCAGTAGAGATGTTATTTTCAAGGAGTCTATATTTCCTTTCTCTCTTCCACCATCTACTACCTGGAAGCTCTTTCCTACAACTGTTAGTTCTCCAGATGATGTTCTATGCACTACTTCTGCCCTCCCTAGTCCTTCACCAGTTTCTAAGGTGCCAGCTCACACTTCAGAACCACCTATTCCGAGGAAATCCCAAGGAGCTACTACTACCCCTCTATGGATGAAAGATTATGTAGCCAATGTTCAACATGCTCCTTCCACATCCAAGCCTTTATACTCTATTGATCAGTACCTGGGCTATGACAAGTTGACTGCCCCTTATCAAGCGTATATATCCTCTTTTGGAGCTGATGTTGAACCATCCAGTTTTGAAGCAGCATGTAGGGATCCCAGGTGGATTCAAGCAATGCAGGCTGAGATTACTGCATTGGAATCTAACAACACATGGCAGGTAGTTCCTCTGCCTTCTGGTAAAAAAAGCTATTGGTTGCAAATGGATTTTTAAAATCAAATATCAAGCCAATGGGTAGGTTGAGAGATTTAAAGCCAGGTTAGTGGCTAAGGGGTTCAATCAGAGGGAAGGGTTGGACTATCAGGAGACCTTCTCACCTGTTGTGAAGATGGTGACAGTTAGAAGTATTTTAGCCTTAGCTGCAGCTGGTTATTGGCATGTATATCAGATGGATGTGTACAATGCCTTCTTACAAGGTGATTTACATGATGAAGTCTATATGACTCTTCCACAAGGTTTTCAGCTTCCACGGGGATTTAATGGGCAGGGGGAGAAACTAGTGTGTAGGCTCATCAAATCCCTCTACGGATTGAAGCAAGCACCAAGACAATGGAATATAAAGCTCACTGAAGCACTCATCAGATCAGGATTTGTACAAAGTCAGCTTGATTATTCTCTATTCACTAAAAGAGTTGGTACTGCTATGGTGATAATCTTGGTATATGTAGATGATATGATGATCACTGGCAATGACATCAACCTCATTCAGGAGACAAAAAGAACCTTGCAAAGTTCATTCAAAATGAAGGACCTTGGAGAACTCAAGTATTTCGTAGGAATTGAGTTTGCTAGATCTCAAAAGGGAATAGTGATGCATCAGAGGAAGTACACTCTTGAGATCATTTCTGAAGCTGGACTCAGCGCTGCAAAACCAGCTACTACACCACTTGATCCATATGTACAATTAACCACTAAAGAGTATGATGAAGCCCATGGTAGAGGCAATACTGACAGGTTACTAAAGGATCCTAGTATCTACAGAAGATTGATAGGGAAACTCTTGTACTTAACGATTACTAGACCAGACATCTCATTTGCCACACAGACTTTAAGTCAGTTCCTGCAACAACCAAAACAGTCTCACCTTAATGCTGCACTAAGAGTTGTAAGGTACATAAAGGGACAAGCAGGTTTGGGAATCTTATTGTCCAGCACAGGTAATAAACAACTTCAAATATATTGTGACTCAGATTGGACCACATGTCCACACTCCAGGAGGTCAATGACAGGATTCCTGGTTAAACTAGGAAATTCTCTCATTTCATGAAAGTCTAAAAAGCAGGGAACCGTCTCCAGAAGCTCAGCTGAAGCAGAGTACAGGAGAATGGCTACTTCAGTGTCTGAGATAGTATGGATAGTTGGACTGCTCAAGGAGCTAGGAGCAGGAATTGAAACACCAGTTATCATTCACAGTGACAGCAAATCAGCAATACAGATAGCAGCAAATCCAGTGCATCATGAAAGAACAAAACACATAGAGTTGGACTGTCACTTCATAAGAGAGAAGATACAACAAGGCATGGTTTACTACAAGATACTTGAACACCAAGGAGCAAATAGCTGATCTACTGACAAAAGGACTAAATAGAAATCAACACGAGTACTTACTGTCCAAGTTTGGTGTATTAAATTTATTTATACCCTCAAACTTGAGGGGGAGTATTGGAGAAAGAGTTACTTAGAAGTAGTTAGTTGACGTGTACAAAATAGAAGTTAGGAGAGTTAGTTAGGAGATTGTTATAAAGTTAGTTAGAAAGCACTGTATATAACAACATGTAAGTCACATTGTTGAGATGAAATGAGAATATCACAGTAAATCTTCATCTTCTCTATAGAGTTAGTTAACAACTTCCTAAATTGGAGAAATCTAACAGATTTGGATGTTATGTGGTTTTGTCGGTTATCAAGTTCAACCTCTTGATCTCAAGTTTCACTTCATATTTCCAAATGCAATGAGATCAAAAGGAAGCATTTGAAAGTTGTTACCCCCAAGTGGACGTTTTAGATGTAGATATAAAGACATTGTGGGATTACCCAGCATTTGTGGATGCTTTGTTATGGAGTTGTCTTCCTAATAAGAGACTCAAAATATCATCAGCAAACAATATGATTATATCCTTGATCGATCGATTAATATATATATGAAGAATTCGAGTCATTCTACTTCTCATGGAAGCAAGCCTCGACTTAGTCAATTAAAAGAAGTAAAAGCCTACAAATTTGAATGGGAGAATGAGAGCTGGCATCCTGTGGAACTCAAAATCGGGGAGGTGAAATCAAGCAACTTTATGTGGAGGGAGGAATTTTATTTTTTATTAGATTGGTGATGCTATTTATTATATTGCAAATCGAACGCACTTATTCATTTGTAAAGTTCATTAATAGGAATGATTTGGATTTCTGATATCTGTAACTTTCGCATCTTTTTGTGGTACAGATTTGAACATTTATTTACATGAATCTTCCTCTGTTGACTGTTGTTGCTCCCAATTGCACATCCAAGTACATGGCCGCGCAAGTAATATAGTGGCTCTTAAAAGAATTAGATTATCGAACCAAAGGACTTGTCAATTAATTATTTTTACTAAATTATACTGGTCTAATTATTTATTTAAGAGTGGCAAAAGAAAAGAATGCAGGAATAAAATAATAAAATTACTTACAGTGATTTAGAAAATTCCAGGGCTACCGCATGCGTTGGACTTCATGTATCGTATCTCAAGCTATGAACTAATTTCAGTTATCAAGTTACTGATTTACAGGGTTAATTGTATGAGTCAGGTCTCTCGACCTCTAGCCGCCTACTCCAATTAGCTGTCTAACTACATCGTTGAGCGGGGATAGCAGGTCTAACTGACGAGCATTTATATTTCATCATGTTTCGTAACCAAGCAAGTTGTTCGTCCGGGCGTCACTCCTGAACACACATCAACTCAATGGAAGATCGAGCTTTCTAGATTCTCTGGTCTATCTACCCTCTCCTCTCTCGATTTTAAGAATAGACAATATATTTATCTCTAGATGGCCAATCAAGAAATACTATTACAAAAATATTAAAGTATCTTAAACGATAACCAAGAATTAATTCAAAAACCTTTTATATTCAACAATGAATACGTAGCTACAGCCCTAGAACAAGGGCGTTTAGCCACTAATCTCTAAGAAAAGAAGAAAAAAAGAACCTAAAAAGTATTGACAACTTTATACTTTGATGCCTTATATTTTTATCTCCAAATAATTATTTCTATGACCTATTTATAGACGTAGAAAACCCTAAATAAAATAATCGAATCTAAAATAAATTAGAAAACAAAAAACCCAAGCGGAATTGAATTTTGCGTGAACAGTGGCTGTCGCCCAGGAAGTGCATTCTTTGTTGCCACGTGTCACAGCCTCACACGTATGTTTTCTTTGTATTCTTTTGCACGATGGAATATATATAAATAGGCTATAATATTCAATTTAATCCATTAACTGTCTACTTAATTTTCTTTTATAATCTTCCATCTTTAATTCGTTTTAGCTTCAAACTTCTTCAACTTTACACCAATTTACTCCTACAAATAAAATACACTATTTAACATAATCCATAAATTCATGCTCAAATAATAAATGAGAGGCAGATAATGATTAAAATATATATTTTTGGCCTCACATCAACACCCCACACTTAAACTTTTGTTCGGCCTCGAGCAAACATTAAATCTCATCTCAAAAAATCATACTAGGAATGTCATCACTTTGATTAATACAAACAATTAGGCCATATACCAATTTCAAAACATCAAGTACACTTCTCACTCATTATGTAAGACATTTGAATAAACAACAAACGTCTAACCTCCTAACCTCAAGGAAGGACTTTGAACTCATCAAATTTAAGTTCGCTCACCTACTCTCATCAAAAAAAGCTAATAAAATCACCTATCTATCATGAAACAAGTGCCTCACAAAAAGAAATAGTCCACACACTCAATTCAAAAGATTGAATATAAATTAAGGACTTAACATCAAATAAATAACTCGCACTCAGAAATAAAATTCACATGTATGCACAAAGAACCATAGGTTTGTCCATTATGTACATCTCCACTAATTAAGCATGTTGTCACGCCCCGAGCCTACACCCTGGGCGGGACCTCGGAGACCATCGCTGGCCCCAAGCGAACCCTTGGCCTGGCTTTCTTAACTCAATGGAAACCTAACTCAACAGAAAAACTCAATGCAATTGCAAGATTTCAAAACAACTTAACTTATAAAATCTGACCACAAAGGCAACTCGAATCTCAAAATAGAATATTTACATATATACATAGATGAGAGACTCAAAATTAACTGTCTAACTGTCTATGAAGGCTCTACAATACTGAGATGGATGTTGGGACAGACCCCACAACATCCTAATAGAACAAAGCTAAGAGAACAAAATAATTGAGTCCTCCGGAAAGCAAGGAGGCTCACCACTGACTCTGGAGTGCTCAGCTGGATCAACGACATGCAGGATGCTAATCCGGGGTACCTGTGTCTGCATCACATAAGATGCAAGCCAATTGGCATCAGTACATTGAATGTACGAGTATGCGAGATGGAAAGCTAAACTGCAACTTAAACTTGAAAAGAGTACAAGAGAACACTTGCCTTGGCTCTGTTCGACTTATGAATAACTGAACTCAATATATATAGCAATATAACACGTGCAATATATAAAACTTGCAAAACAGTGTAAACAACTTAGCTTGTTAAAGATAAAACAATAACAACTCAACTTTACTTATATAAAAGTAATATAACTTTAGTGGGAGATTCTTTAACCGACAATCACCACTATGAGCCCTAGTGGTGATACAATGTTTTACCTCACGTTGCCCAAGGACCATCATATACCTTGTCGTGATATAGGAAGTTATCTTTACTAAGTGGATCCACTAGCTTAATCTTACGGATTCATCTAAAAAGTATGACCCGTTAACTCTCATGTTGGCGCATAGTTCTTATGGAGAGTTGAGTTAATATGAACTCGTGTCCCCAACTCGGTGCTCAAGACTACTCCCGAAAATATACTTTAGCTCATAAGTGTTTTAAACACATCTTTCTTTAGTTTGAGATAATTGCTCAAAATCTAGCCCAAAGGCTCTCTTGGAAATCGATGTTCCTTTCTTACTCAAATGTAAAAAATTTAGAAACCTCTTTGGGAAATACATAGCTTCCTAATAACTTTCGAGAAATGGACTCGACTTTATGCTCTTGACTTGACTTGAAACTTAAGACTCTTCACTTGGCTTGAAATCTATACTCTTGACTCGACTTGAAACTTGAACCTTAAAACGAAGGTAAAACGTTTAATAACGGCTCTTGAAAAGCTTTAGAGACTTGCTTGAACTTACCTCTTAACTTTGCTTGACTTAACTCTAACTTCACTTTAACTTGATACTAACTCGCCTTGAATTGGATTATGGATTCAAGGTATGTTATCATACATTTTTGGATGAGTTCTTGACGTTTAGAAGTACCTTGGAGTGTTGGAAACAACTAAGAAACATAGGTACAATACCTAGGAACATGCATGAGAAAGTATGGAAAGAATGGGGGAACATGGCGTCCTTGGCGCTCTGCAAGGCGCGGAGCACCAGCCCTTGAAGCTCAGAAGGGGCCTGCTGGCGCTCTGCTAGGCGCAGCGCCCCAAGGGGGAAAGTTCAGAATCCCTTTTGGGGCGCGCTGGCAGGCGCGACGCGCCAACCCCTTGCCCAGAAACTCCGACTTTTCTCCCTCTTTTTCCCAACTCTAAACCACCCTAACCTCAATGGATTCAACCCCAAACACTAAGGATCATAAAATCCCTCAACATACAAGAGATTCAACTCAAACACACAACCAAATCATGTCCCACAACCAACAATAACTTCAACAACACAATCAACAACATCAACAACACAACCCAACAACTTCAACAACATATCCAATCTTTCTCAATAATAATGAGTTTGGTGTGTGGGGGAAAGGATCAACCCACACTAAGAACTCACATACCTTGATAGGGATCACCCCCGACGATATCCACGACGATCTTTGACGGAAACTTGTTGATCTCCTCTTTCTTCTCTTCTTCCTCTCCTTCTTCTCCTCTTCCCTCACAAGCCCTAGCTCTCACTCTTTAAAATGGGACCAAATGATCCACAAATTAGCCTAACACAACAATATAACCCCAAAAGAAATGGCTAGGGAAAAGACCAAAATGCCCTTAAAATTTCCGGACGGATTCCCGGCCAACTGCCCAACTTTCAAAGGGGATAACTCGCTCATACAAACTCAGAATCGAGTAAACTTGGTGGCGTTGGAAAGATCATTCCACAAGCTACACAATCATAACTGGAACTACTCCTAACTCATCCTGAGCTAGGAGTTATGACTGCTCAAAGTTGGCCAAAACTCACTGATTTCCCACACTTAACCAAATTCCTAGATTTGAATTTTATTCCAAAAATGACTATTTCCGATTTTAAGCCTCTTCATAGATATTTCAAATTACCGGATGTTACACATGCTTGAATAGAATCAAATATGACTTTAACGGGTTGTAATGTAGGCTTGAGGTAAGGGAGGATACATTTTGGTAAAATTAGTGACTCATCCTCCCTAATGCACATGTTTTGATTTTCTTGCTACATTCACAACGTTTTCTTTCCCTTTGGTCCCCCTTTCTGCATATTTTTCCAGTTGTACTTAAATTCTTGCCCTCTCTTTCACTTGAGCCCTTATTTTCTACAAACCCCTTTTTCTCTCTCTTTTTTTCCACACTTAACAATAGCCACCCTCAACTTATGAATTTCTCACGAGTTAAGGTGCACGTTGTCCTTGTAAGGACCAAGGTCATTATTAAGGTATTCTTCAAATTAACCACCTTCAACTTAGGCTTTTAACCCTAATCGAAGTGCACAATGTCTCAGGGACCAGGCCAATTAGAGATTTAGGAACTTATGAGGCATCATTCTTCTACCTCTTTTCTTTCTTTACCACAAGACCAAGGATTTTCATCCTATCTACTTTCACCATTGTTTTCACTTTTTCATCTTAACATAGTGCATTAAGGATTACTTTGGGATCAAAACTAACGGTATCAATAAAAAGGATTCGGCTCAATTAAGTAGGTTAGAACAAAATTAAGGCTAAAAGTCTCAATGGGGCTATACTAGGGATATTTTATCTGAAAAAACTAAAATTTACAAGACAAATCAAAGAAAGCCTATTATCATCTCCTAAATAAAGCAACACTTTTTATTTCGCTTCAATAACATGCAAGATAAGTTCTAGACTAAGATGCAAAACATGGAATAAACAAAATCTCACCACATATGGCACAAGTATCAATCAAGATAGATCAATTCCGCTTCTAAGAGAGACAGGATCATAACAAACTACAAAATAAAATAAGCTATATACAAAGTCACAACCATGAGCTTAGATGTCAAAGAGTTTGTAATTTTTTTTATCAATCAAGCATTCACAAGAAAGTACTACTCAAAAATTAGGCCTAATTAGCAAGTATCACACCACTCAAAAGGGTCTTTTCTTTTCTCTCAAAAAAATTAAAAGAAAACTTATTCCTAAAAAAAAAAAAAGACACTCGGTTCAAAGGGACTATCCACAAGAAAATAACCGAAAATCAAAGCCAAGGAACTTATGCTAAAAAAATAAAGGACTCAATAAAACAATAAAAACTAGGAATTTATTTCTCCACCCCACACTTAAAAAGATGTTATGTCCCCAAAGCATCAAATAAAATTTAAAACAAGGGTTAGAAAAACTCCCTGAGGCCTTTAGGCCTAGCTAGTAGCATGTTCTCTCAATTTTCATCAAGGGTCGTCACCCCACACTTAACCTCAAACATGCTCCTCAGCTCTAAATTTTGGATACTCAGACTTCTCCAAAACCTATAAAAACAACACAAAAATAAAATAAAATAAGAAGTTACTATAAATTGGGTTGCCTCCCAATTAATAAGCGCCTAATTTAACATCGCGGCACGACACAAGTAAGTTCACCACTTTTCTTTCCACTTTGAACTTATGAATTGTACACCTAACTTTGCATCAATTTTTCTCCTCATCTCTAGGGGAGGTGGTATAAAAATAAATGAACCAAGTAATTTATGTCGCATCTTGCACTTCTTGGCCCTTAAGTGAGGAATGTCGTTTTATCTATGTGGACTAAAAAACTTTAGGATGTAGGGGACTTGTTCCTCATCTATACACTCATCCATTAGTTCAGATGATATAGAAAAATATTTTGGGTGAGATTCAAGTTGCCTCAACTCCAAACAGCATTATTTACAACATTCTCACTTTTGTACTCTTTCTCAACATCGATATTAAGGAATAAAGTATAGTTGAATGGTTGGAATTCCTCTTTTTACTCCACTAGTTGGTCATCATCCATGACAATTGGTTATTGGGCTTCAGACGCCTCAATCTTTTTGTTCAAGTGAGCCTCTAAGTCATGAATATCTTAACCAAATTGATTTATTTCTTGTGTGAGCTCAACTCTTCCTTCAATTAGTTGGGTTGTCACGTATGTCAGACCATCACGGATAGACTCTTGAAACTTTAGAAGTTGAGTTTGTTCTTGTAGTCAAGATTGACTCACTATCTCTGTTTCTTCATAACTTTCTCCTTGTTGGGACTCAATCTCTTCCTCTCATTTAGCTAGGACTATAATTTCCAATTGAATATCGTCAACCTTATCAAGTAATTTCATGAAATTTTTGTGCTCTTCCACGCATTCAAATGTTTGTTCCATAATTTTTTAATTAACTTTGTCAAGCATGTCCGTACATTCCATAAATGAATTCACATGGTGCGCCTCTTGTTTTGCACTCTCCACTTCATCGCCCATCACAAATAACAGAAGAATCATAATAGGGGTTCGGGGGAAGGGAATAAGATTTAGGACAACCATTCCAATGAATATATTGACGACCACATATATGACATATAGGACACTCGATATCCAAGTTGTGTCCATTACAATAATTACAAGGATGTTTATAAGAATACTCATCACTCAACCGCGATTTATCTCAATCACCCATATCAATAAGAGTACCAAATTATTCAAAGAAAGAAAAAAAATTAATTGTTTAGAAAAAAACACTTTAAAAAAAAAGAAAAAAAAGTATAACCTAGAAGAATAGTTAATTTCTAAGTCCCTGGCAGCAGCGCCAAAAACTTGTTGCTCCCAATTGCACACGCAAGTGTACATGGTTGCGCAAGTAATATAATGGCTCTTAAAAGAACCAGATTATTGAACCCAAAGGACTTGTCAATTAACTAATTTTACTAAATTATACTGGTCTAATTATCTATTTAAGAGTGGCAAAAGAAAAGAATGCAGGAATAAAATAATAAAATTACTTACAGTGATTTGAAAAGTTCCAGAGCTGCAGCATGTGCTGGACTTCATGTATCGTATCTCAGGCAATGAACTAATTTAGTTTATCAAGTTACTGATTTACACAGTTAATTGTATGAGTCAGGTCTCTCGACCTCTAGTCGCCTACTCCAATTAGTTGTCTAACTACATCGTTGAGCAGGGATAGCAGGCCTAATTGGCAAGCATTTATATTTCATCATGTTTCGTAACCAAGCAAGTTGTTCGTCCGGGCGTCACTCATGAACACACATCAACTCAATGGAAGATCGAGCTTTTTATATTCTCTAGTCTATCTACCCTCTCCTCTCTCAATTTTAAGAATAAACAATATATTTATTTATCTCTAGATGGTCAGTCAAGAAATACCATAACAAGAATATAAAAGTAACTTAAACGATAACCAAGAATTAATTCAAAAACCTTTAATATTCAACAATCAATCCGTAGCTATAGCCCCAGAACAAGGGCGTTCCACTAATCTCTAAGAAAATAAGAAGAAAAAAAGAACCCTAAAAACTATTGACAACTTTATACTTTGATGCCCTATATTTTTATCTCCAAATAATTATTTCTATGGACTATTCATAGGAGGTAGAAAATCCTAAATAAAATAATTGAGTTAAAAATAAATTGGGAAACCAAAGCCCAAACGGCATTGAATTCCGCGTGAACGGTGGCTGTCATCGAGGAAGTGTGTTCTTCTTTGCCACATGTCACAGCCTCACACGTATGTTTTCTTTGTATTCTTTTGAACGATGGAATATATATAAATAGAATATAATATTCAATTTAATCCATTATGCTGCTTGATTTCCTTCTATAATCTTCCGTCTTTAATTTGTTTTAGCTTCAAACTTCTTTAACTTTACACCAATTTACTCCTACAATTAAAATACACTATTTAGCATAATTCATAAAATCCATGCTGAAAAAGGGCAAATAATAATAATAAATGAGAGGCAAAAATTGATTAAAATATATATTTTTGGCCTCACATCAACTGTTACACATTAATATGGATTTCTGATTTGTGTAACTTTCACATCTTTTTTGGTTTTTCATTTGGTATTTGATATATACATTAGGGCCCTGATTAATATGTATTCACACCACATAAACGCCCATTAAATCTGAATTCGTGTCGCGTAAGGCCAATTAAAGGGGGAAACACCAATTTTTTGCACAGTGTCCCCTCCTTGTGATTGATGTTTAAATGTTGTCCCCATTTTTTACTTTGTTTGAAATTCCAAGTTGATGATTTTTGTAGTTAAAGATTGTATGAGTCTTGATTATTTATGCTTAAATCTTTAGTATAAACACTTATTTATTGATTTCCTGGAAGAATCTCAAAACTCCATTGTAATGGTGGCATTGACAAAACAGGATTGAAAGATACAAGTTTACCACTAAAATACATTTTACTTAAACGCATACAAAGAAGTTCAACATATCCTGATGAGCTTCTTGGGCACTCTGCACAGCCTTCTTGTCCTCCACGTTGTATCGCACAGTCCACCCATGGGCAACACCAAGATATATTTTCACAAGGCTGTCCGCCTATGTTTACAGACGGCAACAAAAGAAAAGGGAAGGATAAATCAAGAACTCTGTAACAGGAGTGAACTATTTCACAGATAAGTCGTCTTTCTAAAATTAAGACATTTTTAAACATAGGAATGTTCGCGTACCTCAGGTTTTGATGATAGAATCTCCTCAAACTGCTTAACAAGCTCAGGAGGAGATAGGTGCTCTATCTCAGCTCCTAAAATAGCTATTGGTGCCTCCACCTCTGCAAATAGATACATCATCAGCTCCGTTCGGGAGAGGGAAAAAGGAAACAAGAAGAGTCTTAAAAAAAAAAAATGATGTGGTTCAATCTACTCATCATAATTCAAAAAAACACTTAATATCAAATACTACTTAAGATGGAGGAATATCTGAAAGCACTTAATAGTTTTTCATATAAGAATGAATCTAGACTTTGAACGATACAACAGCAATATTAGGACTTGAGACATCCAATGCTTTGTCCAATATTATGCAAGACACTTGTATAAAATCCAGGAGTAAGACTAATAGCTCAATCCGATCACAAATGGTTCTGGTAAAAAACAACTGTACCCTTAAAATCATCCACAGAGACAAACGACAGGTGCAATAGGCACTGCAGCTTGAATGTTCTCAGAAAACACAAGGTCAGACAACTACAAGAAATTGACTCTATACATCCTAGGCGGGCAAGGGATGAATAATACTTAAAGAGAAAGTTGAACAACTTACCACCCCAGCAAAATCCTGCTGCTCCAATAGCAGATATGCCTTTATCTTTTAAAGCTGCTATAACCTGCTTTGCATCTTCAAAACCTTTATCCTAACAGAACAAAGGAAAAAAATGAATGTCGTGGCGGTGACTTGATAATATTAATGTCACACAATGACAGTACCAAGCATGATCAAGTTAACGATGGTGTTGCCTCCTTTTGTTATAGTGCTTCCTTCAATATCAGCTGTGCTGTCCAGAGGAGCTTTGTGAGATCAATGCTCTCTTCCACTCTTTCTTCCCTAACAAGATCAAGCACAGTTGTACTAGTCTAGAACTTATTTGACACACCTGGTGACTGCTGCATCCTGTCCCTTTACCAAAATTTAATAAATTGAAACACAATCACTTCCAATCTTTGGTTCTTAATCTCTCAATCATGTCGAGTAGAGTAGATTTAGTTGACGGTAGATTTATCAGCAGTGGAAATGTTTGTGCATTAATTTTTGAAGAGAAGTCAATTTCCTTAAATTTGAGGAAAATAAGTTGATTTTCCAAAACATTTAATCCAACCAAACATGAGAAAATTGTTCCTTCGTACCAAACACACCCTAAGAGAGAAACCCTTGTCAAAACATTTCTTGCAAAAGTGGAAATACTTGTGTAACTTATTCCTTCTAAGAAAACCTTGCAAAGTCAAATTCATCTAAGTTTTCGATGCTGCGAAAAGCTAAATTTATTGGCTTATTATATTCGGATGCACAATTAAAGAACTACTTATACTCATTAGATGTTAATATTTCTCTGATTCTGTTTGACAGAGTCACAAAGCTGTACTTTGTCGAAATTTTGACTACTTTTGTGACCTTAAGAAGGCCGTTGTAAAGAGTAAGTTCCTTGAGAGGGAAACCAAGTAACTCAATGTTACTACTTTTCTCATGCTTTATGCTGCATCAAAGGTGCAAGATGAATGAACTCTATGCACTCTGCCTCTGCTTTTTCTGCAGTCGTCGAAGACTCTAAGCAATTGTCAAATTTAAAACATCCATGACCAACACAGAACTATTAACAGAAAGAAATAATCTAATAAAAAATGAACAAAAATAAGAAATTAATTTCTGAAAACAATACCATGTAGTTGTGACAAGAACATGGCTCATAGCTGCGATAAATAGCTCTAGAAAAAATCCTGTATGAAAAACATTATTTTCACATTAGATGCCTATAGCTAGGTACCTCAAATGATTCACATAAGAGTTTGTTTCCACTTACTTTCACTATGAGGTCAATTATGTCGCTTCCTCCAATAGCTTCGGCTTCTTCCTTAATTTTCAAAGCTGAAGCCTCCAGAGATTTGTTCTTGCACTGAACCAACTTAATCCGTTTCAGTGTTTGAATATCTGCAAAGCCAAGTGGGATCTCCTCGAGCTCGTGACACTTTTTTATAACAAGCCTTTCAAGCAGGGGAAAAGATTCCTCAGAGGCATCCCATCTTGAGATGTTTAAGTACTCCAATTTCAACAACTTTAGTTTATGGAATGTGACATCTCCAAGGCACCACTCTTTTAATTGAACAAAAATTGGAAGCACTAACTGGAGATACTCCAGACTTGGAAGTCCCCCAATGGAAGAAACTATGTCTTCTATACGAGCCCCCCATAGTACTAACTTTTTTAAATTTGAAGGCAAGTGTAACTTGGATACATTTAACCGGAACGAGTCAATGGAAAGGCGAAGTATTTGAAGCTGTGTAAGACTTTCCAATTGACAAATCTCTACAGAATCTTCATCGCACAAGATACCAATCTCAAGTTCTTGAAGATTAGGACACCTCCGTAATAATACATCGACATTATCATCACCACCAATTTTAATTGCAACTTGCTTTAATAGCCTCAAATTTTCCAATTTAGAGGATTCTTCAGAGATCCACTTCTTGTTGTTTTTCAAATCAAAAACAGCATCATTAATCTCAACATGCCTTAATGTTTTCATTTTCCAAAAAATCGGTGGTAACACTGTATGCATGAATGGACACAGCACAATTAACGTTTCTATATGGGGAAGAAGTGATTCGGGATGAAAATCGAATTTCCTTGCACAAACTGCTAAGTACTTCAGGTGAATTAGTGGTTGCAATGTAGCTGACGACAAATGACCCACTATATGGGAACTCAAATTCAAAACCTTAAGAAGTCTCAATTTACTAAACTGGCTAAATGAATTCCAATTAGAAACTTCACCTTCAATTAGTGTCATTCTTAGTGACCTCAAGTGTTGATGGAAGGGCTTCCGTGTTTTGGATGCAATCTCAGAAAGCTCATAACTGAAACTGAAACTCACTCGACTTTCCTTCCAATCAGAAAGTTTGAAGTTGCTATAATTCCCCTTCACAGCCAACATAAACCTTTCTTCTCTACTCCTCTCCAAGCAGAAGTGAAGTACTATATCATGAACCTGGCAGTATTTGACTTTACCGTTATATCTTCCTCTCTTTGAAACCATTACCACGTTACTGCTAATGAGATCCATCAAGTAACCTTCAGCTGCTTCCTCCAATCTTCCAGATTCAACGTTTTGCACGAAACCTTCTGCAATCCATAAATTTGTCAATGTAGATGCTGAAATGTTGTGGTCCTCTGGAAACATCCCCATGTAAAGAAGGCAAGGCTTTAAATAATCGGGTAAGTTATCATAACTTAAATGCATAGTCTCCCGACTATACTCTTCAGACTCACCAAGATAGGAAAATAGAGCATCTTTAACCTCGTGCCACCACGATTCTTCCATCTTCTTTTTTATTATTCCAGCTACCAAGATGACCACTAGGGGCAATCCTTTGCATCTTCTTGCCACTTCTAGACTCACATCGTACAGTTCAAATGGGCAAGATCTCTTATGAAACACCCTTTTTTTCAACAATTCCCAACTCTCTTTTAGTGTGAGAAATGGAAGGAAATAAGGATTAGTATGGTGCTTGACATACTCACCTACTTTCTCAAGTCGAGTTGTCACTACAATTCTACTTCTATTCTCACCATCTTGGAGAGATAATCTTAAGTCATCCCATGCCATGCCATCCCACATATCATCCAAGACAATGAAATATCTCTTTCCCAATAAGCTTTTCCGCAACATGTCAGCAAGTTCACCAACCTCATCTACCTTGACCTTGAAACCAATAACTTGACTGAAAATATCTTGTAATAGCTCTTTCCGATTATATGTTTGAGAAATGACGCACCATGCTCGAACATCAAAATGAGAAACAATGATTTTGTTATTATACAACAATCTAGCACACGTTGTTTTACCTTGTCCACCCATTCCCACAATTGGTATGACATCTAGCTCATTTGTCCCTCGAGTAAGAGAATGAATCATTTTTTCTGCTACTATCCCAAAACCCACTATATCCTCATCATTCATAAGACTATTATGATGTTGATCTGGTATATGTTTAGATGGCTCAACCATAGAGAAGGGTTTAAGAGGAATGTTCTTAAGCCTCATCTCGGTCACCTTCACACTAATATGCTTGATCTCTTTTATGATTGCAGGAAGTGAGCAAAAAATATGCCAAAGACCATTATATTGAACAAGAATAGAGTCAATGGCAACTTCAGCTTCATATGCCAAATTGATAGTAGCTCTCAGAATATCTTCATGTTCATGATGCAGCTTCTCAATATCTCTGAAAGTGGAATTTAGATATGAGAGCTCTCTCTCTAAAATAACAATATGAGGTTTTATCATGAAATTTAAACCTGATCCAAGTTTCAACATCTCATTCATTTTTCTCAAAAGAGAGACCAAAAAGCTCAATCCACCAACAGCGGGAAACTGAGATGGAATGAATTTGAAGGATCTGTAGTACCTCTCCACTTGTGCCTTCAGATTTTCAGTTTTCTCCAATATCTGTTTCGTGAAAAGATTTATCTTGCTACTATCATCTTTGATTATAGAGCTGGGAAGAATCTTTTGAATTACATATAGAACATCACCCACAAGAACTCCCGCCTTTTCCAAGATCTCTTTCAACCTCTTACCATTAATAAACCTATTTGGTACATCAGAAAGAAAAATCAATAAGAACTCTATCTCCACATCAATATTTCGAGCATAGACATTATTACAAAAGTTCTCCATCTTTTTGTTTCTGAGACTCATCAGCAGATTGTAGAGATGTTTAGAAAATTCTTTTGGTAATTTCTTGTCCTTGAAATTTCTTGATTGAGTAAACTTTGAAGCCTTTAGTTCACTATGAAAAATCTTCTTCATTTCCAGCTCCACTAGCGCAATCAAGCATAACAGATAAGGAGGTCTACTCAAGATATCATCTATTTCATCTTCATCCTCAACTGGACCTAGATAATCATCAACCTCATCTGAAGCTATATCATCATCAACCTCATCTCCATCGTTAACCCAAACAGCAAGACAGAACTGTGCCACATCGTTAGCCATGAAATGAATTAGAATCTCCAAACATTCCAGCTTCTCATGGTCAACATAACCTCTTATCTCAGTGGCATATAAGTATCTCAAGAATCTCATTTTCTTTTGAAGGATTTTCACTTGCTTTGAAAATCGATTTTCCTGAAGGATTAGTTTTTCATTCTTAAGAGAAAGGTCAGACCTATCCACACACATTGGTACATCATTTAGATTTTTGTCGAGGCAATCCATATATTCCAATAGGTAGGAATCATTAAACTCGTAATTGTATCTTAAACTAGTATTACCTTCTGTGAGTTCCCACAACTGTGATACTAGCCTTTCGATATTAAGTTTAATTTGATATTCATTTGGAATTCCACCAAGAAATGACTGAAGCATTTCCGCAATCAATTGGGCCTTCTTTGTGATTTTGACTAAGGAATCGGGCAAAAGAACATGATGGTATTTGAGAAAAGTTGTGAAAAATCTTAGCTCCATTTCAAGTGTCTCGATTTGATCAATCTTGACGCTGTTCAGATTGCCTCCACTCATGATCCTTCTTAAGTGATCAAACGTACATTCGATGTCTTTGTGATTCATGATCTTATGTAGAAAATTCCTGAAAGTTCACCAACTCTTAGAATATTAAGAACAACATTTTTATTCATGTCTTTCAATATCTATTGTTAGAACTTCTATTTTTACTGATATTGTTAGAATTTCAATATCAGTAAAAATTGGGTTGGGTGTAAAGAACTTGTTAGCTTCATTCTTATGAACTTGTGTACATATATCCAACAAGAGTGAGTGTCGCTTTCTATATTTAGTAAGTTTCCAATTCCAACATTTTGCATGACAAATTTATGATCACAAGATTTAAAAGACTGAACACATCTTTAATTTAAGATCACAACATTTAAAGTTTTATATTTTTTCTTATACTATGTGCCAAGTCAAACTAAGAAACTTAAATTGGGATGGGAGAGTATATAGATTCAGAGGATAAAGATTTCCTTGAAGTATGAAAATAAATTATGAATCAGTATAACTCACCTCAATCTTAACTTATCGAATCTCCTGTTATTTCTCAGTTACTCAGTGATAGATCGATCAATCGATTATTAACTGATTGGTGGTAGATCAAAATACTATACGGGTCAAGGTGTTGACTAGTACAGAGAGATGGGTGAGGAGATCAAACAATAATTCGAGTCGGTAATGGCACAAACGCACTGGAATGTGTATTTTATGAGTCTGAATTATTGCATTATTAATCCACTAATGAATGGTAGGTAAACAACAATTAGTGCTTTATTAATTAATAATGATAGTGCTTCAATATTCCAATTGATTGTTATAGTAAAAACGACATCAACTTTATCCTTGTCTTTGAGAACAATTTTTTATTCCACATGAGTATATTTAAAAAACGAAAAATTGTGCGACTAAGCAAACATATACTAGTTAATTAGGCCTAATTTACGCTACCATGTCCAGAAATTTTATAATTCGGCTCATAATTGTATAAATCTAGAATTTGTATGATTGTATAAATCCAGAATTTGTATATGCTTACCCTATCTTGTATATAATTATCTTGTTGATACATTTGATTTGTATAAGTTCTGAAAAATTTCTAAATGTATAAATACATAATTTATATATACTTACCCTATTTAATTTGTATTATTGGCAAGCAAATTCTACAAACGGACTTATCACGTTTGTATATTAACTAGGGCTGGGCATAATTACCGAAAAACCGAAACACCGAACCGAATCAAATTTTTTTGGTATTTCGGTTTCAGCATTTCGGTTTTCGGTTTTCGATATATATTTTCATATTTTTTATTCTGTTTTCGGTATGTAATTTTTGTTTTTTCGATATTTCGGTTTAATCGAAATATATTATATTATAATATATATTATTATTATATTAATTCTTAATATTAAATATTATAGGAAAAATGCAAATTAGGTCAAGACTTTTCAATTTTTGTAAGTTTTCACTTTTCATCGCCGCACACTTTTCAAAATTTTCAATTTTTCATCCCGCACACTGCACAAACTTTTCAAAGTTCAAACTCCTTACTCCTCCGTCTCCCATCGCCAACATCCAGCCGATCGCCGACCACTTTCCCACTTCCCGGCGCCGACCAACCGACCGCCGCGACCAGAATCCAGAAGCAACCGACCAGCGAGGCGGTGACCAGCACTCCAGGAGGTAACTTATATTGTGATTATTTTTTGTTTTCAAGAAAAACATAACCGAAATAACATAAACCGAATCGAAATAAAAAAACCGAACCGAACTGAATTATTTCGGTTCGGTGTTCGGTACACTTATTACAAGAATTGAAAATCGAAAAAATCGAAGAAAAAAAAATGAAACCGAACCGAATTACCGAATACCCAGCCCTAATATTAACAAGCGAATTATACTAATGGAAATACCCATAGCAAACAAAACTATAGTCATGGAGCATAATTAGGCAAATTGTAGCTAAGGAGGCTTATTAAATTTAATCTCTTTTCTATTTGTGAAATTTCCTCCATCTAGGGTGTGTTTGGTGTGAAGGAAAATGTTTTTCATGGAAAATGTTTTCTTGGAAAACAAGTGGATTTTTAACTTATTTTCTCATGTTTGGTTGGTGAGTAGAAAATATTTTTTAATGTTTGATTAGTGAATGAAAAATATTTTTCAGAAAATATCTTTTATTTTTGGCTTGAGACTAAAAAATACTCTTTAGAAAAATAATTTCTAATCTGAAAATCAACCCCGATAATTGATTTAGGACCCGACCCCGATACCCAAACTAGGACAAGACCCGGATGATCGTTCCAAAATTCGACCTAGGACCTGACCCAAACTTTCAACCCACGAAATTTTTTTTCAAAAACAATTATTTTAAAAAAATTGACGGGGTCCCACGGGGAGGGGGTGGCATAAAAAATGAAGTTTTTAAAAATTTGAAACAATTTTCAAAAAAAAAATTGATGGGGTGGGGCAGGGAGGAGGGGGATAGGGGTGGAGTTGGCGTTAAAAATGAAAAATTTTGAAATTTGAATTTATTTCTAAAAACATTTTTTTCTTTAAAAAAATTTGATGGGAATGGCCTACGTGGGGGGTGGGGGGGGGGGGTAAGGGCATAGGGGTAGGGGGTGGCGTAAAAATGAAAAAAAAAATTTAATATTTTTCAAAAATAATTTTTTTAAAAAAATTGACGGAGGTGGCTTGGGTAGGGGGAGGGGTGGCATAAAAAATGTTTTTTTTTTTAAAATTTGAAATATTTCCTAAAAATAGTTTTTTAAAAAAAAAAAATCGGTTGGGTGGAGTACAGGATATGGGTAGGGTAAGAAAAAAAATTAAAGGATAAAGTAGAGATTTGGAAAAATATTTTCCTTAAATTTGAGGAAAATGGTTGATTTTAAAAACATTTTCTAAACATTTAAAGTCAACCAAACATGGGAAAATTGGAAATGTATACCAAACACACCCTTAATGTGGAAAAAATGGCCAGATTGTCTGATTCTCAATTACACGTCAATACTTCATGGGGTCCTATTATCCCCTTGAAGTATTTTAAATAGAGATATTGACACCCTTAGATGGTGATGTGGCATAGCTAGTGTATTCACTTTCCTATTGGCAAGTGTGAGGCAAATAAGCAAGTCAAAATTAATTAATTTGACAACTCACTTCTTAATTAGATACTATAATGATTAATAAATTTAATTAGCTAAAATCACACACACTCTTTCATCTCTAACCCTCCCCTCTTTTTACAAATTACGTCTCTTCAACTCGGTCAACTGCCATGGCTAGCTAGCATCAATACAAGAAGAATTTTATTTTTTCATACTTTCATTTTAATTCACAAAATACTTTTTCAATAATAACACCTTCAAAATCTTCCCCCTAATTTTAGACAGAACAATAAAAGAAAGAAAAAAGTACCCTTCAATTTCTTCACCTCGATAAAAGATATTTTTATCTCGACCTCGAAAGACAAAATTGTAACTTTTATCGGAGACATCTTTTGTTTACAATAGTAATTGAAGTTTCTTTACTACAATTGGAAGTGGGTATTAGAATGTGAGATTTCTCAAGAAAAATTTCATCTTCAAATTCTTGATTGTTGCATTGGTTTAGTCAATCCGATCGGCGCACTTGCTTTTGTTGTAGTTTGTTAGTCTCCTTTGATTCGTAAACCAACCGGAGCAAGAACTGTCCATCCCAACTTCCTTTCAATCCACATCGGAAAATTGAGCCTTTCTCTACTGGGAGTCATCAAAGGAGGAATGGGCATATCTAGAAGTGCAATTGAGAACCAACAGGAAGAGAACTATCTTCGAAGATAACAATGATAGCAAATCTATCAAATTTAACAATAACAATTGAGTTTTGTGCAAATAGATGATTGGAAAGACATTAAAAAAAAGGCAGAGGTTGGTGGGTGTGGTGTGGTGTGGTGGAGATGAAGGTGGACGGAAGGAGATGAGACATTGGGAACAATGAAGAAAAAAATAAAATGATTTAGGAAGAGGAAGAATGGTGATGAGATTTTAGGGCAAGAATGGTGGAGAAAATTGGAAAGATTATTTTTTTCTTTTATTTTTGATTCTAAAAAAATAAATAGGCGTGTATATTATACTAGGCAACAAAGATTTGAGGTGACGTTTAAAGGGTGTTAATATCTCAATTTAAAATATTTCAAGAGGGTATAAAGTATTAATTTGTAGTTAAAAATTCGGTAATAGATTGAGGGGCATTTGGTCATTGTCTCTCTAATGTGTGTCTGAATTGTGACAAAAGTCAATAAAATTAGGAGGAAAAAGATTTTCCTCATTTATAAAAGGGAATCATTTTCCTTTCAATTGTTGTAGCTTTTAAGTTCACAATACAGTTAAACCCCACTAAATTAATATAGGTGGGACAATAAAATATTATTATTTTATAGATGTATTATTTAATCGAAAGAGTATTTTGAGATTCAATCAAGGTTATTTTTTATTACATCAAAATTATTGATATCTTATTAATTTATGTATCATATTTATTGAATTTATATAAAATATAAATTTATCATACATAAAGTGCAATGAATACATTAAAATTATTATATCTTACTAAATTATGTATCATATTTACGAATTCACGTCAAAATAAATTCATTATACATAAAGTACAACGTATGTTTATGGTTCATTGCAATATATTTCTTTTGAAGATGATACAATTCCTTGGGAACCAGTTACGCGTAAGGAAGCTCCTATTACATCTAGAACTCTTCACAATTTTATGGTGCAGTTCAAAAAGACAACATCGAAACTTTTGAATGCACTATAAAAGTTAGAGATGAATTTCAACTATATTTAAATTTTAACAAAAAAACAAAACACAATAATTATAGAGATCAGCCCCCTGCGACATATTACCTGAATCTGTAATTCACAAAATACTCTGTTATCTTAGTTTTAAAGAAGCAACAGTATTCTCTTCAAAACATGGCTAAAAGCCTCGTTGACTTATCCCAACTTGAAATTCAAAGTTGGTTCTAGTCATAAAAGCATAAATATAGTGGATAAAACTACAAAGAGATACAGAGACGGAAAAATCCCTATTGACAAGTTTGAATTTCTCAACAACATTGCAAGAGATGACGGTGATATTTCCGTTTTGATTGATAAGTGGCTTGGTATTGCTATTCAGAATGGTGTAAAACATGTAGTCTATAGAGATCATTCATCATACCACTTCCCTATTTTAAAATTCCTGGCAGCAAACTCTATAAGAGAACTGGTCCTGATGAGCGATCGTGGTCTGATGCATCTTTGATTATATGCTAGTCATGTGGTGAATTGTCATTCTTTGAGAAAGCTTTCTCTATCTTATGTAACTTTAGATGACAACATGCTACAATCTCTATTCACTAGTTGTCCCTTGATTGTCAATTTAATCATTCACCATTGATATCTACGTTAGGGCCCTGATTAATAAGAATTCGCATTCGTATCGCATAAGGCCAATTAAAGGGGGGACACCCAGATTTTGCATTGTGTCCCCTCCTTGTGATTGGTGTTTAAATGTTGTCCCCATTTTTTACTTTGTTTGAAATTCCAAGTTGATTATTTTTGTTGTTAAGATCGTATGAGTCTTGATTATTTATGCTTAAATCTTCAATATAAACACTTATTTCTTGATTTCCTTGAAGAATCTCAAAACTCCATTGTAATGGTGGCATTGACAAAACAGGATTTGAAGATACAAGTTTACCACTAAAATACATTTTACTTAAAAGCATACAAAGAAGTCCAATATTAGAGTTCATGCAATAGCAATCTTTAAACACAGTACATTTAACATAACCATTACAAGATAAATCTTCTTTAGATAAAAGTTACAATAGAATACAGGGTTTATCCATAATTAGCTCCATAACTTTTATCATGATTCATGGCTAACTTTCATACTTCTTTAACTGTAAACTTTTCAACTGCTACGGTTCTTTCCACTCACTTGACATGCTTGGCAAACCAGTTCAACATATCCTGATGAGCTTCTTCAGCACTCTGCACAGCCTTCTTGTCTTCCTCATTGTATCGTACAGTCCACCCATGGGCAACACCAGGATATATTTTCACAAAGCTGTCTACCTATTTTTAGGGACAGCAACAAAAGAAAAGGGAAGGATAAATCAAGAACTCTGTAACACACTCTAAGAAATTCACTGAAGCAGGTATCCACTTATCTCATTACATCCACCCGATAAACAGGAGTGTACTATTTCACAGATAAGTCGAGTTTCTAAAATTAAGACATTTTCAAACATAGGAATGTTCGCGTACCTCAGGTTTTGATGATAAAATCTCCTTAAACTGCATAAAAAGCTCAGGAGGAGTTAGGTGATCTATCTCAGCTCCTAAAATAGCTATTGGTGCCTTCACCTCTGCGAATAGATACATCATCAGCTCCATTCGGGAGAGGGAAAAAGTTGAGATAAAAAAGGAAACAGGAAGAATCTAAAAAAAAAATGATGCAGTTCAATCAATCACAAATGGTTCTGGTAAAAAAAAAAAAGGGTACCCTTAAAATCATCCACAGAGACAAATGATGGGTGCAATAGCACTGCAGCTTGAATGTTCTCAGACATAGCTAGTTGTACAACCACCTTTCCTGTTAAGAAAACAGAAGGTCAGAATCTCAGACAACTACAAGAAATTGACTCTATACATCCTAGGTGAGCAAGGATGAATAATCCTTAAAGAGAAAGTTGAACAACTTACCACCCCAGCAAAACCCTGCTGCTCCAATTGCAGATATGCCTTTATCTTTTAAAGCTGCAATAACCTGCTTTGCATCTTCAAATCCTATATCCTAACAGAACAAAGGAAAAAAAAAATGGATGTCATGGCGTGAGCTTGATAATATTAATGCCGCACAATGACATTCCCAGGCATGATCAAGTTAATGGATGGAAAACTCTGATAATGATGGTGTTGCCTCCTTTTATTCGTGATGCATATCTATGGAAATATTACAAAAGAAGAAATATATCAGAAGGCCTACTGTTCCATGTGATTGTAACCAGACTTGTACAGTCCTCTCCTTATTTTCAGGATTGTAAGGTTCTCCATAAAAAAAATCAGGAACCACCACATAGTAACCCTCAGCTGCAACTTTGTCAGCAAGCTTCCTACAAAACAGCAGTTAAGTTTCGGAATCAGCCCAAGATAAAAGAGAAATTTCTTGCAGCGTAATTACTGGAAAAAAATGCAAAGAACAATCATCCCAACTTCTCCTTCTTCCATTGAAATGTAAGGAAAAAGATATAAAGATAAGATCTGTGGATCGCCTGAAATCTGTAAATCAGACTTTCTTCTATAAACATAAAATCTGTAATTCAAACTCCTCTCTCGGTTTCTCTCTTGTTCCTTGTACCTTGATTATCGTATTGTAGTTTCTATCTGTTGTTTTTTGTTATTATTTGATGTTTCTTATACTTCCGTTACTTCTTTTTCTGGGGGTTTTTCCTCGAGCCGAGGGTCTATTGGAAATGTTCTCTCTACCTCTAAGGTAGGAGTAAGGTCTGCGTACACTCTACGCTCCCAGACCCCACTTTATGCGACTACACTGGGTATGTTGTTTGTTGTTGTAGTTGTAGTTGTATATGATACTCTTTTATCTAAGAAAGCAAGAAATGAAGTTGTTGACATCAGAGAAGCATCCAAGAGCATACATATGGTGCAAACATTAGAATAGAAATATATGAAAAAATAACAATAGTTAAGTGGAAAAGAAAAAAGTAACTTTAGAAGGTACTATTAGACAACTCCAAGCTGAACTTGAGAAGCAGTGCATGCCTCAGATTTGGTGCTTCATAACCTGTAAAGTATTCAAGACATTAGAACATTGAGAATACACTAGTTCATAACATTTAGAATTGAAAATTTTGTAGCTATTGAAAGATCCACTTAACTTCCAAAATAGCAAACGCCTCATATATAGGATGATAGAAGTAGTACTGAAAAAGGAAGCGAGGAGTTCTTTTCCTTCTCCCATATACATATATTTGTCCTTGCTAATGCAAAACAACTATTTGTCGTACTGTACTATTTGCTTGAACTTTGAGATTCTCAAACCAAACTACAGCAATGTTTTCTCAAAAATAAGTTATTTTCTGGTATTTGATTATAACAACAACAACATACCCCGTGGGAAATGTAATCCCACAAGTGGAGTCTTGGAGAGGTAGTACGTATACACCTTACCCATACCTCTTGGGAGGTAAAGAGGCTGTTTCCAATACACCATACCCCGACATTGCCAGAAACATATTCGCAATAGAACCATTTTTACATCAAATGGGGGAAAATGACTTCCTCACTTTTGGACAAAGGTGAGCTCCTAACGCCAAAGGTTGCTTTACTAACTTCCGCACAAAAGATCATTTTCCTACAAAACAACAGTATAATACCACTGTTCCATTGAACATTTACACATTATTATCTCACAAAGCACTACCCAATTTGATTTTTCCACAATCCAACCAAATATTTTCCAAAAAAAAAAGTTCTGTTTTTTCAAAAGTTTGTCTTCCGGGTACCAAATTGATGAATAGAGCAAATTGAGCAGAACCCAGATAATACCCAAATGCATAGAAGAGAAAAGGGTAAGTACCAAAAATGTCGGAGATGAGGAGGATGGCTTTTTGGGAATCAGAAGAACCAGAGACGTAGGTTTTGAGTCCTCTAAGTTCAAAACCAGATCCATGTCCGCTGCTTGAGCTCAAAGCTGGTGGATTCTCGCAGCACTGAGTCCCTGCCATGTTTTGCTATACAATAAGAAAGACAGTGCCTTCCCTTCACAATCACTGATGAATATATGCATAGGAGACTTTTACAAGTCACAATCAAAAATTGAATTTTGTAGTTATGGTGAGGTTTTGACTTTTCAATAATCGGTTGGGCCATAATATTGTCGTAACTGCACCCTCTTCTCTCTAATATGTTGGTATCTATATTGAAGTATGTTTAAATTCAAATTTGTCGAAAACTCTATTACCTAATAAAAGATAATTTTGTATATAACAGAATTCAAACACAAAATCTCTAACGGATAACCCAAGACCTACCATTCTGTATTCAAGAAAATCCGAATGTAAAACCTCTGGATGAACCAAAACCTCTGATTACAAGTCGCAATCAAAAATTGAATTTTGGTGGGGTTTTGAATAAGAGGTTGGGCGATAATAATGTAGTAATTGTACCCTCTGTTAAGAGGGGTAGAAAAGTATCCTTTTCGGTAGGAGTGGGCATGGTATGATATATATCGAATTATCATATTATATTGAAATTTTTAAGGGAAACTTACATAAATATATACTATAATAAAAAAATATTTATTATTTAGCAATAACATTTTTTTTTCACTTGATCACTTTTAATACATTAATACAGTTTTAATACATATTACAAAGAACAATATGTTATTCACATATAATACAAGTTTTATTGATAGATAATACATTTATTACACATTTTAATATACTTATAACATAATGTGTCAATTTTTTACCAAACAAGCCTAATATATTTAAAAAAACAGTTGTAATACATATATATTGCATACATAATTCACTTTTAATACATATTGCAAATTTAACATAGTATTGTTATATATTTCTATAAATGGTAATAAATAAAAAGTATCGCTAAAATCTGTAATTATTTATTAAAAGACATTCATCCAAGTAATTTTTTCAATTTTTACTATCATAGTTATAGTTTTGGTTTTATGATATTTGGTATGGTATATGATATACATTTTAATTTTTTTTTTGGTATTCGGTACGATATATGATGTTTACATACCGAAATATCGAATACCATACTAAAATACATAGGTATATATATATATATATATATATAATACTAACAAATATGCAACCTAGTATTAGTATAAACTAAAGGAGTTCTTTAGAAGGTGAAACTTTGACTATTCTATTTTGATTGAAATGTATCTGAAATTTAACTGATTAACAAAAGGAGTTATTTGTACTTTATTTTGAATGCTCTATATATTTTACATGTGTGATGTGTTAGTTTGATACATCTATGACTTTTTTCAATTGTCGAAGTCATAATACTCTGTTATACAAGTATATACTAGTCAAAATTAAACAAACTATGATTACCGATTTACCATACCGTAAAATACCGAAATTAAACTTCAAATTACCGAACCATATCAAATTAAATTGGTATGGTAATGGTATAATATTCTAAAAATCGAATATTGAAATTACGATATCAAAAATTTCATGTATCGTATCGTATCGTACCATATCATGCCCACCCCTACTTTTCAGTATACTCAATTATTACAACTCACAGATTAGAAGTAAAATTGAAATCTTTTGGTTATATAATTTATTATATCTAAGTGATTTTCGGAAGGAGTTCGTCGTTTTTTCTCTCTATTATATAGAAGTAAATATAGGAGCTTAGAATCTGTTGATCAATTTATCCTTCTGTTTTATTTACATCTAATAATTTTTAGTTTTAATTTATTTGTCTGTTTTTTAGTATATTATATATTTATAAATTACTCAAATAATAATATTTCTTTACTCTATTATCATATACATATACTATACATATTACTATAAGTGGGAGCAAAAAAAGTTAAAAGTTGAATTATGGTTTTACCCCTATTATAAATTCAAATGTTATAAAAATATTTAACTATTTAATTTAAATATTAAATTATATTATTTTAATAAAAATGTTAATGACTTTTGCACTTCCTTAGAATAATTCTTAATTAAGATATCTAATTTAATTTATTTTCTTGAAATTATTTAAAATATTATTTTTTCCATTTAATATTTATTTTGGGATTCAATGAATTTTGACTCTTTACAATTCAATACTCATTATTAAATTGTAAGTTATTATTAGCAAGAAAAAACCAACAATCTTTACATCTTCTACATAGTTATAGTGATGATTTTTCATAATCATAGTTACTATGAATTTTTTAATAATTAGTCAAAATGATTAAACATTTAATATATTTGAATTCTTTTACTTATTTTATCCTTAGATTATAGTTTTATTTCTACGTTACATTTAAATGTTATAAATTGTTTAATAAATTAAATAGTAAATAGTAAATAGTAAATCATCATATTAGTATACATAAATTACCACTAACTCTTCATTGTGCAAATGTATTTAACTCCATTAATTATATTCATTATGCTTTTAACTCTCATGTCTCATCGATGATCTCGAATGGATTAATATCATATTTATGACAACTCTTTGTGTTCCTTAATGTTATCCTATAAATAGTGACATTTGACACAATAATGTACACACTTAAACCAATTGGAAAAAAACATGAGAAAATCTCAATGCTCTCTTCTCTTGTCTCTTTTTATTTGTTTAGTTTAACATTTATGTTTCTTAGTTGTTGTTATTGTACATCTGTTGTTATGTTGTTATTATTGAGAATTTACCATGGTTTGTTGCTTTCTATACATTAGTCTAGCGTGTGGTATTTCAATATCCTCATTTGAATATTGAATGCGTGCAATAGTTAGTTATTTTTACTTTATGCACTTTTAGTCAATTTTATAGTTAAAGATATATTCTTTTTATTAGGAAGATATATGTAGTTCCTATCGAAACAGTGATGGAATTTTTTTTTTCATAAATACCAAAGATTTGAAGGGAATAAAATATGTCATTTTCAATACAATATATATATATGAAGTATTATGGAATAAACGTGCAACGCACGTTCCCGGAGCTAGTAAAAAGCAAATGTAGGAGCTTAGGGTCTGTCGGTCAATTGACTGATTTGTATAATTAAAATTGAAATTGATATAATTTAGTTATAATTTATACGTAAGTGATATTTTGGAGGGCCGATTTTTTAACTATACAACTTAACAACTATATTTACACCAACATAGCAATACTTTTTTTTTCAATTATATAGCAATACTTTTTTTTCAAAAGTAGAATTTAAATTTTTTTAAAAAAATTTCAAATCAGCCATGCTTATCCCGATTCCCATAAATTTCTCCAATAATTTATCTTCCCTAATTTATTCAAATATGCTATATATTATCTCCCATAAATAGAGGCTTCCTACCAAAACAAAACTCTCTTTCTCTGAGTTATCTTATTCATATTTTTGAATTCATAGTTGTTATAAATGGTTGTATATAATAGATATCATGAACACTTTTGGATTACGTGTTGTCACATATCCAGAAATATTGAAAAAAATGAACTTATTGGATGATATTCTGTTGTTGATTTGATATGGTAAATAAGCCAAATTCTTGGTGAAATTATGGTAAATAGGCACAAATTTATGGTAAAAATAAAGGATCATAATAATGGTGTATATAGTAAAACAAATGTTTGGAGTATACACCAACCTAAAACAATAAATTGAAAAGTATTAGATGTTAGTATATTAGTTTGGACGCTACAATAATTAACACTCAATTACTGTAAAATTGGTTTACTTTGGTTACAACTGGTACAAAACTTGGTATAAATGATGGTATATATAACAACCAAATGTCATAATGATGATGGTATATTATCTTACATATGAACATACGTATATTAAAATGACTGCAGTAATAAATTATTTGGTGTAATTGGTGGTGTAAAAAACTACAAGTTTGACGATCTATGGTATATAATTAGAACCTCATAAACAAAAATATTGTACATATTTTAGTGTATTTTAAGTATGTGAATTGGTGTAAATAATAATATGAAAAATAGTTCCTACATATATTGAAGTAACCTGATAAAATCATAAATTTTAAAAAATGGTTTAAGGGTATGTAATCTTTGATTGTTTTTTTTTTCAAGTTTATTAAATGGGTAAAATATTGGTAAAATACTTTGGTATTTCTTTGACTGTTTTTTTAAGATCATTAAATGGTTAAAATTTTGGTAAAATACTTTGATATTTCAATAAATGGCTTATGCATGACTACATCTTGGTTAACACTGAAACCATAAAAAAAAAAACGATGTTGAAAAAAAATTTGGTTTACATATGAAAGAAAAAAACACAAAACGGGATAAACACATTGGTATGTATACCAACCTGCAACTTTGAAAGAAATCCAATCGATCATATACAAGCATTCATATAATTTTTCAATAATTATAAAACCCAATTTATACCTAAATTTATACCAAACTCATACATGTACAAATCAAACTCACACAATAAATTTATCACAAAATTTAACCAAAAAACAACCAATAAATGCATAATCACATAATAAAGACAACATCCAACAACGAACTCAAAATCATAAAACCAACTAAAGTACAATCCAAAATAACAAAAGAGATTCAAAACCATAAAACATTCATGAAATTCTGTCTTAAGAAATAACATTTTTTACTCCTTGACCCTCCGATTTGACCGACCACCTTGCTTAGAAGCTTCAATATCAATAATTTTCATCTTTCCATATTCCCACGGTAATGCTCCAACTCTCAATCGAAGATTTTCAGCATTTACACCCAACATAGATATATTCATATCTCCACGGGACACATATTCAGCAAAAACACAGGTATACAGACCACAATCCCTACAAATATTACCCAATCAGCATAATTAGTACAATACATAGTATAATCAACCACAAAAAAGACACATTATACTTTTACGTGGAGTCTTTTCCATAGAAAATTGATAAAATTTTTGGTTAGTTGGATTGTGAATCGTTTATGTGAAGAAGATTAAAGGTTAAGAAAAATGAAGAAGAATATGGAAGAGAAACCTTTTTGACTTCCCAAAATATTTTCAAGATTTCTTGAAACTATAACTCCACATTGATAAGTACACCCCTTTCTTGGTAAAAAAAACAGTTTTATCAAAAAAGGAATAAACTAATTATGATCCCCAAAAGGTCCACTAAGCCTAAAAAAGGGGAAAAAAATAAAAGTAATGAATAGTGTGTATTTGAAACTGTTTAGGAGAGAGAATATTTGGTAAATATTAATATCCTAATTATACTCCATATAAAAGGCATGAAATACTAATAGTATGAGAGAGAAAAATCTGTAAAACAAAATTAAAATAAATACAAAAATTAAACGTTTTTTTATGCATGTAATTTAAAAACATAGGTTGTAATTAAATATAAGTATATTGATATTTTGTTAATAAAAGTCTTAAGTAGTATATTTTTGTAATTTTCCCTATTTTTGGAAGGAGTTTGTCTTTTTAATTAGTGAGGTGATTTTTAAAATATATTTTTTTTTCCATTTTTAGTTTACATTGACAATTTTGTCGTAGTAAAGAAAAAGTGGAATAAAAACTGTTAGTATTGTTCTATTGGATGGTGATTTTCTCATCTTATATTCTTGGGTATTTTTTGAGCTAATTTTTAGAATGACATTTTGTCTTCTTTTGTGGGCTTGTACAATTTTTATTTTGAGTTAATTTTTTTTATATTGAATTGAATTCAAAGTCTATTTCATCTTGGTATTATAATCAGATATACCCAATTTTTATTATTTTACCTAAAGTTTGTCTCATATTATCTTATCCACACATTGGTTGTTAGGCCTAGAGCCGTCAAAATGGGCTTAGCCCATGGGGCCGGCCCAACCCTACTCGTTATTGGGGTGGGGTAGGAATAGAATTTTTCAAGCCTATTTAAAACTAGGGCTTATAAGCCCGACCCATATAAGCCCTTGGCCCTTGAGGCTTGATCGGGGTTGGGCTGGGGTCGGCCCATGGGCCAAAACTTTTTATTTAAGAGTAATTTACAATAATCTCACTAGTATATAATCTAATTATTTGAAAACACGCTATGTTGTAATATTATAAATCTTCGTACCCAGATAATATCTCGAAATATATGGACTCAAAATTGGGTTAATTTTTTCTAGATACATTCTATTCAAGTAGATTCGCATGTATCTAGGATACATATACAAATCTCGCGCCCTCGCCTCCCTCCTATCTTGCTTGTCACTCTCTTATCTCACTCGCATATCCAGTATGCGAGATACATGCTAATTACACTAGATTTTTGTTAGTGTTACTGAAACAACATCATTGTTTGTCATATTTGATTTGAATCTTGCTTGTCACTCTCTTATCTCACTCGCATATCCAGTATGCAAGATACATACTAATTACACTAGATTTTTGTTAGTGTTATTGAAACAACATCATTGTTTGTCATATTTGATTTGAAAATCTTCTCATTTTTTTGATGTTATAGAATTATAAGTTTGGAACGAAAAAAAAAATTAAAAAGAAAAACAAAAGGGCTAGCCCTCCCCAGCCCTCTGCCCTTCTAGGGTTGGGTTGGGTTGAGCATTTTCAGGCCCTACCAAATGAAGGGCCGGTCCGCCCTAGCCCTTCAAATTCTTTGGTCCTCGAGGCTTGGGCCCGGTGGGGCTGGACCGGCCCTTTTTGACAGCTCTAGTTAGGCCTAAGCATTTGAGAGCATTAGTAATCTAACATGATAGATGGAATATGTTTACTATCTATTTTTACTATTTCCTCTATTCCAACAATTTATGTGGCTCTTTTCATTTTTCGAGAATCAAACAATTTAAGTTTGATCGGGAATTTGCTCATAAAATCTTTAATTTTTTTGAAATGAAATTTATATATTTGTAAACTACATAAAAAGTACTATAAGTCACAACAACAGATAATTCAAAATGTTTAAAAGATCTATGAAAAATTTATGATAAAAATTAGATTTGTTTGAATCTCGAAATTCGAAAAATGCCACATAAAATAGGACGAAGGGAGTAGTAATTTATAAGTGTGCAGGTAGCTAATCATCAACATGTCTATTTATGTTGTTGGTTTATCTATAGTTGTTTGTTTATTTTCACAGTATATATTTGTAGCTAGCTTATTCCCACATATATTAGTACTTATTAGTAGATAGTTCTTTTTAATAAATTCTAAATGAAATTACGTTATATTTTCTTAATAAATTTTAAATGAAATTAAAGTTGCATATTTTTCCACCATCTATATTTCTTACTCATTTTTATTTGTCCATTTAAAGTTTTATAAGCCTTTTAAATTAATAATTAATATGAGTATTTTATCACAATATTCATATTAATTGATATATAACTTTAGACATTGAAAAATAATTTAAGAATATGTAAGGCAGAATGGGTTGTTTATCCAAAGGACAAAGGTAATTTGATTGCAACAATTGTGTTTTTTTTTTGTTGACGAGAAAAGATTTAAAAATGCTTGAAAATTAGTGTTTCACTGTGAAAATTTGTAATTTAATTTGAAATTATGGTTCAAATTTAAAACATAACTTGTAGCTTGTTTTCTAACTCCCTTTTAAAATAATAGTACATTCAAATATGAATCATATAAAAAAATATAACCAAATATTACTGAGTCCATACATAACACGGATTATCGTCACTTGTATTATCATAAATTGCCACTGAAATTCAAATTATTGTAATATACTATCATATATATTTCCAAAACCTACATTCAAAGATTCTTATATTTTAAGAATACTCATCTTTTTAGATTATTATTTTTTATCACAAAAACAAAAAATGACAGTGAAACAGAATGTTTCTTTACAATAAAATAGTATCATTACAACAAATAAAAAATATTGGAGTAATTATTTAATAATAATAATATAATTATTATATTATATTTAACAACAATAATATATAAATAGTTACAAAATCTATTGTCGTGTGTTTGGTATGGAGGAAACATTTTATGGAAAAGGTTTTTCAATTTTTCTATGTTTGGTTGATCAATATGTTCGAAAAACAATTTCAGTAAGAAGACAAGCTCCTTAAAAATTAGGAAAATGACTTCACTAATGGAAGTAGGAAAAACAAGTTGATTAATATAAATGACGTTTGTCTCTAGCTCATCCAATCCTCACACCTTGACCATCCCACCTCCTGCCACCACCAAATCTCCACTCGATTTTGCTAAGTAACATATAAATATTCTTGATATAATATTATCTTGCTTACTTATCAAACACTAAAAAATAAGTTTAAAAAAATCCACTTATTTGACATTTTCTAAAATAATGCTTAGTACCACAAAAGGGAAAGAAACAAATTCAACTTACAACAATGAATAAATTAATGCGTAATTTTAGGCATTAATATATGTTACCATCACATACTAGCTATTTCTTTATTAATTTATGATAAATAAATATAGATGTACAAAAATATATTTTAGCAAACAAGTTAAAATTCTCTCTTCCATGATACTTTTGGTAATAATATTAAAAAACCTTTTTTTTTCACATACAAGTTAAAATTCTCTATTTTAAGATAATTTTGGTAAGGATATTAAAAATACCTTTTCTCAGAAAGAAAATGCAAATAATACTTAACTATATTATAAGAAGATGGGATCTATCATATCATGTATTTCCATATATTATATATGACTAAATCTTTGCTTGATTTTAACTAAATAAATAAAAAATATGGAAATCTTAGAAAATCACTCCTAAATATAACTTCGTAATTAATACTACCTTAATTAGCACCCATCTTCACCAAATGTTTTATTCTCTAATTACTTTTTTCCCCTCATAATTGACTGTTCATTGAAAGGTTAGTTTCTCTAATATTCTTTACAAGTTTGGTCTCCATTTACTCTAATCTATGTACGTTCAAGTTATGTAAAAGTCATGGTCATTGAGTATTTAGTTTATATAATAATATAATTTTATTTGTGGACAAAAATAATTAAATATTACTAAGTAGTACTTACTAGGATTTTTTTCTCCTTTTGATTTGTTATAAACATTTGGATATAACTTTGATTTTAATTATTTGATCTTTCTTTTTCATTTTATCAGTTGTTTAGACGTTCAAGGAACGAATTTTCATGGAGCCCTTTGCAGACGTGGTAAGTAATAAAAACAAAAATCCTTTGTTTCGTTACTTTTATTTCTCACTTGTTGTTCTGTATCTGTTTTGGGATTTGACCAACTCCAGAAGTCTTACTTTAAAGTTCAAGTGTTTTCTACCAAATACAATTTCATACTTACAGTTTGTTTTACAGTGGTGCAGTAAGAGATTTTGTTAAGGATATCCAAGATTTAATATATATATGTATGAAAAATAATTTTTGACCTATATATTTCGTACAATTTTCTATATACATATATTATAATTTTTAGGGGAATGCTATATGTGGCTATATATGTCATTCAAGATCTCTGATTACTATTGAAGGAGTATTTACCACTCCACCATCACAACCTTTGTTTTCTTAAACATTTGCATTAACCCTAGGATTGGTTTTGTAAAATTAATTTTAGTGTAATGTTTATTTTGTTTTGTATTTTTGTAGAGTTGCATATTGAAAGTGGATGTCCATTGCGATGCGTGCAAGATGAAGATGGTGGAAGTGTTAAGCTCCGTATGCGGTAACATGCTTATATATCACTAATTAATTCCGCACATTATTTAAATAAACGTCGCTTATTTTAGTTTACAGTAAATAAGGGTAAGTGGTCACGACATGTTATTGATATTTATTGAGGAGTTTGATGGAGTTAATTAGTTGATTGAATCATCTTAAAAAGGAATAAGCAAACAACTACTAAAAGGCAGGGTAGAACGAGAAAAGAAGTCGTTCTCATTAAGTTAGGCTCAAACAAAGGTGTCTAATGAACGAGTTGAATTATATTTAGTTGACTAAAAATAGGCTCGATTAACAAATGAGATAAGTTATAATAACTTATCGATCTCATGTTTAATTCGAATCAATTTAGGCTAAACAATGAGTTATTGCTTCATCGACCCAGATAAAACTCACTTTTCATTTGCTTGTTGGTTTTAGATAATTTGCTTAATTTCTAAATTAATTGAATTAAATTACATGTAAGTTAGTCCGAACACAATAATTATAAAAAAAATTAATGAAATTTGATATTTTTGTTCATAGCATTTAAGATTGAGAGTTGAATTGTCTTTTCTCACTAGTGAAATATCTTCTTTTTTTTTTTTGTGTATGTGTAGGAGTGTATGCATTGACAATAAATGCAGAAAAAGGAGAAGTAAATGTATGTGGAGAAGTTGATCCAAATTTATTAGTGAAGGCATTAAAAGGAACAGGAAAACATGCAGAAATAGTACATGTAAAGCTCAAGCATCCTTCTCTTACTACTCCCACAACACATTATCGTCCTTCTTATAATGGTTATGGCCATGGCTACCATGGCCTTGGCTACGGCTACGGCCATGGCCACGGCTATGGTTATAGTCGTGGCCATGACTACTATAACACAATGCCAATGAGTCCATACAATTATTCAATGAGAAGATCCATGATGATGGAGCAGCCTCACTACTATGGTCATCATGCTTCTTCATATCCTAGGTAATATGTCATCTCATGCTTGATATAATCTAGACATATACTGTGAAAATTGTATATGAGGTGGTTGTTGGGTTGGGAGTATGATTAAAGGCGTGATTGAACTTTATGGTTTGTAACCTCTAGGGGATGTGATTGGTAATTGGTTTTAAATTTAAGTTTTGTACATGTTAAATGAATTTCTTAGTATAAAAACAAAATTTGAATTAAAGTTATTGAATTTGATCGAACCTATATATAGATTTCTAGCTCTGCCCCCCGTGCTAAGGTGACAAGGTAGCAGGGATGGGGGTTTGGCACGGGGTGAGTGGGGAGAGGGGTGAAATTGTGATATTTTTGTAGTTGTGAAATTATTGTTATGTCATAGTATGTTTAGGGAATTTTTTTATAAACTTTAATTTGTTCTCTTCCTAGAATGGTATAACACCAAATTCTACACAAATTATACATTTTTTGACTGAAAATGCTTGTGTATTTTGCAGGTTTAGGCCATTTTACTACTAATTATTTTATCTATGAGGAAATATGCTGGGTTGGATAATGGACTTATGGCTATTGAAAGATATATTTTAGCAGTTCAATTAATTTATGTGCTAATTAAGCTACTGTTAATGTGGAACTCTATGCTTTAATCTTGACTTATAATGAATTATTAGACGTATCTTTCAGAAGTTAAGGGGAAATGATATTTTTATAGCCTATCCATGTCTACCTATTATGTCAATTACGTTTTGTAACTATGGAATTGATGAACTAGGTATTAGATTCTTAGGAATAGTTACACCTTAGACTTATCTTGACCAACCACTAGAGGCAGAGTTAGGTGGGTCTTCTTTGGTTTGGATGAACCCATTAGTTTTTTCGTAGATTTTGTATTTGTATTAGAAATTGAATAAATATATAATATATATGTATATTAACTTGTGAATTCCAACAAAAAGATTGACAACTCAGTGGTAAAGAATGATTGGTGGATTGCCTTTCATACTAGTGTTGTAGGTTCAAACCTTTTTTTTATTTATTCAAAGAAACATATTTTGTAATATTTTTCTCTTCTGTCCTAAAATTTAGAACCCCCAAACTCTTAATTTTGACTCCGCCATTAACAACCACCACCATCTTGACCAATTACCTCCATCCTGAACGTGCAATTACACTGCTTTCCTTTCTCTTGTCTTGACGAGCCTATACAACTTCGTTAATTTTTTCACAAATGTCCTCTAGTTCCTCATACAAACATTCAAATACTATTATGTTAATCATCGTGATCGTTGTCCTCTCTTCTCACAATCTCATACCTCTCTACGGGAATGTACAAAATCGAACCGAAAATTAAACAAAATTGCAAATCGAGTTAAATTGGAAAAGAACTCGACTAATAGTTTGGTTTGACTTAGTTTGGTATATGAAAAAAAAAAACACGATTATACTTTGATTGATTTGGTTTTAACTAAAAAAAGTTAACCGAGACCAAACCAACCTGACATTATATTTTATTTTATACGTAAAAGTATTTACTTGGATATAATTTCTAAATATTTCTTATACTTTTTATCTTTTAACATATTATTTCAAGTTTTTGAGACTTACAATTTTGAATGGTGCAATAGAGGTTATAGTCTAGTTTTCGCGCAACTTGTAAAGATTATGAAAACTTACCAGTTTAAGAGGGAAAAAATGATGTTTAGTTGAGAAAAGAGAGGAAATTTTTTGTAGAGAGAGCAAAATCGAGCAAACCCGAGCAAGAAGAGAGAGGAGACAATGATTTCTTTTACCGCGTATTAAATATGTTTGAATGTTATTAAGATGCTCCTATAGATCTTATTCTGATTGTAAATGATTAAGATTTAGACCTAAAAACCAGGCATACTTAATGGGCTGAATCAGCATATGATTAAGTGGGCTGAATCAGAATATAATTATAAATGATATGAATACCAAATTATTGGGACTAAATTGTACCTTCTTCCTTTATGGAGGGACCTGCAAATTGCAATTGCATACTCAATTTAGTACCTAGCAAAAAAATGAGAATATTTGTATGCATGATTACTCAATTCATGTCCATTTTTACTTTCTTTAATTCGACTTTCAGTTTCAGCGGAGTTCATTCAAATTTCAATGGAATTCGAACCCTCAGAAGTTCCTCTGCAACCCCTCTCCACTACAAGGTAATTGCAACTGCAATGGAGATACTAATGGGGTTTTTGTTTTTGCTTATTAATTTGTTCATATAAGTTAACAATCCACTTTCCTAAAGTCTAAACCCTGTTATTGCGATACTAATAAGTCAAACAATTTCTTCTTTTTGTCCTTTTCAATAGATGCTTTCACCATTATACTTCGAATTTGTCATTTTTTTTACAAGTGTGGTGTTCGGGCCAGCTTTCCCACACCTCGACTAGTTTTACCGTATACATGTGGAAAGAATTACCTAGTGTTTTTGTATGTGTTGAGATTTGAACTTGAGACTTCATGTTCTCAATCCACTTCGTTGACCACTAGGTCACACACATGGGTGCTTGAATTTGTTAGTATTTGTTTGTGGATGGAAGGAGTAAAGACATAATCTTGTGTAAAATTTTGATTTTCATTTGCCTGAATGTGTTTGCTTATGTTCTGTATGTGATGCAGGCACAAGTGTTCTGCTTGTTTCAAGCAGTATAAGAAGAAGGAACATCTCATTGAACATATAAAGACCTCTTATCATTCAGTTCATGACCCTAAATGTGGTGTTTGTAACAAGCATTGCAAATCGTTTGAATCACTAAGGGAGCACGTTGCTGGTCAGTTATTGTGCTTAGACTATGAATTTCTTTAGGTGTAAATGCTCTCTAAGCTTTCTTTTCACTAAACATTTAGGTCCATTGTCCAAAGTGAAATGTTCAAGCATCTTTGCGGAAAGAGGCTGCATTTTGTGTCTGAAAATCTGCAGCAGCGTGGACTCTCTCAACGAGCATGAGGAAATGTGTCATCTAGCCACTCCTCGACCCATTGTGAGTTGATGACTTTTCTCTCTGGATGCATTCTCAAGAATCAGTCATTCAGTTGCACTTAGAAACTCTAGATGTATGTTTAGTTGCTGGAATGTGTATTTATAATTGTTGTAGGATACAGTAGAGATGCTTTATTCAGAAGACGAAGTGGATATAAGTAATGGAATTAGCAGCATAAGAAATCGGGAAGCAGTTGCCATAGATTGTGAAATGGTTGGTGGGGGAAGTGATTGCTCTCTAGACCTTTGTGCAAGGGTATGCCTAGTTGACGAAGATGAGAAGCTTATTTTTCACACTTTTGTTCTACCTCAGATTCCTGTGACTGATTATAGGTATCTGCTGGCAAATTAACATATATATATTTATAGTTTGTGGTGACATTTTTAGCATTGCACCTTTTCATACTTCCTCATCATTGTGTGCCAGGTATGAAATTACTGGTATAACGGAGGTAAATCTACGAGATGCCATGCCTCTGAATGAAGTCCGGGAGAGAATTCTCCAGATTCTTCACAATGGAGAGTCAATTAGTAGAGTAAGATTGGATGGTGGAAGAGCAAAAGTACTTGTTGGCCATAACCTTGAGAAACACCTGGATTGCTTGAGAATGAATTATCCTGATCATCTTTGGAGGTAAGTTTATGTTGTTTTTTCCTTTCTAATAAATGAAAGTCATTTTCTCGGAACCTTGAATCCTGTATTATTATGTCCAGACATGGTCCTGATCTGTATTAGGTGTATTACACCATTCACTGCCATACATTAACATGGATGGCTTGTTTATCCATAATTTGACATAACATGCTTCTTTAAGAGCACCAAAATAGTCAAGTTGCGCGCAATTTGGCGTGGACAACACCGTTCTTAAAAGAAAAAGAGAAAGGGAGTAGCTTATAATTGACTATTGTTGTGGGTGGAGCATTAATGCTTAAGTTGAAGTAGATTTGTTCTTGATATGGACCTATTAACTCGCTTAATCAGGTACTGATGTCAAGAAGCCTAGTATTTTTTGCAGGCCCTTGCTGCATGTTTTTTGTTTGCTCACTTAGGTAAGGCGTTAAATGGCCCTCTTTGTGTAATTTCCAACCCCTAAGGTTTTTTCTTGATGTTCCTCTAAATGCTGGTACGTTGATCCTTCTACTTGCTGGGATCATCCAAATATTTACTCCACCCCAAGTACCATTATACCCCCCCACCCCACCCCACCCAAGAAGATAAATTTCTGACTCCTCTACATGAACTGGTTTTGAACTCCCACATCATCAAGAAGTTAGAATCTCTATACAGATAAAAATAAAGTTACGAGTCTAGCTATTTTTATGCAGAATTTGGTTATATCATGATTTCAATATAAACAATTATGTCCAGCACCATCCATTTTAATCCTTCTGGCCTAATCCATTTCCTGTAAAATGATTTTCTCGAGCCTAGGGTCTATCGGAAACAGTCTCTCTACCTCAGAAGCATAGGGGGAAGGTCTGTGTACATCTCCCCTCCCTACACCTCACTTGTGAGAATCTTCTGGATGTTGTAATCACTCAGCATGCTGAATTGCTATGCATCAGTATCAATAGTAGTTTATGTTTCATTTTTATGTGTGGTGAAACCTGTAAAAACAAATTCAAGAAATTTGGATCTAGTAAAAAATGTGTATATTTGTTAAAATTCAAGGTCGGTACCTAATAAATGTGTTAGCTTAAAAGTCAAGGTTAGAACTTCATAAACTTGTTCATTTAAGTCTTTCCATGATGCCTTGATTTCCTTCCATCAATGGGAGAATATGTGGTCGTCACGGAAAGTTGATCAGCGAGCTTCTGCTGACTTTTCTTGTAATCCATTTTGACAAATTCGAACAGAAGAGATGAAGATGAAAGTAACAATTATCATATCAATTGTTCACGTTCTCTGTATTTTTCTGTCAAGTTGGGTATATGGAAAAGCGATTTCCATATGCCTTGGAGATATTTTCTACACGAGATGCATCCCCCTATCCATCGCCTGAAATACTCATGTCTTGCTTTCATTCTATGCAGAGATACTGCAACATATCGCCCCCTGATGAAGACCAATTTCGTCAGCCACTCTCTGAAATACCTAACCAAGACTTATCTAGGGCAAGCAACTTGCTCACTCTCATGTTCAGTTTTATTTTATCTTCGTATTTTTGTTTGGTCAGGTTTGTCCATTATATTCCCATGGTTTGTTTAACTTTGATATCCCCCTGCTAGCGAAGAAAATGTTCAGTCACTGTTGGTTTCTTGTTTACATGGAGCTTGAACGAGGCAATTCAGGCACTCTTCCGTGATATGCTAACTGAAACTTTTGGACCGAAACAGATATGATATTCAAGTTGGTTTCCATGATCCTTACCAAGATTCAGTGTCCGTCATGCGGTTGTACGAGAGGATCCGCTCACAAGACCACCCAATGGAAGTGACTATTAGGGTATCAAATTCACCAGCTCTAAGCTTTAGCAGTAGCTCTGATCCATGGAAATCCATGGCACACGAGAACATGACGCCTAATGAGCTCTTAGAGATATCAAGATCCAACTATAAGTGTTGGTGTCTAGATTCACGGGATGCAGCGCGCGTCGAGGTGAGTGATGGCGATGCTCTTGCCTGAAGAAAAGTTGGCTATCTACACATTTTATTTCTACTTGCTAATATAGAAGTATTTCTTCTTCTTATTAAAAAAAGAAGCAGATTCCTCTGATTTACTGTCACATTAGTCACCCTTGTATGTCGCGTTGAAAAGGAGAGTTTTATTGCATATATATATAGCAAACAATGCAAATGAAAACAAGAGTCATGCGTAGCACGAAATTTAAGAAAGTAAATACGTAGGGTTTTTGAATTTTGTGGTCTTAAATTAAGATATGTCAAATGTACCAAAATGTTCTTTAATCTTGTGGTTTAAACATGTCACGTGAAAAGTTGGAACTAAATAGTTGTAAAAAAAAAGGAAAGAGATTTTTTTTAAAACAAATTAAAAAGAAAAATAGGACAAACAATTGAAACAGAGGTAGAATATTTCTACGGATGTGAGGTTTTTTAAATTTTAACTTTGGAGTTCCCACTTTGAAAGGGATATTTAGGTAATTTAACTTTTCAATCTACGAGTTTCTTGATTTTAACGTACTAATATCTGGGCACGTATATCCCATAATAATTCTTATAAATTTATATTATTTAAAATAATAAACTATTATCTTGTACATATTTTAATAACATTTTCTTAAATTGAAAAAAAAATTCAATATATTGAAAAAGATAAAATCCCTCATAGTTCTAGTCTTCTAGCACCTTTGTGCATGATATCTCTTCGTGTAGTTTCATCTACAAATACACCACCAACCATATTTGTATCATTTCTCAATATTTTAACAATGAAAAAGAAAATAATATAAAAAGATACATTTAAAGAAAATTTATAGAACTAAAAGGAAAGTACATCGAATTAAATATAAAAGCGAGAGAAAAAGAATGACAAATTGATATCATATCAATCGTTCTAATGACTCATAATAATGGTTTAAATTTCACAATGTCACTATAAGTTGTTAGTAAATGAATAAAATTGTTAATGATAAAAATCTTGCAGTAGAGAAAGAAATCAAAAGTGTGAGACATCTGAAATAATTCTTCCGATTATTAGTCAATTCAATACAAGTGATCGATGAGATTATATATTTGACATAAAGCTTATTAATTTCAAACTCTTCAAATTCCTTATGTTTTTATTATCTAATATTTAATTAATTAAATTATTTATAATATTTTTATTTAGAGTAAGGGTAAAATGGTGATCTAACTTTGCACTTTGGAGTAATATATATATATATATATATATATTAATAAAGCTGAAAATGAACCCGCTGATGTGGCATGCTTCATTGGCCTCTATTACTATTTATTTTTTTTCTCATAATTTTGAATTTTTTCCTTATTTTCTTTCTTCAAACCTTAAAAAAAAAGAATTATTTCTTTCATTATTATTTGTAATTATTACATTATAATGGGTCATTAAAATGATCATAATTAAATTGAAACGATGGGTCATTAAGCTGCAATATGCCCTTTCGATTGCATAATAGTCTTAAGTTTTTCACTATTTAACGTCTGTTTAATCTATTGCATCTACAAATCAAAAAATTAATTGTTCTTCTTGAGTAGATATCTTGATATGAGTAGTTCATGAGACAATATGAAGACTTTGAAGATAACACGGTAAGAACCAAACGAAAAGAAAGTAATTTGTGTTTATTTCCTCAGAAACTAGACATGAAAGTACATTCAAGGGCCAAATCTTTACTTTTTTTCCCTAATTTCTTTTTGAGATTGCATTTTTTCTTACTTTTTCTCAATTTGATGCAATCTTAATTATGATTATGACTTTTTAGTTTCGCAGTTTCATATTATGCTTGAAAATTTGTATTCCGCTATCTTTTTGTCTGCTCTCAGTATATGTGTATGGTAGAAGGTTGTGTAAATATATTATTTTATTTATTTTTAATTATTTAGTTTTAGTAGAATAGTCACTCATTTGGCAGTTAATTAAATTAAATTATCTATTATTTTTTGTATTTGATGAACTTTTTATAGCAAATTAAAAGAATTGTGAAAATTAAGACCATCTTCTGTTTTTTTCTTTGTATAATTTATTCAGCTATTGTTATGAGTTTTATTCAGTTATGGTATATTTAGAAAGGATGATTAAAGAAATAATATAGTTATGTCTATCTAATTTATGTAGTGTTGAATGTATTCCTCTCATTTTTAAAAACTATTTGGTATTTTATATTGTAGAGTTAAAAATGAAGATATTGTGAAACTTTGTAAAAATGATTACATTAACTTTTTAAGTTGTTATGTTTTTTTATGTTTATTATATTCATGTTTTAATTGACTTGAAGTATAATATGAAAACTATTGAATGGTGATCGGTTTGTGGGAGTGTATTTTTTCTTTTATTTTTTAATGAATTAGATCATAGGAATAATATTACATTATTTTATTTTTTCATATGTTCTCTCTATGATTTCTCTTTATTTTGTATATTATATAATAAATAAATATGTCAATTAACCATTCATTCATATTAATTAATGTAAAATTTAATGGCATTTATATTTATCACTCCCATAACTTTTTATCCTCATAATTCCTAAAATAATTAATAGTCATATTCATGACAGTATTTGATATTTCATATTATAGTGTTATAAATTGAGACAGCGTAAGACATAGTAAAAAAATCACATTATTGCCTTTTTAAGTTATGTTTCTGGTGCTTATTATTTTCATGGTTTTGGCTGATTTGAAGAATAAAAGGAAGACTATTTGTTTGGTGAACGGCTTGTGGGGGTGGACGACGTCGACATGAACTCGAATAATTATGCATTAATTTCATTTTTTTCGCCTGTTTTTTAATAATTAAGGTCATAAGAATGATGTTGCATTATTTATTTATTTCGTACGTTCTCTTTATGATTTATCTTTATTTTATAATTTATATGAATTTTTTATTATCGTATGTTTGATATCTTATCGTCTTTTATAGCCGCGCTAGTATATGAATATGAATGATGATGATGATATGATGTAACATAATATAATAATAATAATGATGATGATGATGATGATGATGATGATGATGATGATAATATATATTATATTGTATGAATTGTTTATCCCGTGAGTATTAATAATAATACTTAATTTATTGTACGATATATAACGCAAAAATTATTGTGCGATAAATAATTATGCATGATTGTCATGTAAATTGTATAATTTAAAGACATTTTATCCGTAGGTTATCTACGTGTTGCAGCATCTATTTTACTTCATATTTTATCATGTAATAACTAACAATATAGTATATATGTCGAGTTTAAATACCGAATAATAAATATTTCATCTGTTATGCAAATAACACATAGCACTTAGTAGTAATGTGACAACTTATATAATAGGTGAAACGATATTTGACTAAAAGCCTATACGTTTGTACATTATCCCATCACATCTTGATCAAATTTGTGAGGTTTATATCGTTACATTGAATGTTTTAAGCTCATTACCTATCTTTTATGTGGGACATACTATTTTTGAATCTGAAGTCAAAAGAGCCACTTTTTTCCCTCAAAAATGCAAAATGGGCCCCTTGTTTTGCTATTTAACCAAAACGGACAAATCACTCGATCTTGAGCGAGATGTCTTTTCATTTAACTAATGGCTGATGACAAGAACCCACAAGGAGCTAGACTAACGGAATTCGGTGACAAATTTTACCTTCTTTCTATATTTCTTGTTGATTATGAATTCTAGTTGTGTTTTGAGCAATATTAATTATGAGTAACTTAATTTCTTCTCTAGGATTTTGATAGAATATTTTGAAGGATGAATTTTTGATAGAACATTTTAAAGGACGATAATTTGATAGTGTTTAGCTTGTTTTTCCTTCTCTATTTGTTCAACAACACATTGATGGTCGTTAGTTAAGCCTCCTTGATCAACAAATATCATTATATATATATATATATATAGGGGAACATTTTATAGGATGGAGTTTTGATTGTGTTTAATTTTTTTTACTTCTCTATTTTTCAATAGGACCTTCAACTAACAAATAGTTGAAAAATAGAAAAGTAAAAAAAATTAAACACTATCAAAAATTCAACCTATAAGATGTTATATATATATATATATATTGTTAATCAAGGAAGCTTAGAAATAATATAAGTATTAGATCTTAGTTGACTAATGTAACTTATTAGTTATTTAGAGATTAATTGTTAATGCTTAGAAAGATAATAGTATTAGATCTTAGTTGACCAAGATAATTAAGAGATTAATTGCTAGATTTAAAGTAATTGAGATTAAAAATAATGAAGCTTTGACGTGGTGTCGTGAGTAGGTTGCATTACTAGCTAGGATTAGTTCAAGAGAATAACACCAAAAAATTACTACAATTGGTACAGATAATTGTGATTAGTTAAGACTCACGATCGATGAATAATAATTCAATATTATTATAATTAATACGTTGAGAATTTCTTTCAATAATTAGGGAAATCATTATCCTAGGCCTTTCTAATTATTGAAAGAACTTCACATTATTTTACTTGATAATTTTATTGTTTTTATTATTTAATTTTGGGATAAAACACAAGTACACCCCCCTATAACTATACCCAAATTTTCAGTGACACATCTAAGATTAACCGAGGTTCTATCACCCCTTGAACTCATTTAATCTATATTTTTGTACCCCTTTATGCTGACATGGAGTCAAGACCCAATTCAAATATAAGTGGTGATATACATGCACCACCATGTGTATAAATTAAACTAAGTTAATACATGTAATTTTTAAAATTTCTTTTTGTCCCGTTTAAACTTTTTTACCTTCATTCGTTATTTTTTTCTCTTCTTTTTTCTATTTATTTTGTTTGTTCTTTTTTATTTTCTTTGTCTTTTATTACTTTTGATTTGATTTTAAATTCAATTTCAAATGTTTTGTATTTAAAATAAATTATTTTCAGACGTATATCAAAATAAGTGAAAGAACTCAAATAAAACATTAAAAACGTTAAAATTAAAGGACATTTTTATTAAAAAATATTATTATTTTAAAAATAAAATCTTTTATAAAAACACATATTTTTAAAAAATAATTAATATTGAAAAGATAATAACTCAATGAAAGAAAAAATCAGAATGAAGCAAGGCTGTCGATTGAGGCCTCACCGGGCTTTCATAAATCAGTCTCTCAACAATCAGTATTTCTTATGAATAGTAGGGCACTGAGGGAGAACTTATCGACGACAAAAAAGATGAGGTTTCTGTTGGAGGGTCCCTGACGCCCCGAGTCAAATGGAATTGAAAAGACTTTCTATTTCAAGGTGGCATCTCGAAAGTGCCGCTAGTCGGTTTAATCATGGAACGTCCAAAAAGCCTGGTCAAATGCGAACATTATTATTAGAAAAAGATGCCCTAGAACATGTTATTGAATTGAGTCTCTTCAATCTGATCTCTACATTCATAGCTTGAAAAAGCAAAAGAGGGTCACCTCTCTTAATGACTATTCTTAAGCTTCCTTTCTTTGGGAGTAGGATCTCTTTCCTAGGAGCTCATAGAAAGATAGCGAAGTCAGATAGTTCTTTCTTGCTTTCCTTCTATCTTTCTTTCTATTTCAAAGTGGTTCAGATCACTGCTTACTTACTTGACTTGCCCCTTTTTTTTTAAGCAAGGGGGGAGTCGTGCAAGCATTCCCTGAGGCAATCCCTGGGATTCAAAAGAGTGAGAAGGAACTTTCTCTGTCCTATGCCCTCATCACTAACCATTCCCCTTATCTTTGCATTTCTTGATCGGTCGCTCAAGAGACTGACGTTCAGTCTCTTCCTCTGTGCATCTCTGTGATGGGCTCATCATAAGCTTTTTTTATCCTCATCTTACCGGGATATCTATTATATCAAGATTTCTTTTTTGAGTCCACTAAAAGCCCATTTATGGCACGTTTAACCCGTTGAAGAGCTTGACTCTTGTGGGATGGGATAAAAAGTTTAAAGTGGGGAGGAGAATAAATATTTTATAAAAGAAAGAAGTGAAATAATTAAATATATATAACTTATTCTACAATGTCCAATTAAAAAAGGACAAGTGTCCATATTGACCATATTTTCTCTCACTTGCTTTCAAGAGTGTGAATATACTCACTATGTCACATCAACACAAAAGGAGTAAAAAATACTGAAAAATGTGTTTAGGGGGATAATGAGACCTTAGTTAAGTTTAGGTGAGTCATTAGAATTTAGAGTATACTTCAAGGGGAACTTGTGCCTTATCCCTTTAATTTTCTTTGTTTACCAAATAAATTTGTGATAAGACACAAGTACTCCCTTGAACTATAACCGAAATTGCAGTGACATACCTTAAATTAAGTAGAGACTTATTACCCCCATCTCTCTCCCCCCCCCCCCACCCGCATGTAACACCCCAAAAATTTCTAAGCTAAGATCCGAACCATTCTTCATTTGCGTATAAGGTCGTATCAAGTGATTCTTAAATTTTTCTTAGGTGTTAAGGTCAATTCTTTAGTGTGGGAATGATTTTGGATATGAATTAAGGTCACTAGAATCCCCTAGCACAAAGTTGAGTTGAAAGCTTCTTTACCGATTAAGTTTTGATATAAGATTCTACTTAGGTCAACTCCAAAGGATCATACTCTAATAATGAGTAAAACAGACCATGAATTATCAAATTAAAGGTCTATGAGTCTTCTTTTCAATGCCACCAAGTTTGCCTCATTTCGAGTTTGAAGTAAGAAGTTGACATTTTACAAGAGACTACAACAACAGATTTTTCTGAGTCAGTGACCTACGAGTCATCGAAAGAGCTATGAATCGTACTGTTGACTCGTGGATAAAGTACTGAAAGTCAAATTTTTGGGTCCAATTCCTATGGACCCATCTACGGGTCATAGAAGCTTCTACAGTCATATTTTGATCCCGTAGGATGAATTTTTAGCCTTAAAACTTCAATATGAATTCCACGGATAAGATCTATGGTTCGTAGATCAAACCACAAACCATAGATGGCCCCATGAAAGGTCTTCAACAATTTTTTAAGTGGGGTTTCTGTTGTCCTTTTCCACTTTTACTAAGCCCAAGTCATGACATTTTAACTTCAGTTAGGGAAATATATTCCACCAAGAACTCAATTTTCTTTTAATTCTACGCTCTCAACTCCCCAACTCAAAAAGAAAATTGGAAGGAAGACAAAAGCTAGGGTTTCAAGGCTTCTAATCAAGTTATTCTTTAAACTTCTTCATGAACTTTGTTCTTCCAGGTATGTAAGGCTATTCATAGTGTTGGAATAATTTCGTCCTCATGCCCTACATCTAAATCCAGTCAGTAAAAGTTGAATCTAGTTTCTACTCAAAGTTCTTGTCACGACCCGAGTCTACACCCTGGACGTGGCCGACACTCGAAGACCATTGCTGGTCCCCAAGCGAACCCTCATCCTAGCTGACTACAAGTGGAAGACTAACTCAAGCATGCAAAAGCTTAAAAATTGAATAAAATTCATGAAACTGAAATACAAAACTTTAACTTAAATGAAAAACTCTGAATAAAGTAATATATTCAACTCACCATAAAATAGGCAACTTAAGTCTTTAAAATATTTAGTAAGATAAATGAATAAACATTTTGAAACTCTACTGTCTATCTATGAAGCCTCTAACTGACAAAGATGGAATTCGAGACAAGACCCACGACATCCTAACAACTAAACAGTAAATGAAATCCTCCGAAAGCAAGGAGGCTCACCATAGCTAACTCGAACTCTCGGATGTATCAAAGAAGCTCCTGTTGATGATCATGAACACCTGTGTCTGCATCATGAGAAGATGCAGGCCAAATGGCTCAGTACATGGAATGTACGGGCATGTAAGAGGAATTATAAAGCATAAACATAAGCTTGAAACTTGATAAAAATGAAACATACTTACCTCTCCTCAAAACTCAACTCAAGGAATACTCAAGGATACTCAAAACTACTCAACTTACTCAACTCAAAAGTACTCAAGGATAAGATACTCAACTCAGAGTAAGATACTCAACTCAAAGATATGATATTCGACTCTGGGTACTCAACTCTGGATACTCAACTCAATATGATTGAACTCATTTCAATATAAAGCAATTTAAAACAAGTGCAATATAAAGAAACAAACTGTTTAAACACATGCTGTCAACTCAGTGTGTATGCAAGGATACAACATAACTCTGAAATGTATGTAAAAATACAAATAACTATGTATATAAAAATGCAATAACTTCTGTGGGAGTTTTTCTAACCGACAACCACACATAAGAGCTATAGTGATGATACAACGATCTACCACACGCTGCCAGCGCACCCTATACCTTGCTAAGGGCATATGACCTGAACTACTAAGTGGATCCACTAGTCTATTGTGAAAAGGGTTCATCTAAAAAGTATGACCCCTTTCTACCTATGATGGCTATATGGTTTATAGGGGCTGTGAATTGTCTGAACTCTCCCCCATATTGGTGCTCAATACTACTCCCAAAATATACTAGCTCTTTATGTTTTAAAAACATACTTCTTCTCTGATTTGATATTAGTGCTCAAAAACTTAGCTCAAAGGCTATCTTGGAAATCTCAGTTTCCTCTCTTGCTTCATTTAGAAAGCGATTACTCTTTTCTAAAAACTAGCCCGAAGGCTCTTTGGAAATCTCAGTTTCCGTTCTTATTTAAATGTGAAAACATTTAAACTCTTTTGGGAATACATAATCCCCATATACTTTTGAAGAAATGAACTTCAACTTTACTCTTTACTGAACTCAAAACTTAAGTCTTAAAACAAAGTTAAAACATTTGTAAAAGACTTCTTAAAATATGGTTCATGCCGAGTTATGGATATGAACGACTCAATGCAAGGTTTTCAATAACCATAGATAGAACTCAAATACTTGGAACTCAAGAACTTCAATGATACTACTCATCTCTAGATTTTTCGACTTATAGTGTTCATGCGAAATTATGGGCATGAAATATTCAACTCAAATACTCAAAGATGCTTCTGAAAGGGATTAGGTACTCAACACTTAAAGGCTTAAAACTTGAAAATACCACTTCTCTGAAAGATGCTCAGCTTACGAAGTTCATGCGAAATTATGGGCATGAAACAACTCGATTGGATGGTCTACATAACTATATGGAACTCATGTATACGACTCTTCTTATTCTCTGACTTACTTCCTCAAAACATAATTCAAATCGATAGTTGATTTCAAAGGATTCACAATTGAACTCAAAGGCTTTCTTGAACTCTACTCTTAACTCTCTCTTGAATGTGAATTACGAATGCAAGAGTTATAGTTCATGATAAGAAAGATCTCATGATGACAAGGTAGACTTATGAATACATTCTTCTCATCCTCATACTCACTTGCTCGAGTCTTGAAACAAGTTACTAGAAGTTGTAGAAGACTCAACAAAAGGACTCAAATGGACTTTCTTAGAATGTTCGAAAGAATTCTCAAAACTTAACTCTCAACTCTACCTTGAATTTGAATTATGAATTATGAATTCAAGGTTATGATCATGTTAGGAATGATTTTAGGTGTTTAGAAGTAGCTTAGAGTAGTTAGCATCGAAAATGAGTGAAGGTGCACTTTAAACGAACTCAAACGGGGCAACCGACGACAAACTGGATGGGGCAGGAGACCCTGGCGCTATGGGTGGTGCGGGGCGCCAGCCCCTAAACTTCAGAGGAGGGTTTGGGGCGCTCTGGCTGGCGCATCGCGCCAGGCCCCAACCCAGAAAATCCAACGAAATTCTTTGCTCGTTTTCTCACTCTATTTCGCCTAGAATCGAATGGTTTCTTCCCCAATCACTTGGATTCGATTACTTAACATAAGTACACTCTAATATACTCAATACAGACCTAAAAACACTCACTTTAATCTCAAGAAAATCATCAAAATCCAACACAACAAGATTTAGAATGAACTTCAAGAACACCTATCAAGAACTCAAATCTTTCAACTTCAAGAATGAAATTTGCTCTGAAAATAACTTGTTTGGCGTGTGGGTGAACAAACCCAACACTATGGAAGCTTACATACCTCTTAAGGATTAAACCCATGGTGAAAATCCGCAACAACTCTCAAGAATTTTGACGAACACTTCGATCCTTTCTCTTTTCTCCTCTTCTCTCATCTTCTTTTCTCTTCTTGAACTCTCACCTAAAACCCTAGGCTAATTTTAGGATTATAAAATAGAACCTAATCATATTAGACCCCTAAATTATTACTAAAAACGAATTAAATCTGATTGGGTAAGGAAAATACCAAAATACCCCTCACTATTTCCGGCTAACTTTCCTTACCTGGACAACCTAACTTCAAAGTGCCATATCTCACTCATCCGACCTCGAAACTTAGCAAACTCGGTGGCGTTGGAAAGATAATTCAAAGATCTTCCCTACGGTATTTGGTAGCACAACAAACTCATCTTGAGCTAGGAGTTATGGTCGTTTGAAGTCGACCCAAAACTCATACTTAGCTTAGCTTGCAAAATTTCAGATTTTGCTATTTCCAATTTAATTCTTTTTGGACCTCAAGGTGCTACTTCTAGTGACCTTAACACTTAAGAAATTTTTAATTCCTTGGTAAAATTTCACTCACTACGAAGAACAGTTCGAGGCTTAGCTCAAAAATTTTCTGGGGTGTTACATTTCTATAATTTTTCCTGAATTCGAATTGTGTTCTTATTCCGAGTTTGATTTCTTAATTATGAGATTATGATATTCTAGTCATTGAGATCCTTGAATTGTTGTTCATGCTTATATTTTCACATGAACTCTAATTAATAAGATTTTTTTGAAAATTTTTATTCGATTGTTTCCAGGCATTGATTTTAAAATTTAAAGTGGGTCAAAGTATATTTTAAAAGTATTATTTTTAGAAGAGTTTTTAAGGAGAACGTTAATGGCTCTAAATGTATTAATTTTACATTGAGAAAGAAAATATTGTTTTAAGAAAAGTATAAAGAGTTTTTCAGAAGCATTTCAGTCAGATAAAGAGAAGTTCTATTACCCTTAAAGAGTCTATTATTTTCACATTGAAAAGAGAATATTATTTTTAGAAAGGTATAAAGAGTTTTCCAGAAAGATAGAGTACATAGAAATTACCTCTTAAAGAAGCCATTTTGAGAACTTATTTCAATCAGAGATTACTTTTACTTGAACATTGAGTTATATATTTTTTGGGAGCAATATTAACCAACGATATGGGGGAACAGTTCAGAAAACTCACATTTCTCATAAACCACGTAGCCAACGTGGGTTAGGATTGCAACGACTCTCGGGAATTCCTCACTGCTTTTGAGCAAACCTTTTAATGGATCCATGAGTTGAGTTTGTTCTATACCCTAGCAAGGTATAGGACAGTTCTGACAACGTGGGCGAGATGATGTATCATCACGAGGCTCATAGTGATGGTTGTCGATTAGAGAAACTCCCCAGTAAAGTAAAGTAAAGTGTGTGTGTATATATTGTTGACACCCAATTTTGGACCTCCACAATATAAATTAATTATCGAGCTTCTTTAATTTGAAATGATTTAAAATAATAAGTTTTAGAAAATTTCAAATAAAAATAAAAATATATAGTTTGCAAGTTATTTTAAATAGTCTGTCACCTTTTTATAATTTTTAGAAAATATATATGTTTTACATAATTATGTATATAATTAGTATATTTTATGAATATCTGAAGATCATCTCAAAAAGTTTTAATGTTATTCGAATATTTGGTTTTAGTTTAGTTAATCAATAGTTTATATTTTTGAGTTAATTAGTTTATAAGTAAGTTAATTATTTTATTTCATAGAAATTAAGAAGTTCGTTAATTAATCAGTATTAATTCATCTTATAATAAATTTTAGTCAAATTCTCCAAATTAGCTAAATTTGGCTAACTTCTTAATTCCCATTGACCATAATTGTAATTCTTAGGGCCATTTTTGTATTACAATTTTAGCCCTACTTTAACTCATTTGTAAGACCATTTTGGGCCATTTAAAGTGACTCAATTCGGCCCAAACCCACTTCCCATTCCTTATTTTTTCAAGGAAAAATTACTTAAATACACAACACTTCTTTACCTATTCTCAATATTTCCCTACTCTTTTACTAAAATACAAAAATCCCTTATTTTCCCCCAATTCAGCTTACCCAGATACTTTATTAGTTTAAGTATCCGCCCGTTATTAATTAAAGTATCTGCGCTGCTATATTATGCATCCGCCCATTAATTAAGTATCCGTGCTGGTAACAACTTAATAATTTAAGTATCCGCCCGTTATTAATTAAAGTATCCGCGCTGCTATATTATGCATCCGCCCGTTAATTAAGTATTCGTGTTGCTAACAACTTAATAATTTAAGTATCCGCCTGGCTATATTAAGTATCCACACTGTTATATTATGTATCCGAAAAACACTAAAAAAAGGAATTTTTGGTAATTAATGAAAAAGTAGGGAAATGAAGTAATTTCTTTCTTATACTATGTCATTTGCCTAATTTTTACTTTTTTCAATTAAACTTACCAGAAGCCCACCAAACTTCCACAAACAACAGCAATACGTGTACCAAAGACCCCTGTACAATGTCTTCTTCCTAGAAACGCAAACCCAGCAGATTTCCAATCCAAATCGCGAGCAAATCAAGCCCAAAAATTCGGTCCAGCAGCAGTAACAAGAGAGGACAACGACTTCGCTGTTTTCTTCCTCCAACGTCCCTTTCAATTATTAATGTCGCAGCAGCACAGAAGGCACACGATTTTCCCCACTTTCCTCTTTCGGAATGGGTTGAAACCGCAAGAAAAAGGTGCTTCACCCAAATTGTGAAAGTTTTTGGGGGGTTTTGAATTTCGAATTGGTCCTTGTTGCTATCCGAATTTCAGCCTTTTCCCTCCCAAACTCGAACCCTAATGATTCCCTTTTATATATACTTGCTTTTGTTCACTGTTAAAAAGGAGGAGAGTTTTGGAGCCGGAAATTTTGAGTTAGAGAAAATATTGGGAAAATTTAGAAGGAAAAATCAGGAGAAAAAATATTGGAGGAAAGTTGGATTTTTTTTTTTTAGTAAGCTAACCAAGAACAAATTAAGCAAAAACTAGCCAAAATACATACCAAATACATTCTAAGAAAATAGAGGAGACAGCTAACTTCGGTGCTTGAGTGCAACATTCTGCCCGACTTTTCTAGATCGTTGTTCGAGTCGAATCTGTGTGGTGGAGGTTGTCATTGCTCTGCTCGTTTTTGTCTCAAATCACTGCCCCGGGAAAGGTAATTTCTTTTTGATCTTAACTCATTTTTGCCGGTGTCTTGTTTGCAATATGAAGTTTACTGCTATTTTCTTGTTGTTCCTCGCTCACACGTTCTCTTCCTCTTCGGTTTATTATTGACGTTTAATGATCGGTTATTTTGATACAAATTGATATGTGTTGTGTTGTTGAACCATAGAATATATCTTTGCACTGATCTATGCCTAAAATACTTTTGATTAAGAGTTTGGTTCTTCCTTTGATTTGTATTTCTGAAGTTTTGCTTTCTTATTGATTTTCATGCTTGTTCGGTCGACATCTGTTAAGGTGGCCGGAATGACGTCTTTGTTGTTAGTTCGGTCACCATGCCTATCTTTCTTTGCTCTAGAGTGTAAGATGTTAGTAGTGTTGAGTATCCTTTGTGAGTTCACTAAAGTCTTAATTTGATTAGAATTATTCTTCATTTTTGAGCATCCTAAAAGCTGTCGAACGAATTAATGGGTCTGCTGGATTTAGCTCTATGAATGTTGCTTCGACAGGTCCCTTTTTCTAGTGCTTTGCTTCCCTAGAATGCCTCGAAAGTGTGGTCTGATTCTCTTTGATCTCGTTCGAGCTTAATAGAGCTTCCGTTCCCTATTGTTTTGAGTTTTAGTCTTAGTTGCTTGCACTTTCTTTCCTTTCAAATCCCCACATGCTGTTCATAGTACTTGAAAAATGAGTTAATTTTATAGAATTGGTCCTATATATTTTTGCTTCATTAAAATGATTTGGGTGCTTTGAATTTTAATGTTTAGTGACTAAATGCTAAGGTTGGTCATGCTTCTTTGGGCTTTGCGTGAGTCAGATGTTATTCCTATGTTTTGAGTGGGAAGTTTAAGTGATATCAATTTTTCTCATGCCTACTGTTTTGACTCATGGTCGGATGCTCAAGTCCCTTTGTTAGTACATGTGTTTATTATTGCCTTTGCTTAGTTTCATGTGGCACCTTTTTTTAAATTTTAGTGACACGGATTCCAATAGTTTGGCCCATTTGTGATTGTAATAGTTGCCTCTTTATCAACTATCTTCATCTAGATAATTAGGCACAAGCTAAGCTCATTATTTATTTGAACATTCTTAGCATAATTGCTTAGCTATAATTATCGTTTAGTATCCTATTTTATCATGTGGGGTTGGTCTAATTTTAAGTGAAGGTTCTTCAAATATTGTGTGTTTTTCCTTGTCATCTTTGCATACATTGGCATGGTGAATTAATCACATGTGTTTTTACCTTATTTCAATTTTATATGCCTTAGTTATATTATAGAATTTTAAAGCATGCTTCAATTTCTAATTTCCATCTTGTTTTTTTTATTTCTTTTCTACACATGAATGCCTCTTCCCGAGTCTTTGATGACTCCCTCTCCTTGCATTTCGCGGATTAGGCCTTGGAGGTCCAATTCTACATCATCGAGTCGACTAGCCCTAAAAATTGACGAACAGGTCCAGAAGTTGAAAGAATATGCAGCCGATCAAAAATTTGAAAAGATTGGGCCAAAGGCCCACTCTTAATTCCACAAAGTTGTATTTTGTTATTTTTGGGCCTAAGCTCTTGTTATTTTACTTATTATTGACTTGTTAGAATTTAGGACAGGTGACAAAAATGGGCCTTTTGGCCTAAAATGGAATTAGGCCCAAGTGCTGGCCCAGAAGGACATAAAATCAGACTTGGGCCCAAATTTCCATCTTTACTTTATTATTTCATAATTGTTTATTTGTCAATATTTGCTACTAAATCTTAAGGTTTTAAAATTCAAATCCCCAAAAGATACCCGTTTTGATTTTATAACTTGACTAAATCAATCACCTTTAATAAGACTTAAAGAATAAATTTTGCAAGTTATCTCACTTAGATAGTATTCCCGTATCTCCCCTCTTTTCTCCCTTAAAATGGTCCTAACTAAAATAAGTTCAACTTTGCAATTCGAGTTAAGTTAAATTATTTTAGCCAAATAGTTAATTATTGGATAATCGCGTGTTAGCGGACATTTCGGGTGCTTTAAATCCCTTCCCGAATGGCTAATAAGAACCTCGAACCCCTTTTAAGTTTTCATTAGATTTCTGTTTTAGTTTTTTGAAAACAATAAATTTCTTGATTTTTCTTTAAAAATTAAGTGGCGACTCTAAAACCAGTTGTTTCTCCTTTTTAAGATAAAAACATATATATATATATATATATATATGTGTGTGTGTGTGTGTGTGTGTGTGTGTGTGTGTGTGTGTGTGTGTGTGTGTGTGTATTAGTTCAATATTTGATATTATTGTATTCTTACAGTAAGAGCTTAAATAATTTTTCATCATAATTTATACTTTTTTTCAGCTGAGTCACCTTCAGACTTTAAGTTTAGATATTTGTTATCCAATTATATTATATACTCGTACATTCAATGTACTAATGTCATTCTACCTGCATTTTTTTATGATGCAAATTCAGGTACTTAAGATCCTCAATAGGAATTTCGTTGAGATCGCTTTATATGCTTGTTAGCTTTAGTGAGGCCTCCTTGATTTCAAAGGAATCTATTTTTTATGAGTTATTGGTAGTAGCATTTTGAGGCGTCGTGGTCTTGTCTTGACACTCGTCTTTATACAGTAAAAGCTTCATAGATACACAGTTTTTGAAAGTTTTTTCAGTTTCAGATGTTCTATTTTAAACTTATGTTCATACTTAGTATATTTAGAGAGTTTGAGATTCAATAATCTATTGTAAAACGTTTCTTTCAATTTGATACTTGTGTATGTTTGAGTTAGCGTTCCGTTTGTAATCAGCCAGGATGAGGGTTCGCTTGGGGACCAACAATGATTCTCGAGTATCGACCACGTCTATGTGTAGGTTCGGGACATGACACCACCCTCTTGAAATAATTTTTCTATATTTTTGTGCACCTTTTATGTTGACATGAAGCCAATATCCAGTTTCAAGTAGTGCGGTGATACACATGCACCACCACGTGTAAAACTGTTTTTTTTTTTTTTTTTAAATCTTCTTATTTCTTTGCCTTTATTTAAATTAAGTTCATACACATAAGAAAAGTTTTAAAAAAGTAATCTTGTATTTAATATTTTTTATACCTTCATTCATTATATTTTCTCTATTTTTCTATGATTTTATTTATTCCTTTTATTTTCTTTTGTCTTTCTTTTTGATTTGATTTCAAATGTCTTGTATTTAAAATAATTTAATTCCGGACGATTATCAAAATAAGTGAATAAAATCACATAGAAAAATACGATAAAATCAAATGACACTTTTTAAAAAATTTATATATTATTTTTAAATAATACATGTACTTTTTAAAAAATAATTAAAAATGAAAAGACAAAAAATTAATAAAAGAGAAAAAGAAAAGTTTAAAGTAGAAGGAAAATAAATATTTTTCAAAGAAAGAAATGAAATTAATATATATAAATATAAGTTTTATGGTCAATAATTTTGTGTACTAACTAATATATATATAAGTTTTATGGTCAATAATTTTGTGTACTAACTAATATATATATAAGTTTTATGGTCAATAATTATGTGTACTAACTAATATATATATAAGTTTTATGGTCAATAATTATGTGTACTAACTAATTGTAAAATGACCAATTAAAAATGGACATTTGTCCAATAGTAATGGAAGTTTTCTTATTTTGTTTCTTCTCACTTGCCTTTATAGAGAGTGTGCACTTTTTCTATGACACGTCAATATTTGTGGTGTATTTATTTAATTTTAAAATAGTTTAAGGAAGGTAATATGACCGTAGTTAAGTTTAGGTTTGTCACTGGGATTTTTGGTACAGTTCAGCGGTACTTATGCCTTATCCCAACAAATTAAATATTTTAACTCAAAAAAATTGTTTGTATTGATTTTCTTGGTAATACAAAATGTGACTAAAATAATTTTATGTGGGATTGATTTCATACTTAAAAAATTGAATCAAATTTGTGACGATTTCTTATACTTTTTAAGACGAATTTTGGGTATTACCATAGGTCAAGGGGTCGATTGACATTTAGTATTTATCAGTTATAAAAATAGTACAAAATTTATTTACTGAATCTATTACAGATATTTAAACTTTACAAGTATATTATATGCACTACCTAATACCTTTTATATTTGTCTAATGCCGCATTGGACAAATATTATTAGACTGAAAATTGAGTTTTTTGCACGCCTAAATAGAAAGTTGTTGAATTTTTATTCATATTTGAAGAGTTTGAACGGTGTTGCTCTCAATTTGAACAATTCTACTAAAAGGAAAAAGATGGGAGGAGGAGAAACCTATGTCAAATGTCCGGTTTTCAGCCAAGATTTGAGGTACAACTATAAACATCATATTTTTTAAAATTATTTTCTTCGTCTATTAAAGATAAAGTGAATTTTGAACGAAGATGATGAAATAAATTTGAGAATATTTGGTAGGGTTTGAGAAAAAATCGATATGGAAAAGGAAAAAAATTGAGAGAGAATTTCACTAGATGTAATTAAAAAAGATGGGTTATGCACCATTAGTTGCATTAAGATTAGGAAATTTGAATGCACATTTGAAGGCGTACCTTGTAAGAAGGTGTTGTTAACATCTAATTGGCGAAGTGACCAGTCAAAGTGGTAGCCCATGAGATAATAACACGCACTGCAATATTCTTTGCTACTGAAGAATATGTTTCACCATAATCAACACCTACACGCTACAAGAAACCTCTAGCAACAAGTCGAGCTTTATAACGACTAATACTTCTATCTGAGTTGTATTTAACCCAAAAAATCCACTTAGATCCTACAAATTTAGCTTGAGAATTTGCTGGTACAAGAGACCATGTGCTTTGACTCTTAAGAGCTGATAACTCCGCATTCATGGTAGCACGTCATTATGATCTTTTAATGTTTGGTTAACACTCCTAGGTTCAATAGGTTTGGGTGTTGAATTGAATGAAATCAAGGATCTGGTAGGCTTGGGGTTGCTATGGGAATTTACGGAAGTGGTTTGCAATTTAGAAGGTTGTGCAGTAGGGGATGATTTAGCTTTAGGAGATAAAGTAGCAGTGAGACTAAATCTTTGAATTGACTTACTAATATTGTTTTAGAACAGATAACTATGGAATGATTTGGTATAGGAGCAGAAGAAGGTATGAATGTGTTGGTACTGATAATAAGGATGAGGCAGAGGTAGAAGATGATGTGGAGGAAGACACACTTGGGAAAGATGTGATAGAGTTCTCACACTCATATGATGAAGAATGATTGCTGGTGGCGGCCTCATGGGAGGTACTTCCTAAATTCGATATTGTAGATATATAACATAGGAAGAGTTACCGGATGAGCTTGATGTAAAAGGAATAATGTGATGAGAGGGAACCCACATATCAACAGTGTTAGACTCATGTCGATTGGTCTTAATTTCCTTAGATTAGTATGGAAAATGATGCTCTACAAAGTCCATGTGTCTGGATACCTAGACTTCATAGGATCAAAACAAAGATAAGCACTTTGATTTTGTGAGTATCCAAGAAAAATACATGGGCTGAAACAAGGTTGCAATTTATTTTGGTTATAAGGTCTTAACCATGGGTAACACAAACAACCAAAGACCCCAAACTTGAAATAGTTTGGTAGTTTTTCATACAGTCGAAAATAGGGAGACTGATTCTCTAAAAGTTTGGTAGGTAAATGATTAATCAAGTAGGTTGCGGTAGTAATGGTATATGACCAAAATTTTAAAGGGAGATTCGCATTGTGTAATAGGGTGATACCCGTTTCAACAATATGAAGATGACGATGTTCGGTGGTTGCATTATGTTCAGGGCATGTGGAGGAGTGAGAAGGTGAGAAATCCCATTGTCTTCAAAGAATGACCGAAGATGGATGAATTTTTCATAATTGTCCGAATAAAATGAGATGATGAGCTTTTGAAAGAGCTTTTCTACAACTTTCTTAAATTTGGGAAATATAATGGAAACATTAGATTTTCGTTTTATGGGAAAGAACCAGATGTATTACGTGTAATGATCAACAAATATTAAATAATATTGAAAATCATCTATTGAAATTTCTGGTGAAGGACCCCAAACATCCAAAAAAAAAAGTATTCCAAAGCAGCATTGCTCTTTATTGTAGAGTTGTAAATAGAAAACTCATGCATTTTACTGCATCTACAGGAACTGCAAAAGAAGGATTTTTCTAAAGAAGATAAAATAGCTAAAAGCTTGGAAACTTGACAAAGAGCGGGAGAGGACGGGTGACCGAGGCGTCGATGACAATTGGAAGCACTTGCGGTTGTGGTGAGGGTTTGAGGAGAGGTTGGCCATCAAAGAGATGAAGGTCATGGATACACACTGTTTTTAGGTTTCCTGCTAGTAGAGGTGTCCGGTGCAAAAGTTTTCACAACAAACGAATAAGGTGAGAACGTGACAGAAAAATTATCATTACAAAATTGATGAACATAAATAAGGTTCTTTTTCATCTTAGGCACAAATAAGACATTGGATAAAGTTAAAGGTCGAGAAGATGAAGGTAAAGAAGCAAATCTTGTATGAGTGATTTTGTGTTGTTTACCATCACCGAGCATAATGTCTTCAGTGCCATCATAATCTGAGTGAATGGAAAGATTGTTGAGATCCTGTGTGACGTGATGCTAGGCATCAGAATCAATAAGATAATTTCCATCATTGCTAGTGTTGCGAGTTGCATAGTTAGCACCTGACTATTGTGTTTGAGATGGAGCATTATTTCTTGTATGTCTATCTAATCCAAATCCATTTATTAGAGAGAGAATTGCTAATAATTTTCGACACTATTTCACGTGATGATCAGACTTGTCACAAAGTTGGCAAGTAACACGAGGACGGTTCTTGTTGGTGTTTTGACCAGTAAGTTGAGCACTAAATTTTTTAAAAGCATGTCTATTCGTAGGATTCAAGTTGTTTCCTTGATGTGAAGCATGATTGGACCGAGAGCGATTGTTGTGAAGTGTTGGTTTAACAACTAAATTTGTTGTAACTGAAACTGTGCTAGAAAAAGATGAACGAATGAGATTCTGCTCAAAATCAAGAAGCTTCTTATGAAGCTCTTCAAATGTCACTGGAATTTCTAAAGCACATAGAGCTGCAGTGATAGTAACATATATTTGGCTTGAAGTCTATGAAGAGCATGAAGGAAGAGCTCATCCATTGAAATTTGAATGCCAACAAAGACTAAAGAGTTGTAGATTTATTAGATCTTCTGCAGATATGAAGTAATAGAAAGGTTACCATTTTTCAAGTTGCTTAGAGACTCTCTAAGACTTGTGACACAAGCACGCAATGGCTTCTCATAGGCTGTCGTCAGATTTTGCCAGAGAGCATAAAAAGATTTGACATCAATGACTAAAGGAACAATATCAGAAGATAAAGAGAAAATAATGACACTCCGAATAAGATGGTCTTGTCGTTGATGAAAAGGTGTGACCGTTGAACTTGGTGGTTGTTCAATAAAATGGAGAAAATCATATGCAGTGGGGATGGTTTCCCACTGGTATCTCCATGATTTGTAGTTTTTATTGTTGATATTTAGGATAAGAAAAGAGTTCCAAGCCTTTATGCTCCGTACAGGTGCTGCATACAAGTTTCGACCAGGATGATTGTGAAAGATTCAATCAATTTGAACCGCTCACATCACAATAGTAGTGGCGTAAAGACCGTATTAATTTGGTACAAATACAAGAGAAGGTGTGATTGAGGTGTTCTCACTAGAGGCATTGGTTGAAACCATTGTTAATGACATCGGGAAAGACACAAAATCTCAAAGAGAGAAGTGTATTATTTTATTAATCTGTATGTGTATTTATACAAGAGAGCAGACTACAAATAAGGAAAGAATCAACTACTAAAGGATTGTGATCTTCACCTAATCATTAAGATATGGAAGATCAATCAAGCGATATCCTAATATCAGTCAAGAGATATCACTAATTATACCTATCCCCTATCGGATACATTCCTATCCCCTCTCGGATATATACCTCCCATTAAGTAATGTATCTTTTGTAATGTATTAGACAACCAATGAATCTATCCAAGAGCAATGAAATATCCAGAATTTTTGTTATTGGGGAAGCTTCTGGGATAGGATGTAATTAGCCCTCAAATGTATGAAATTTTGTAAGTTTCCCTAAAATCATTTGTCTTCAACACCTTAATAAGTTGTCTTTATTTATTTTTAATGATAATGATAATAAATATACAATTTAGATAAAAAAGTAGTTAAATATTTGAAAAAATATATAAATATAATATAATAAAATTATTAATTTATATAAAAATATATACGTTCGCTAGTGATGATGTAGATTATTCATAGTTGTGGTGGTTGTGATGATTGGCGTTAGTGGCTAGTAGCTGTGGTGGTGATAATTATGATGGTGAAAATAGTGAGTGGTGTGGTGACTCACATGATAATGACGGTTGGTATTAGTGATGGTGACTATGATGGTAGAATTGATTGCTGTTAGTAGTTGATGATGATGCTAGTTGTGATAATGTAGGTGACTGGTGCATGGTATATAGGGATTGGTCGCAGTGGTGATAGTGACCAATAGTGATGATAAGTGTGGTAGTGACTAATAATGTTAGTTGACAATAATATGGTTTCCAACGGTGGTTTTGATGGCAAGGATGGCTGGTAGTTGGTGATGATGATGGTAATTGTGATGGCAAAGATGGTTGATAGGCGTGGTTAGAGTGATGGTGAAAATTATTCATACAAAATACCTATTAAATAATTGTATTGCTTAGATTTAATCAAAGTGTTAACCTAAATCGTTCATTCTTTAGGCCATTGAGAGCATTTGCTTACATTAGGATTTTAACACTTATTTAATTTAAATGTGTTAATCATTAAGATTTTGAACAAAGTCTTAATATCATTAAGAGACAAATAAAACTTAGATTTAAATGGGACAAAAAAATATTTTGAGTAAATATAAATTAAATTTTCAATAATACAATAAGGGATAAGGCACAAGTACCCCTAGTCCATAATCAAAATTTCAGAGACACACCTTAACTAAACTAAAGTCCTATTACCCCTGAATTCATTTATTTTTGTTATTTTATACACCTTTTGGCTTACGTGGCATACTTCGTGACTCCACGTAGTTGAGGCGCATGGGAGATGCTTGGATGCCACGTAAGCCAAAAAGGTGTACAAAGTTACAAAAAAATGGGTTCGTGATGGTAATACTAGAACCTTAGTTTAGTTAATGTGTGTCTCTGAACTTTGGTCATAGTATAGGGGGTACTTGTGTCTTATTCCTTACATAAATGCTACTTCCTCTGTCCCTTATTACTTGTCTGCTTTTTCTTTTTTAGTTGTCCCTAATTACTTGTCCATTTTGACAAATCAAGAAAGAATAATTTTTTTTACTTGTTATACCCTCAATTAATTACTTTGAAAAATGAAGAACTTTTTGAAAATCTTAAGTTTTTAATTCATTCACTTCATAATTAATAGGGGTAAAATGATAAACTTACTATGTCAATCATTGCTTTCTTAATATGTGTATCAATTCAAAAGTGAACATGTAATTAGGTACAGAGGGAGTATTAAATTTTTCTCGGGATACAAAATCATATTAATATGTGTCTTTTGTTAATTAGTCAAAAATCAGATGCAACCTTGTATATAAATGGTGATGCATGTAATGATCAGAAAAGAAAATCACTTTGCCTATAATAAGTGTGACCGAGTGATCAAGTTTTGACCCAATAAACATTTTATCAAATTTCTTTTAGAAATTTTATCTTTCCAAGTATAGTAGGACCAAAGGTTCAATGAAGAGCAAAATTAAGTATGATAAGTTTTGCTTATATTTTATCCTATAGACCTTATTTGCGTACGTTCTGTCCTCTCAAACCTTATTTTGTGGAATTATAGTGGCTTTGTTGTTGTTGTAGTATATATGGTGTTGGCTAAGAAACCAATTTTTCTTGTTTTAATTCAAATATCAGATTCATTGGATATCAGTATATGGAAGTGGAACCCTCACAAATTCCTCTGCAACCCCTCTCCAATACAAGGTAATGTGGAGCTTTTTCCTTCAAGGATTTTGGTTTTTGTTTATCAATTTCTTGTTTGGGACTTTTTTCACACACTTATAAAATGACTTTGATGGTTAAAACTTGGGATTTTGAAGGTTTTTTAAAGTTTTATTTTTAGAAAAGGAATCAAGAACCCAATTCCCACTGAAAAATTAGATGTATTGCTAGTTTGGTAAGAGGGATAACTAATCCCGGGATTAATTTTAGGATGAGTCTATCCCATGTTTGGTTGATAATTTCAGATAAGATAACATATCCTGGGATTGTACTTCAGAGGCGGAGCCACGAACCTCCATCTAGCTCTGCTGCTTCTAATTGCAGTGTTATTTTTATTTTTCATTTGAGAGTGGGATAGCTAATTTGAGATAACTTGTTCCTAACCAAACGAGCCCTTATACTCTAAATTTTTCATTTGTTTGTGGAGGGAAGGAGTAAAAACACAATCTTGCAACAACTAAACTAAGGTGTTCTACATGTGGGGGTGTAGAATTTTGATTTCATTTGCTTATGTGATGTCAGACACAAATGTCCAGCTTGTTACAAGCAGTGCAAGAAGAAGGAGCATATTATTGAACATATGCTAACATCTCATCATTCGGTTCATGACCCTAAATGCGGTGTGTGTAACAAACATTGCAAATCATTTGAATCACTAAGGGAGCACATTTTTGGTAAGTTGTTGTGCTTAGACAATGAATGTTCTTTAGGTGCAAATGATCTCTAAGTTTTCTTTTTTTACTTTAACATTTAGGTCCATTGGCCAAAGTGAATTGTTCAAGCATCTTTGCTGAAAGAGACTGCATTTTGTGTCTGAAAATCTGTAGCAGCGTGGACTCTCTCAACGAGCATAAGGAAACATGTCATCTTACCACTCCTCAACCCATTGTGAGTTGATGAATTTCTTTCCTCGATGCATTCGCAAGAATCAGTTACACTTAGGATACTCCAGATGTATGTTTAGTTGCTGGAGTGTGTATGTATAATTGTTGCAGGAGACAGTGGAGATTCATCGTTCAGCAAACGAAATGATCAACATAAGAAGTCAGGAAGTAGTCGCCATATGTTGTGTAATGGTTGGAGGTGATTGGTCACAAGAACTTTGCGCAAGGGTATGCCTAGTTGACGAAGATGAGAATATTATTTTTCAGACTTATATTCTACCTCCGACTCCTGTGGCTGATTATAGGTATGTTCTGGCAAATAAACATATCTATTTATAGTGTAAGCTGACGCTTTTGGTATCACACCTTTTCATACTTCCTTATCATGGTGTGTTGAATTCCACCATTTCTGATGAACCTTAAGATCTAGAACGGAGCTTTGAGAGTAAATAAACTGATAGCTTTGTATTGATAATTGCTGATCCTTTTACAACTGAATGAATTGAGAAAATATCTAGCTAACTACCTCTATTTATAGCTAATACAGATTAGTTCACTAACTAACTAATATTACTGTTATCAATTCTGTTATAACAGATTTTTACAGCTGTACAAGATCCACTATTCTTTTATTATTTCAACATGGTGTGCCAGGTATGAAATTATTGGTATATCAGAAAATAATCTACAAGATGCCATGCCTTTGAATGAAGTCCGAGAGAGAATTCAGCAGATTCTTTACAGCGGAGAGCCAATTGGTAGAGTACTTGTGGGCCATAACCTTGAGAAACAACTGCATTGCTTGAAGATGTCTTATCATGATCATCTTCTGAGGTAATTTTATTTTTCTTAGTAGTTGAAATTCATTTTCTAGGAACCTTAAATCCTGTATTATGTCCAGATCACGAGCTTGGTCTGTATTATGTGTATCCATTAACTGCAATGCATTAACATGAATGGTTAAATTTTCCATAATTTTGACATAACATGCTTCTTCAAGAGTACTTAGTTACCCGGTGGAATAGTCAAAGTGCACGCAATTTGGCCTGGACATCACTGGCTATTAAAAAGAAAAAAAAGAAAAAGAAAGTAGCTTATAGTTGACTATTGTTGTGGGTGGAACATCTATGCTTATTAGGTGAAAGTAGGTTTGTTCTTGAGGATGGACCTAATCAGGTACTTATGTCAAGAAGCCTGGTATTTTTCCACATTTTTTTATTTACTCATTTAGGTAAGGCGTAAAATAGCCCTCTTTGTTGCACCTACAATTTCCGCCCCTTTAGCTCGTTGATCTGCGAGCATGTATAATAGCAGCTATTGCAGCTTGTGTTGACTTCTCTTGTACATAAGAGATGAAGATAAAAATAAGAATTATCATTTCAGTTGTTCACATTCTCTGTATTATATTGACAATGCATTATATTGTAGTAAGTCTCAAAGAAACTTGTTAAGTTTCAAAGTTATTCGTCAAAATGACTATCATGTTGAGACTGCTAATAAAGGAAAAGTTGAGTACCTTTATATTACTACAATTAATACAAAGAAGAAAATTGTGCATGAAAAATTACCTGTACTTTCTTCTGGGTTGTACTGTACAAGTATAAGTACAGTTGAATCACGTGCCGTAGTAAACAAAAGGTTTGCTAATTTTAATGATTTTATCATTTGGCATGACCGGTTGGGTCATCCCAGTTTTAATATGATGCTCAAAATAATTGAGAATTCACATGGGCACACCTTAAAGATCCCAAATATCCTCCAGTCAAAGGAATTCTCTTGTGCTGCTTGTTCTCAAGGAAAGTTGATCATTAAACCATCAACAGTCAAGGTTGGAATTAAATCCCCTGCGTTTCTGGAACGTATACAGGGTGATATATGTGGACCAATTCAACCTGCATGTGGACCCTTTAAATATTATATGGTCTTGATAGATGATTCAACAAGATGGTCACATGTGTGCTTATTATCAACTCGCAACATGGTTTTGGCGCTATTGTTGGCTCAAATAATAGGATTAAAAGCACAATTCCTAGACTATACAATAAAGATAATCCGTCTAGATAATGCTGGAGAGTTTACATCTCAGGCATATAATGATTATTGTATGTCTACTGGAATAATAGTTGAACATCCAGTTGCTCATGTTCATACTTAGAACGGTCTAGCAGAATAATTGATTAAACGTCTGCAATTGATAGCTAGGCCATTGCTAATGAGAACAAAGTTGTCGGTGTCTATGTGGGGGCATGCTATTTTGCATGCAGCAGCACGTGTGCGCATAAGGCCGACCAATTGTCATGAATTCTCCCCATTACAATTGGCTTTTGGTCAAGAGCCAAATATTTCCCATCTTAGAATTTTTGGATGTGCGGTATATGTTCTAATTGCTCCACCAGAACGCACAAAAATGGGGCCCCAAAGAAGGTTGGGGATATATGTTGGGTATGAATCTCCTTCAATCATAAAATATTTGGAGCCTATGACTGCAGATTTATTTAAAGCAAGATTTGTTGATTGTCATTTTAATGAATCAGTATACCCAACTTTAGGGGGAAAACATAAGCAGTTGGGAAAAGAGATAGATTGGAATTTATCATCACTATCTCATCTAGATCCTCGAACAAATCAATGTGAGCAAGAAGTTCAAAAAATAATTTATTTACAGAATATTGCGAATCAATTGCCAGATGCTTTTACTAATCTTCCAAGGATTACTAGATCACACATTCCAGCTGCTAATGCTCCAGTTCAATTGAGTTGATGTCCCGATGGGACAAATTGTTAAGAAAAATGAGTCTAGACCACATTTGAAGCATGGTAGACCAATTGGTTTCAAGGATAAAAATCCTCGAAAGAGAAAAGTAATGAATGATCAAGCTGATCACGAGGTGAAAGAAATTTCTCAAGAAGAGACCCAAGTCATAACACATGATGAAACCTCCGAGGAGGTTCAAATTTCTGAAAATAATGAGAATGAAGAAATTTCAATGAATTATGTCTCGACGAGAAAGAGGAAGAACCGAAATAATGTTGTGATTGACAACATATTTGTCTATAATGTTGCTGTTGAAATAATGCAACAAGATGAAGATTTTGAGCCAAAATCTGTTGACCAATGTAGACAGATAAATGATTGGCCAAAATAGAAGGACGCAATTCAAGCAGAATTGACTTCACTAGAAAGAACGTGAAGTTTTCGGACCAATAATCCTAATACCTGAAGGTATCAAGCCAGTGGGGGTACCAATGGGTTTTTGTGCGAATAAAAAAAGAAAAAGGTGAAGCCGTGAGATATGAAGCCTGACTTGTTGCTCAAGGTTTTTCTCGAAGACCTGTCATTGATTACATGTAGATGCAATCACCTTCAAATATCTCATAAATCTGGCAGTTCATGAAAAGCTTGAAATGTGTCTAATGGACGTTGTCACATCCTATCTATATGGCTCATTGGACCAGGACATTTTTATGAAAATTCCTGAAGCATTCAAAGTGCCAGGCATACAAAGATTCAAGAGAGACTTAATCAATAAAGCTTCAGAAATCTTTATATGGATTGAAACAGTCAGGGAGGATGTGGTACAATCGTCTGAGTGAATATTCGCTAAAGAAAGGGTACAAAAATGATCCAATTTGTCCCTGCATTTTCATTAAATGGTCGAAATCTGAATTTGTTATAATTGCTGTGTATGTTGATGATTTGAACATCATTGGGATTCGTAAAGAGTTGTTAGAAGTTGTGGAGTGTCTAAAAAGGGAATTTGAAATGAAAGATCTCGACAAGACAATTTTGTCTTGGCCCACAGATTGAGAATTTGCCAAATGGAATACTTGTCCATCAATCAACATACATAAAAAAGATATTAAAGCGTTTTTACATGGATAAATCACATCCATTAAGTACCCCAATGGTGGTAAGATCGCTTGACATCAAAACAGATCCATTTCGACCTCAAGAGAAGGATGATACATCAAAGGAGACCGGACAAAGCATATTTCACCAAAGTTTTTTTTTCACTCATGATCTTCAACAAAATGGTGAGATAGAAGTTCAACAAATCCGTTCAAGTGATAATCTTGCTAATTTATTCACTAAGACATTGCCAACACCAACGCTTGAGAAGTTGAGATACAAGATTGAAATGCGTCGTCTCTGAGATATCAAGTGAAGCTTTCATTAGGGGGAGTGAAATACGCGTTGTACTCTTTTCCTTAACTATGGTTTTGTCCCAAGTTGGGTTTTCCTGGTAAGGTTTTTAACGAGGCAACATTCAAAATGTATTATGAGATGTGTGTACTCTTTTTCCTTCACTAGACTTTTTTCCACTGGTTTTTCCTAGTAAGGTTTTAACGAGACACATTATCTATGGACATCCAAGGGGGAGTGTTATAAATCCATTGTATTATATATGTGGATTATCCATTAGATTTATCCAAACAAATTGGATTCATGTATATGTGCTTCCAAGGTGATAAGAACTTCTTGGATAACTATGTATCTACTAGTTAGATGACTTTTGGGAGTGATATCAACACTATAAATAGAGATATCACTCACCATTTGGAAGATACACTTGAATAAGAAAAGTTCTCTCTTCCATCTTATACTTCTTGTCTTCTTCTTCTTATTATTGTATTATATTATTCTGAGCTTTCTTTATAATAAGTTCAACGTTATTATAATTAATACGTTGAAAATTTCTTTCATAATTAGGGAAATCATTATCCTAGGCCTTTTTAATTATTGATAGAACTCCACATTATTTCACTTGATAATTTTATTGTTTTTATTATATAATTTTGGGATAAAACACAAGTACACCTCCTATAACTATACCTAAAATTTGAGGGACACACCTAAGATTAATTGTTATTCTATTACCCCTTGAACTCATTTAATCTATAGTTTTGTGCCCTCTTTATGCTAACGTGGAGCCAAGATCCAATTCAAGTATCAGTAGTGATATACATGTGCCACCATGTGTATAAATTAAACTAAGTTAATACGTGTAATTTTTTAAACTTCTTTTTGTCTTGTACTTTTTATTTTACTTTCATTCATTATTATTTTTCTATTTATTTTGTTTGTCTTTAATTACTTCTAATTTGGTTTTAAATTTATATCCAAATATTTTGTATTTCAAATAAATTAATTTCGGACATATATTAAAATAAGTGAAGGAAATCAAATAAACCATTAAAAAAAATGTTTAAATTAAAGGACATTTTAATTTTAAAAAATTATTATTATTTTAAAAAGAAAATCAATAAAAAAAACACATTTTTTTAGAAATAATTAAAATTGAAAAGATAATAAATCAATGAAAGAAAAAATAAAAAAATTAAAGTGGAGAGGGGATACATATTTTATACCAAAAAAATGAAAATAATCATATATATATAACTTATTCTACAATGTCCAATTAAAAAAGGACACGTGTCCAATATTGATCAGATTTTTTCATATTTTTTTTGCTCTCACTTGCTTCCAAGAGAGTGAATATACTCTCTATGTCACATCAACACAAAAGGAGTAAAAAAAAATGAGTTTAGGGGGATAATAGGATCTTAGTTAAATTTAGGTGTGTCGTTGTAAATTTTTGGGTATAGTTCAAGGGGTACTTGTTCCATGTTCCTTTAATTTTCTTAATTTACATAATAAAGTTGTGATAAGACACAAGTACCACCCTAAACTATAACCGAGATTCGCGTGACACACCTTAAATTAACTAGGGTCCTATATACCCTCACTTCCCGCCCTCTCGAAATATTTTATTTTTTTTCTGTATTTTTGTGCACCTTTTGTGTTATCATGTAGTCAATATCCAATTTCAAGTAGTGCAGTGATACACATGCGCCGCTACGTGTAAAACTGTTTTGTTTTAAAAAATTAAACTTTTTATTAATAAATTTTAAGTTAATTCACATAAAGAAAAATTCAAAGAATTCCTTGTATTTAATATTTTTTTCATTTTCTTTTACCTTCGTTCATTATATTTTCTCTATTTGTTCTATGGATTTTATTTATTCCTTGTATTTTCTTTGTCTTTCCTTTTGATTTGATTTCAAATGTCTTGTATTTAAAATAACTTAATTCCGGTGATTATCAAAAAAGGTGAAGAAGAACACATAAAACAAAGATAAAACGTTAAAATCAAAGGACACTTTGTTTAAAAATTATTATTATTTTTTAAATAATACACATAATTTTTAAAAAATAATTAAAATGAAAAGATAAAAAATTAATGAAAGAGAAAAAAAAGTTTAATGTGAGGAGGGAAATAAATATTTTACAAATAAAGAAATCAAAATAATTAAATATATATAAGTTTTAAGGTCAATAATTATGTGTACTAACTAATTGTAAAATTGTAACACCTCACAACTCTATTCTTAGAATCTGAATCGGTTGTCATAAGTGTATCAACTTGGGTCGGGTGATATACTACTTGTTCATATATGTTAAGGTTCATTCCTAAGTATTAGAAGTGCTTTGGATGTGAGTTAAGGTCATAATGAACCTTTAGCACAAAGTCAAGTTGAGAGGTTCCCTAACGATTAAGTTTTTTCGTGTAAGTTCATTCAAATATCAACTTTATTCAATCATACCTCCTACATATGAAGAGTTTTATGAATTAATATCAACCAAATGAAAGGCCTTGAAGTCTTCTTTCAACCATTTTGACCGTTCATCCATTCAAGTATATGTGCTAAAAGTTATGCCCATTTTTCTAGGCTTCATATATTTTGCGCAAATTGGTGCACGAAGTGGACGTTCAATGCGCGGCAAGATCAGTGGTATTGTTAAGGTTGCGCGAAGTGCCACGTGAACTAAGTTTCAACTGCGCGATCGCACACGTTACTTCGAAATTCTTTTAGTTTTCTCTTCTTTTCACATTTTAGGATGGGTGTTTATGTCTTTTCCTCATCCTAAAATGCCATCCCACGATGATTAGTTTCTCCCAAAAGCCAAAGTCAACCAGTTCTAATCATTTCAAAGCTCTCATTCAAAAAAAAGTCTATGCTCAAGAACTTCAAGAAACATCAAAGCTAGGGTTTCAAGGTTTCCAAACAAGTTCTTCTTCAAAAACCTTGTTCTTCCAGCCAGGCATGTAAGGGTTCAATGAGAGTATTCCTTTCACTCTCATGCCTAAAGTATTTTGATTCTCAATAATTTCACAAAATTATTAGAAGTAAAGCTAGAGCTTTTATGATATTGTGATCTTACTTCAATAAGCTATGTTTTTCACTGTTCACATTGATTTTGAAACCTTGTGGTACTAATTTAGCATGATTTTTATGGTCATTCAAACCCTTATTAATTTTAAGCATGAAAACAAGCATGATATGAATCAACACCTAAATACAAGTTATTTTAAGATACAACTTTTGAGCCGAGCCTCATATATGATTCAAGATGATAAGAGCATTATATGAATACATATTTTTTGGGAAGAATTAGTACCGAGATGATGCGAGTTGAGAAAATTCAAGTCCCATAACTACGTTCCAACATAGGATTATGTTTCACCACTTTTTCGGTTGACCTCCTGGTCCTGAGAGCCTTAGATTAGTAGATCCACATAGATATGATATGGTCTTATACTCTAGTAAGGTATAGGGTTAGCGCTCCCAACTAAGTTAGATGTTGGATATTATGAGCTCAAATGGTGTATGTCAATTATAAGAAACTCACCAATTATGTAAATTTCATGATATGCTTTTAGCTCTATATGGTTCATTTTAAGTATGCTACTTTATGCATATGATTATGCAAGACTACTATAAAAGAGTCAACTATATGTATATGTACTTTTGAAAAGAGATGATTATGATACTTGGTCATGGACTCCAACAGTTTTCTCAATAACACTTTTACTATACATATGATCTTGGAGATATTATTTCACTTTCTTGTTCATAATTCTTTAAATGATTATGCTAGTGTCCTCCCTTACTTACTTAGTACATTTCACGTACTGATGCATACATTTTTCTGTGTTGCATTCTTTTATGATGTAGATTTCGATATTCGCACTCAAATTCGTGGCTAGTGAGATTGCTACACTTCCAGTTAACTTTTGGTGAGTGATCCTCATTTGGGGACTCCATTGTTTTAGACTACTAACTATTTTCCTTAGGTTGTCTTTGTTTTCAGGTAGCTGGGGGCCATGTCCCGACAAACTTTTATTTTCATTCTAAAGTAGTAGAGGCTTTATTCAGACATTAGTAATATAATTTCATGGAGTTTGTTGAACTTTTTATTAAGCATATGTTTCAGTTTCCACAATAGTTCATAAAATATGTCTGATATGTTAAGTCAAGGATTAGCCCGGGATCATTCATGGTCCTAGGTACCATGTTTCGATTGGAGTATAGATTCGGATCGTGACAAAAATGACGAATTAAAAATGGACATCTGTCCAATACTAATGGAAGTTTTCTTATTTTTTCGCTTCTCACTAGCCTTTATAGAGAGTGTGCACACTCTCTATGCCACATCAATATTTATGGTGCATTTATTTCATTTCAAAATAATTTAAGGGGGTAATAGGACCCTAATTAAGTTAAGATGTGTCGTTGAGATTTTGGGTATAGTTCAAAGGAAACTTATGCCTTATCCCAACAAATTAAATATTTTAACTCAAAAGAGTTATTTGTATTGATTTTCTTGGTAATACAGAAGTGCGACTAAAATAATTTTATTTGGGATTGATTTCATAATTTAAAAATTGAATTATATTTGTAATGATTTCTTATATTTTTTAAGACGAGTTTGGGGTATTACGTTGGTCCAGGGTTGATTGGCATTTACTATTTATCACTTACAAAAATAGTACATGATTTATTTACTAAATTTAATACAAATATTTTAAACTTTACAGTTATATTATATGCGCCGCCTAATACCTTTTATATTTGTAAGATGCTGCATTGAAGAAATCTTACCAGATTGAAAATTAAGTGTTTTGCACGCCTAAATAGAAAGTTGCTGATTTTTTTTTTAATATTTGAAGAGTTTGAAAGGTGTTGCTCTCTATTTGAGCAATTCTACGAAAAGGAAAAAGATGGGGGAAGGAGACAATAACGTCAAACGTCCGGTTTTCAGCAAAAATTTCAGGTACGACAATTACAAATATTATATTTTTTTCTTATTTTTTTGTATTAACGATAAAGTGAATTTTGAATGAAGTTGATGAAACAAATCAAAGAATATTTTGTAGGGTTTGAGAAAAAATCGATATGAAAAAGGAAAAAAATTGAGAGAGAATTTCACTAGATGAAATTGGAAAAGATGGCTTATACACCATTTATTTGCATTAAGATTAGGAAATTGGATTGCACATTTGAATGATTAGTTGTTGTCTTTAGATCTGAACCAAATGATCAAACTATGGAAATATTACATAAAACCATAACTTAAGATATCATAATCTCTGAAATTTTCTACCATTTAAAAAAATTACAAAAATTCCTCTCGGATATATCCTTATCCCCTCTCACAGATATCCCTCCCCTCTCGGATACATCCCTCTCCTCTCGAATGCATCCTTATCCCCTCTCGGATACATCCATATCCCCTCTCAGATACAACTCTTTCATTAATTAATGTATCGTTTGCAATGTATCAGACAACCAAGGAATGTATCCGAGAGCAATGAAAAATTTGTGAGTTTTGTAATTGGGAAAATTCTCGGCATAAGATATAATTAACCCTCAAATGTATGGAATTTCTGTAAGTTTCCCTAAAATTATTTGTCTTCAACACCTTAATGCTCTATTTTTATTTATTTTTAATCCTAATAAATATACAATTTAGATAAATAGTAATTAAATATTTCAAAAAATATATAAATATAATATAATAAAAGTATTATAAAAATATGCATGTTTGCTAGTGATGATATAGATTATTTGCAGTTGTGGTGGTTTAGATAATTGGTGCTAGTGGCTAGTACTTGTGGTGGTGATAGTTATGAACTTATGATGGTGTAGATAGTGGTGTGGTGACTCACATGATCATAATGACAATTGGTATTAGTGATGGTGACTGTGATGGTAGAGTTGATTGATGTTAGTAGTTGAGGATGGTGCTAATTGTGATAATGGAGGTGACTGATAGTAGGGATTGGTCATAGTAGTGATAGTAATAGTGATGATAAGTGCAGTAGCGACTGATAATATTGATTGACAACAATATGGTTGCTAATGGTGGTTTTGATGGCAAGGATGACTGGTAGTTGGTGGCGATGATGGTAATTGTGATGACCAAGGTGCTTAATAGTTGTGGATTGAGTGGTAGTGAAAATTATTCATATAAAAATACCTATTAAATAACTGTATTTCTTAGATTTAATCAAAGTTTGAATCTGAAGCGTTCATACTTTAGGCCATTAAGAGCATTTGCTTACATTAGGATTTTAACACTTATTTAATTTAAATATGTCTTAATCATTTAGCTCATTTGAACAAAGTCTTAATATTATTAAGAGACAAATAAAATTTAGATCTAAATGGGCTAAAAAATTGTTACCCAACCCTACCAAGTAGCATGCTGGCTCAATCATTTTGATGGCTATAGTATTATCACTTGAATTTTTTTGAAGGAGCTTCTTGAGTGTGATATTCACGCAACATGTCATACTCTTCAGGGGAATTTAAATATATATTTAGCCGTAATTTTTGTTCAAACAATTTATTTACACACATTAACTTCAAAATTCTTTTATTAGCATTAGAAATTCTAAACTTTAGAAATTCTGAAGTTAAAAATTTTAGGGCTTCTTACATAGTTGTACATGTAACAAAAATTATTTTCTACAAAGATGATCACATGTATATGCAATGTATAAATATTGTGTATATAGTTATGTAACTCCATATTGTGTAAATAATTATGTAACTTGATATTGTGTAAATAGTTGTATTACGTATCGATATTGTGTAATTAGTACATAACCGTGTATATATGATGAATAACTTTATATCATAGATGTATATATACGAAATCATATTAATATGTGTCTTTTGTTAATTAGTCAAACATCAGATGTATTATTATTAACAGATGCAACCTTGTATATAAATGGTGATGCATGTATATAATAAATGTGATTGAATGATCAATTTTTGTAATATTGATTGTTTTAGATAAAATATATTGATTGTTTTACTAACAAGAGCAAAATTAAATATGGTAAGTTCTGGGTATATATCCTATAGACCTTATTTGCATACGTTATGTCCTCTCAAACCTTATTTTGTGGAATTATAGTGGATTTGTTGTTGTTGTTTATATGGTGTTGGCTAAGAAACCAATCTTTTCTTGTTATAATTCGAATATCAGATTCATTGGATATCAGAATGTGGAAGTGGAACCTTCAGAAATTCCTCTGCAACCCCTCTCCACAAGGTAAATTATGAATCCTATTTTTTCTATATGACTTTATTTCAAACAATTTCTTGTTTGGGGCTTTAATTTTTCACACACTTATAAAATGACTTTGATGGTTAAAAGTTGGGATTTTGAAGGTTTTCTTAAAATTTTATTGTTAGAAAAGGAATCAAGAATTCAATTCCCACTGAAAGAGGGATCCAGGATAACTAATCCCAGGATTAATTTTAGGATGAGTTTGTCCCATGTTTGGTTGAGAATTTGAGATAAGATAACATATCCCGGGATTGCAGTATTATTTTTATTTTACATTGAGGGAAGGAGTAAAAACACAATCTTGTAGAATTTTGATTTCATTTGCTTATGTAATGTCAGGCACAAATGTCCAGCTTGTTACAAGCAGTGCAAAGAGAAGGATCATATTATTGAACATATGCGAAAATCTCATCATTCGGTTCATGACCCTAAATGCGGTGTGTGTAACAAACATTGCAAATCATTTGAATCACTAAGGGAGCACATTGCTGGTAAGTTGTTCTGCTTGGACAATGAATGATCTTTAGGTGTAAATGATCTCTAAGTTTTCTTTTTACTTTAATTATTTAGGTCCGTTGGCCAAAGTGAGTTGCTCAAGCGTCTTTGCTGAACGAGGCTGCATTTTGTGTCTGAAAATCTGTAGCAGCATGGACTCTCTCAACGAGCATAAGGAAACATGTCGTCTTACCACTCCTCAACCCATTGTGAGTTGATGAATTTTCTTTCCTCGATGCATTCGCAAGAATCAGTTACACTTAGGATACTCCAGATGTATGTTTAGTTGCTGGAATGTGTATGTATAATTGTTGCAGGAGACAGTGGAGATGCATCGTTCAGCAGACAAAATGATCAACATAAGAGGTAAGGAAGTAGTCGCCATAGGTTGTGTAATGGTTGGAGGTGGTTGGTCACAAGAACTTTGCGCAAGGGTATGCCTAGTTGACGAAGATGAGAAGATTATTTTTCAGACTTATGTTCTACCTCCGACTCCTGTGGCTAATTATAGGTATCTGCTGGCAAATGAACATATCTATTTAATTATAGTGTAAGCTGACGCTTTTTGTATCGCACCTTTTCATACTTCCTCATCATTGTGTGCCAGGTATGAAATTACTGGTATAACAGAAAAAAATCTACAAAATGCCATGCCTTGGGATGAAGTCCGGGAGAGAATTCCACAGATTCTCTACAGCGGAGAGCCAATTGGTAGAGTACTTGTGGGCCATAACCTTGAGACAAACCTGCGTTGCTTGAAGTTGTCGTATCTTGATCATCTTCAGAGGTAATTTTATTTTTATTTTTCTTTTTCTTTCTAATAAATGAAAATCATTTTCTAGGAACCTTAAAACATGTATTATGTCCAGATCACGGGATTGGCTTGTATTATGTGTATCCATTCACTGTCATGCATCAACATGAATGGTCAAGGTGCACACAATTTGGCCTGGCAGCACAGGCTATTAAAAAGAAAAAAGAAAAAGAGAGTAGCTTATAGTTGACTATTGTTGTGGGTGGAACATTTATGCTTATTAGGTGAAAGTAGGTTTGCTCTTGAGGATGGACTTAATCAGGTACTTATGTCAAGGAGAATGGTATTTTTCCAAGGCCTTTGCCACATTTTTTTATTTACTCATTTAGGTAAGGCGTGAAATAGCACTCTTTGTTGCACCTACAATTTCCGCCCCTTTAGCTCGTTGATCTGCGAGCATGTACAATAGTTCCCATTGCAGCTTATGTTGAGTTCTCTTGTATATAAGAGATGAAGATGAAAGTAAGAATTATCATATCAATTGTTCACATTCTCTGTATTTGTCTGTCAAGTTGGGTAAATAGAGACGCTATCTGTGTGTATGTCTTGGAGATCTTTTGTACATGAGATGCATTCCTCTATTCATGTCTTGCCTTTGTTCTATGCAGAGATACTGCAACATACCAGCCCCTGATGAAGACCAACTTTTTCAGCCATTCTCTGAAATATCTAACCAAGACTTATCTAGGGCAAGTTACTTGCTTACTCTCATGTTTTCTTTACTTCTAATTTTATCTTCTCTTGTATTTTTGTCGGTCAAGTTTATCCATTATATTCTTATTGTGCGTTGTACTTTAAAATGTTCAGTCACTGTTGTTTCCTTGTAAGCTTGAATTGGTGACTGGCTTAGTAGTTATTTGCTTCAACTGTGTTTATTACACTTGTGTGCTATGCTGACCGAAACTTTTGGCCCAAACAGATATGACATCCAAGTTGGTTTCCATGATCCTTACCAAGATGCAGTGTCTGCGATGCGGTTGTACAAGAGGATGTGCTCGCAGGACCACCCAATGGTTAGGGTATCAAATTCACCAGGTCAACGCTTTATCGGTTGCTCTGATCCATGGACATCCGTGGCACACGAGAGAATGACAATAGAGGAGCTCTTAGCAATATCCAGAGCAAACTATGAATGTTGGTGTCTTGATTCACAGGAATCCAATTATTGAATATACATTTGATCTGATAAAACTTCTAGCTCCAAGTGCGCGGACACTAGAGCAAGAATGTGGCATTTACTTAATTAGGCCTGTGAGGCTTCTGCTGCTGGATATACATTTCATGTTTTTACTTGGTAAAAGTTACTTTATCTGCCCTCCATCCTTGTAGGACTCTTCTAGTTTGATGCTGAGGGAGAATTGCTTGATTTTGTTATTACACTTTACAGGTGTTTAGATGATCTTGAATCCCTTATAGCTGTTGAATGTATTAAACTACAGGAGGATAGCTAATTGAGGGAAAGAGAAGGGCATTAAGTTTCAGCAGTATGCATGCGAGGCATTATTTACCATTTGGGCTGCATATCACTCTAGTTAATAAAATAAACGTGTTATTAACCTGCTCAAATCTAAACAGATTGGGTGGATTATGATTTTTTGAGACGATTTTACCACTTCTAGCTACAATCTATAGGTGTCAGATGTCTTGTCTAATCACCTCTCTCGTTGATATTCTTTGATGATCTCTATTAAGAGATAAGAAGGAGTTGCTTTGATGGATTCGTAGTGTCATTCAAGTAAGCCACTCTTTGTCTGTGCAGTTGTATCCTCTCCTCTAAATAATTTCCAATTTCTTGCTCTCCATGTGTGGTATATTCCAGCTCCTCATATAGTTCCTTTTTATAGTATTTCCAGGTTAAGCATTGCGTCACCTTTCTATTATACCCGATCAGTTCTCAAGTTGTGTCTTCACTTTTGCTGTCTAAGAATAGATGCAACTTGAATATCAACTGGTATTTAAGAGAAACATTTAGTTAGACTATCAACCCGAAGTACCACAACTTAAGTAAGAGGAACAACTATACTAGCAGTACCGCAACCTTAAGTTTAGATCAATGCCATAATGATTTAGTAAGGTCCCAATCTGGGTAACCAGACACTAGGTGAAACCAGAAAAGCGCTTATCTACCATGTGACTTTAGTTTGAGCCTCAATTGTTCTGCATTTCTAAAAGGCATAGTTTCTAAACAGGTTCCCCTCACATCCCCACCCAAATAAAAGGACTAGGTATATAGGTATCGATAGTTCAATTGAGTACGAGTGACCAAACCCCATAATACTCAAGCCTATCATTTGAAGATTATAAAGTGTAATTTTAGTAAGAGTGCCTTAATATCTCCTGTGTCCGTTCCAAGTACTAGACATAATGAGTTAACATCCATTACCTGTGACCGTTCAAGCTGTGAAGAAGACGCCCTAGTTCAACATCCCATAACGGCACGGTAGAGTCAAATGAAGCACTACACAGACATACAATAAAACATAGCCAATAAGCTCAAAGAACTAACCTTACATTAAATCAGCGCACACGATGGTTAAAGTGAAACTGTATCTCTCTGGATTATTTTTACTCGCAAGGGGATTACGCCACTACGGGCTAGATCACAATTATTCCAAATTTTGAAACTCAACTCTTTGGGCTTGAAAGTTCGTTGGGGCTTTTGAGCCCCGCTTCAAAGCTTAAGTGCGCCTTTAACATATAACTGGTACTCTTCTACGTAAAGAATTGGAACTTTGAACAAAATTTATATAGAATAATGTAACTACGAAGTAGCAGGCACCATGCTTCACTACCCCCTAAAATTGCTATATGGTACAGAAGATTGATTCAACTAGAAGCCTTAAGTGCAAACAGAGCAGGGGCTTGAAAGGACAACAAAAATAGGGTCATATAAAATGGAATGGAGGGAGTATCTTCTTATAAATAGTGAAAACTCACTGTCTGGCAAAATATAGAACCTTTATCGCTTAGGTATGAAAAATGATCCAATCATAATCTACGACACTGATGTTAAAGAATACTGTAAACATGACCGGTAGTAATAGATAGAATACCTTGCCAGCAACAACTGCTTATTCGGATTGCTTGTACCAGCGCCAGTTGGACTCCATTTGATGGTATATATCTCCTAACAAAAACATATTAGTCAGCAGCTGATGTCTGATTTAATTAAATGAATCTTGCAAAAATAGATACTTTGCGATGTTCTCTGAAATCATGCAAGCAGACATCCTGTTTCATGCTCCATATCTGCACAGAAACAATAAGCATAATTTCTTGGAAACAACACATTCAAAGTCCTAACGCAGGAAAAGTTGAAGCTAAAATTCAACTTTCTCTGTAATTTGTTGACTTCCTTAAATGGTATCATCAGAGCGTGAAGCCAGCAAGGAACCTGAGGGGTCCCACTTGATAGCATTTATTCCATTCTGCAATGGCAAAGTAAGCAACCCTTTAAGACTATTCACATCCATGATCCAATCAAGCATAACATGCTAAGTTTCAGTGTTGAACTAGTAATTCAATTTGCACTGGACCACACCTGATGTCCTGAGAAAGTTTTGATTGGTTTGTTCTCTCCAACTTTACAAACCTATAGCATGTTATCAGCGGAGCTGATCGCGAAAGAATCATAGTTTCGCCAAGCAACATCAAGCAATGGACCTGTGTGGGGTTGGATAACAACAGTGAGAACATAAGCAAAATCAATCTTTACTCAGATATGAGGTAAACTATAAAGAATAATTGAGACAGAACACCTGAATGAAAATCAAATTGCTGCTTCGATTCTCCAGACTTCACATTTCAAACAACGGCAGTTGTATCAATACTACTGCTAAGGAGATAATCACCTTTCTTGTTCCACTTCAAAGAGATGATTGGCCCTTTATGTTTGTTAAGAGTACTAACCAATTCCCCCGGATGAAAAGTCAGTAAGAGAAAAAAAGACATGAAAAGTGGTGGCAATTTATACATTCAATCTTCAAAACAAGTTTTTCCTCCATGCTCCTTACCAGATCGTTTCCAGATTCTTGCTTGGCCATCGTAACAACCTGTTGCAAGCAGGGTACCCTCGCTCTGTACAAGAAAAAGTCATATAAACAAGATCAAATAAAAACAAGAATGTAACCACAAGCAATGCAGTCAAGTTATGTAACATCCTTGTTTTTCTGAGTTGCTTGACTTTCCAAATGCTTCAAACCAAAACATTTGGAGGCCTCCTTCGAATGGTAGAATTACATGGACCATCTCCAATAGTCCAAATTCTAGCACTGGAGTCTCCAGACCTAATGTGATATTACACATGGTTAGCTATAAGAGACAACTACTCTCAACCTTTTAACTAAGAGAAAAAAAACAAAAGTACGATTATGAACATCAGTTGATTCATAGACGAGAGCAAAAAGGAAAGAAATGGTACCAATGCTTACCAGATGCAAGCAATATAATGACCCTTCTCAACTCCAACCACAGACAAAAACCTAGCATGAGTTAAGAAACAAGAAATAATTGTAATGTTAATATAGAATACATAAAACAAAATCTATATATTAGATCACCTATTGAGAAATAATGGCGAACCTTAGATGTATGTCCTTCCAAAACCATTACATCACTCCTTTCTCTGTCCTATTCACACTCTTTTTCCTTCTGTTGTTTCTCCGTCTCCCTTTCTCTTGCAGGTTCTTGTTTGTGGTCAGCATTCACCTTATCCTTCCTCCTAGGTTTATCTTTCTGAAGTTTTTGCTTTTTGTATTTTATTATTTTTTGCAGCTCATATACGTTCTTTGTAATGAGATCCAAAGGCTTGTCTTCATCCATATTGGTATCATCCTGCATTCCGTAGTTATTATTGGTTAGTTCAAAGTTATAAAAACATCTAATCTTCAAATAGAAAAATTAGAATATCAAAATGTCTGCCTTACATTGCTCAAATTTGTTTCCAGTACAAGATACCAAATACCCTTTTGCACAAATTTAATAAGAGCATCAGGAGGAACTAGATGTCCATACATTGTGCTCTGAAAATTTTTATGGTGGTTGAGGGATAAGTATGAGGTGGCATACAAAAGTTGTGTGAGGCTGCTTTCATAATTTGACAAATGGATTCTTGGGTCCCATTTCCAGAAAAAATGGGCCAAAGTTCCTTCTCTCCCTTTTTTTTTCTTCAGGAAAATACTTTATTGCATTACTTTAAAATATGTTTCAGATGTCCATAAGACACCATTGCATCAGTTACAACACAACTTGGGAAGGCGAAATCCCAAGAAATCCTACTTATACATGAAATAGAAATTTTTGCTAGATTATGAGCTAATACATTCCATGTTTGAGGAATATATATAATCTCAATTTCTTCAAAAGACTTATCAATCGCCAGACATCCTCGCAAATGGTCTCTATTTCCCAAGATGTTATCAAATTCTTTTGCAACATTTGTATGAAATTCTTTGCATCTGACAGTATGTGAACCTTTGACCAACCACTTTGTAGTGCTCTTTCAACAGCTTCCAGAATTGCTAGTGCTTCAGCAGTTATGGCCTTCCCTACAAATTGAATAGGGGTACCAAAGGCATGAAGCAAATGACCATAGCTATCTATAACCGCCATTCCAATGCTTGCTTTGTCCTTCTCCCTTTGTAGACCTGCATCTGTGAAAACAAAAACCCCATCTCGGGCCAAAGTAATAGTTACATCATAAATCTTGTTTGGTATAGGATTCACAACTACCGAATTTTTCACAACATCGTCATATTCATGTAAATCAAATAAAGCCTTATTTACTACGTCATTAGGTTCATATGTACCACCATTAAATCATTATAAATTTCTCGCTTTCCACATTTTCCATAAAAGAGAGACACTCAATCTTAGTAGCTCAATAGATTCTGGATATTGACATGTATTACAAAATAAGTCATTCCGCCATATTGCAAAATTCATAACATTTTAGTTTCTACATTAGGCCAGTTAATGGGGGCCAGCTTCCATACTAGTTGTGCTTTTGGGGAACTGAAAAGCATATGATCAACCGTTTCAGTTTCTAAGACATAGACCCTACAAACGTCACAATTGTGATGCAATCTCTTAGAAATATTCGCACTAACAGGAAGGACATTAAGAATGCATTTTCTAAGGAAATGTTTGTATTTGTTTTTTATTTATTTTAAGTGACCATAAGGAAGTCCAAAAAGATTTTGGGAAAGATTGACCACTGGCTTGAGGTTTTTCAGTTCTAGGGTCAGTACTATTAGGTAGGCTTTTTGCTAGATGATAACAAGATCTTACCTCAAACTTTCCTGAATTTGTATAATGCCAGATAGCTTTATCAATTTCCAGTGCTAGATATTGGGATAGACAAAATAGAGTTGATATCATTAGGGCAAAAATGGTGATGAAGATCTTGAATATTCCATATATGATGGTGTTGATCTATAAGGTTGCTTACCCTCAACTGTGGATTTATTTGTGTATGTCCTTGTAGGGGTTTGAAACCAATCGAATTAGGAATCCAAAGATCACTCCAAACCTTAATGTTTTCTCCATCTCCTACTCTCCATCGAATTCCTTGTTGCAACAAATCTCGTCCCCAGATAATACTTTTCCAAATTCAAGAACTTGCCGAGGGACATCCTGCACTTAAGAAAGAAGTATTCGGAAAATATTTACTTTTTAGCATCCTCTGAAGCAAAGAATCCTCTTGGTTAAAATCCTCCACACAAGTTTTGCCAATAGGGCCTTGTTAAATAGTTTCAAATCTCAAAAACCAAGGCCCCCTTTGGACTTTGCCTCACAAAGTTTCTGCCATTTTTCATAGTGCATTGTCCTTTTCCCCTCATTTTTTCCGCACCAAAAATCAGAAAAAATGGTAGTAATCTCCTTTCCTAAGTTATTTGGAAATTGAAAACATGATAATGCATATGAAGGAATAGCAGAAAGTACTGACTTCAACATGACTTCTTTGCCTGCAGGGCATAAGAAACTATTCTTCCAACCCTTTATCTTAGTTTTAACTCGTTCTTTGATAAACTCAAGCATTTTCTTCTTTGATCTTCCAACTACCGCAGGTAATCCTAGATAAAGTCCCAAATTATCTCTATATATTTGTCCTATCTCCACTATAATATTATCTTTTTCTTCCTCGATAGTATTTTTGCTAAAATATATTGCAGATTTTTCAAAATTAACTTTCTGTCCTGAGCAAAGTTCATAAGTTCTTAGAATTTCAAAACAAAATACCGCACTTTGAGTATTAGCTGAACAAAATAAAAAGGAGTCATCAACAAAGAAAAGATGATTTACCGTAGGACCGCCCCTTCTTAGGCTTATTCCACATAACTCTCCTTGCTCCTCAGCTTGGTTCAAAAGCTTGGAAAGTCCTTCAACACATAATATGAACAATTATGGGGATAAAGGGTCACCTTGTCTTAGTCCTTTACTAGGTGACATGTCTCCCTTACTTTTTAACTTTTTCCCATTATTCAACTTTTCAACTTCTTGTTTTTTTACCATTATTTCAAATTTTGCTATTTTTCTTTATCTTTAAATAATTTAAAAGTATGAAATTTAGCCTAATTCATCATACTCCTAACATTTAGTATTATTTTTCTATCCTATATAAATTATCTAAATTACTAAAAATAATTATTAAAATTATTTATCAATTAACAAAATTAAACTATAATTTTTTTATTTTAATTACCCTAACAATTAATTCTTTTTGAAAGTATAAACAAAATTTGTAAAATTGTAAAAAAATATAAAGAGTAAATTAATAAATTATCATTTTTATTAATAATTTCTGAAAGAGCGTGTAAAAAAGTAAAATAACTAATACGAAAAAAAGTAGTATAAAATTAATTTTTTTTCTTCTCGATAATTTCATAATTTTCTAGTTTCGTAAACACTTAAATGTATCAAATATTCTCCAATAAGAATATAACAGAAAGACTATCTAACAAATAATTACATAAGTTTTGTTACTATTTTCATGTAACCCAAAATCGAAAATCATCCATAAACTCCTCAATTATATGATATATATTTATTCTTGAAATTCAAGCTATGTGAAATTTAATTAATTTTTTCAAAATATTCTTTTATTATTATATTAGCATGATAAGAATTGCAACTTATAGTGTTTGTTCAAAAATATAACCTTCTCACTAAGTTACAATTCCACCAAAAAATATTATTAGTTGCAATTCGTATCATGTTAATATAATAAAAAAAATATTTTATAGCTTGAATTTTGAGAGAAAAAAAAAATTAATAGAGAGAGTAAAATGAGGAAAAAAATCAATTACTTATATTTTGATTTTGTTGATTTACAAGTAATTTTAAATAACTATTTATTTTTTTCCTTTAAATAATACAATTGATTTTGAATGAGGTTAAGAACACAAATCTTAATCTAGCTATTTTAAAATACGTAATTATTTGACTTTAAATCTAAATTAATATTAAATTTTTATTCTATTTGATTTTTAACAAATGAATTATCAAAACAATAAAGAAAATAAATTACACATTTAGGATTTACTATTGTTTATTGAAGAATTGGAGAAATAATGCGCAAAAGAGATAATGAAATACTACTTTTAGGATATTATTTTTTTATTGTGTAATGAAATATATTAAATTTTTAATAAATTACAAAGTACTCTACATATAGGGGGTAAATAAAAGGTGAGTGGAGGAGTGAGAAAAGAAATGAAAAAGTTATAAAGACATGGGATCTATAAATTTTTATCTATTAAAATAATTCCTCACACAACTATGACATGGTGTGCCTCAACCACCATAAACATTTTCTTCTGCTCTTATTGATCCTAGCCTTGTATCCAAAATTAAATGTTGAATGTGTGAATCCTGAAAAATTATACTAGCAAAACCAGTAGACCGATTAGATACTATTGTACTAGTCCATCACAATTAAAGTCAAGGTGTCCTATTAGCAAATCATATTCAATGAAGCAACCACTTGTATTAAATTATCTAAAAATGTAGAGATTGATACAAAATCTAAATGAGAAGTTTAAATTTGGTAATATATCACAAACACATTCAATTCACTGAATTCAAAATTTATTCTTTTAGTTGGTGAATGGATCAAACCTATTTAACTCAGATGAACTCATAAACTAAATGATGAAAATTATTTATGTCCTTAGCCACTATCATACTTTGAGGTTGAGAGACTGTTTTCGATAGATTCTTGGCTCATAAGAACACTTATGGTTATAGAAAAATGTTTACTTTGTAGAATTTAACATCATCTAGCGCCCTTGCTTGAACTGTCTAGTGGTATAAATTCAAACAAAAAAACATCATCTAACAACATCAACATACCCAGGGGTATGTGGGGAGGTTAGTGTATACGTAAACCTTAATCCCTACCTTGTGCAGATAGAGGATCTAGTTTTCAAACTCGAATCCTCTCGGCTCAAGTAAAGCATATCAAGGCAATTAAACTCGGATTTAGGACATTTCAGAATAGAAACACATCATCAATTAAACTTGGATAGATGGATTAAGGTCTGAAGAAGAGAATCAAATTACCCGATTCATTGAGGTATCAGAAAACAATGTAATTGTGGAAGTCAAGGCTTAAAGAGGCCATTGCTGTGAATTGTTGGCGGCTTAAACTAAACAAGCAAATGGATTAATACTACATCCTCTCACATATATTGTCGCGCTCCGAGCCTACACCCTGGACGTGGCCGGTAGTCAAGAATCATTGTTGTTCCTCAAGTGAACCCTTGGCCTGGCTCACTGCTCAGCGGAAGACTTGCTCAACAAAACAAGACTTCAATTTGTAAAGATTAACTCAAAAATCTCAACAATAGATAAACTCAAAAAATTTTGAAAATATTTAACTAGCCATAAGAAGGAAACTCAAGTCTCAAAACATTAACAAGGGAATGGGAAAATACTCCTCAACTAATATTGTTTGTGAAGCCTCTAATAACTATAATAGATATCGGGACAAGACCCATGACATCTTAACAAAAACTGGAATAAAATAAATGTGGAACCCTCCGGAAGTAAGGAGAACACCAAAGCTGGCTGAAACGCAAGTGGTACCAATGAAGCGCCCGCTGATGACCCTGTACACCTGTATCTGCATCATAAAACGATGCAGGTTGAATGACGTCAATACATTGAATGTAGGAGCATGCAAGGGGAAACTAAAACATAAGCACTGAATTGATAACCTGGGAAGACGTACTCACCTCATCTCAACCCAACTCAATATGAAAGCAACAATAAGAGATGCAATATTTGATACATTATAAAGCAAGAGATATACTCAATGATGTATAAAAATATAATAAAATACTCTTCATTCTTAATTGGGAGATTCTCTAACCGATAACCATCACTATGAGCTATGTGTTGATATAGCGTCTCACCCACGCTGCCAGAACTGTCATATACCTTGCCGGGGTATAGAAAGCCTCAACTAAGTGGATCCACTAAGCTCTTCTTAAAAGCAATAAGGAATCATCTAAAATGTATGACCCTTTACCCATGTAGGCATACATGGTGTATGAGGATTTTGAGTTGTCTGTACTCATCCCCGTATTGGTGCTCAATACAACTCCCAATAATGTATAACTCATGCTCATATGCTTAAAATATAACTCTTTCTCAATTGAGATAATTACTCAAAGATCCTCTTAAAAGAGGTGATGATTAGGACTCCTCATAAACTCATTTAAAAATCAAGGTTTCTTTTGTTTAAATGTAAAAGTGTTACACTTTGGAATACTTAGTTCCCTTCATCCTTATTTGAAACATAAAAGTCAATTCTCCTCATTCTCAAATTCATTTACTCAAGTCTTACATCAAGTTGTAGATAATTGCAAAAGATTTCTCAAAAATGAATCAAAAGGACTTCCTTGAACTTTACTCTTAAATTTACCTTGATTTGAAATGTGAAGTTAAGAGCTATGATTAGAATATAGTATCTCTCAACGATTTATGACGACTTAGATAGTTAGTATTAAGAAGAGAGTGAAGACATGATTTGAAGAACACTGGCGCAACGCGGAGAGGGGATTAAATTTTTGGTCGAGAAAAGATTTTCAAGACAGAGGACTGTGTATCCTCTCCGCGACGCGGAGAGGGGGGTGATGTGAAAAATTTCAAGCGTCTCCGCGACGTGGCCCTAGACTCAAATATTTGGCTGGTTTCTTTCTTCCTCTTCCAAACTCACATTAATTCAACACCCAATGCAGTTTCATTGAAATCTCAGCCAGATTTTATCAATAAACACGAACCCAATGCAATTTAATTAACATCTCACTCAAATTCTATAAACAAACACCACCCATTCGCAAGACCCTCACCTCAAGAATTCAAAACCTCCATTGCTAAGGAATGGAGTTAAAACTAAAGAACTTTAAAAAAAAACTCAATCAATCAACTTCAAGAGGAATTCAAGGATAGAAATTACATGATTGGCGTGAGGGCGAACAAACCCAACACTATGAAAGCTTACATACCTCGGAAAACACTTGTTCTTGGTGAAATCCCCAAGTTCTTGAAAGAATGCTTGAAACCCTTCTCCTTTTTCCTCTTGAGCTTGCTTTAAAATCCACGCTTTTGGAATGCCAAAATTAAATTAGAGTCTAATTAGACCCTTAACTTGGGTGGGTAAAACGTAGGTAGGCCTTTAGAAGTAAGGAAAAGACCAAAATACCCTTTCCTAAAATGGATGAAAAGTCTTAACTAGAGAGGCTCCACTTAAACAGGCATAACTTCTTACTCCTAGCTTGGAATTTAGCAAACTCACTGACATTGGAAAGAGAACTCAAAGATCTTTGATTTGATACTTTATGAGCTACCTAAATCTTCATGTGCTAAAAGTTATGGTCCTTTGAAGTTGACCCAAAATTAAAAACTAACCGAAGTTCGAGGTGTTACATATATATAGAGGGAAAATATGGATAAGTGTGAGTTCCAAAAAGGCATTTCAAATGAGTTGAATTACTAAACTACCCTTCAAACTCCAACAAAAAAAATGTTTTCTAAAAACTTTAATCAGACAATGTAATAACTTGAATCAGTAAATTTTTTTATCAAGACCTAAAAGGCTAAAACAATATGATACCATCTCTAGGGAGTCATTTTGAGTTGCATATCTCGAGTTTCAAATTTTCCTTATATATTTCTATCATAATTTTCTCTTCGAGACAAATTTAGAATTTAATTGAGATGTTTAATTAAATTTGATAGTAAATCCCAACACATTCAATTTAATGGATTTGAAATTCAGTATTTATATTATTTTAGAGGATGAATCGAGCAAACCTATTTAATTCAAATGAATCGATAAATAATTAAACGAAAAAAGTAGTTTGTGTCCTATATTTACACTAACTCATATTAATTTACTATAGTTTAAGTAAAAACATTAAGGTGATAATTTGAGTTAATTAACTATAATTTAGTGATAAAATGGTAAATGAAAACACATCTCAATGTTCGTTTTATTAATGTAAACATCAAAAATGGATATATTTTTAATTACCTAAGCTATATACTAGATTCTCCAAGGGTTGCGTATTGGTCGGTTTAATTAGGTATTAAAGTTTAGCAGTTCAATTTATTAATCAATGATTTGTATATATGCTTAAATTTTATAGAATCATTAAAATTTCAATTTACCAGTTGTTGATTATTACTGGTTTAACCACTAAAATTTTACATTAAAAAAAGATCAATGAAAAGTACTTACTAGAAATAAGGTAGCAAACCAAATGGACCACATTGCATGCATATGAGTTGTTAGATTATATATTGCTCAAGAACATAGACAAAATAATCGATTTGGGCCCTATTACAATAATGGTAAGTGAGAATTTTGGGATATATGAAACATTAGGATTGGAATGGTGTTCGTTCCAAAAAGGCATTTTAAATGACTTGTTAAATGACTAAACTTCCCTTCACGCTCCACCAAAAAATATTTCTTTTTAAAACGTTAACACCTGGTTAAAACAAATATTATGTTGCCAAGAGTTGAATCCTTACATTTGTTTAATCATATCTGGCTACATTCTATTACCAGTTGACACCATTTTGGAAAATTTTCTAAAAGGTTGCGACTTTTCTAATAAGGCACAATAAACATATGATCATACTACCCTTTGTGGAGGGTTCCTCACATTTTTAAACACTCAATTTAGTATATATTTTATTTATTTATTTATATTCTATTTAAATCAAACATCTGTTCACATTGAAGGTTGTGACTTTTCCGTAGGGTTGTGACTTTTTCATAGAGTTGTGATTTTTTCAATGAGTTGCGACCTTTCCGAAGGGTTATTTACTGATAAAGCACAATAAGCACTTGTTCATATCGCCCTTTGTTAGCTATAAATGTAGGAGTTTCCTCATATTTTAAACTGCGAATTTCTAAGTTTTCTATTCTTCTCTTCTTAAAAAACTCTACATATGTTGAGTGAGTTTCAAAGTTCAATTAAATTTGAACACCCCCTAACTTGAATATTCAATTACTACAATATCCAAACTAAAAACACTCAATTCAGTATATCTTGTTTATTTATATTTATATTTAGTTATACTATATTAAAAGTAGAACTCCAACAATACAATAATAACTAAGCAATGAATTATACAGGAGGGAATATAATGTATATTAAAGAGGTGTAGTTAAGAGATTTTAAGAATGACTTTTGTTTCTTTACATATCAAAACTAATTTTCAAATGAGAAAAAAAAGTCATAAAGAAGAAGAGGAGGAGGAGGAGGAGGAGGAGGAGAAGAAGGAGGAGAAGGAGGAGGAGAAGGAGAAGGAGAAGGGGAAGGAGAAGGAGAAGAAATGTAATTGGAGGCCATAAAGAGGTGTCACATCACCTTATCTAAATTTAGCTTTATATTATAACCAGATATAGATGTATTTAGATATTGATTTCACAACTTTCAATATACACACAATTAGTAATCATAAGAAAATTTACATCCATTATTCGTAGGAACTTATACTTTATTAGTCCATTTATAATCGTTTACTTAAATTTTTGGTTCAATAATATTAACATCATATGAAAAAAATGGTGCACTACATAGTTTGACATTCATGTGCAACGCACGTGCGTCAAAACTAGTTAAATAACAAAAGTGCCAATTAAAGTAAATCTCCTATATTCATTGGTTTGATGTGAATACACATAAGTTTTTACCCCTACAAACAATTTTCTGTCAAACTTTTATTTTCTAGTTAAAATGGTTAGTTTGAATGTTATTTTGTTTTTTTCCTAAAATAATAGCTAGTCAAAGTTCAACATTACTCTGATCCTATCCTCTATAATCCAATCCATCAAACACTATTTAAAGGAAAAAACTAATTAATTTATGAGATTTTAGTATTGGGATACACTTCATTTGTATAATTAATAACTACCTATTAATCCAGTCACCCTATCCCCTCTACCCCCACCCCCACTATATATACCCTACTCTCCTCACAAGTCTTTACCAAGTAAATGCTAGGCCCTACCTCCCCCTACCACCCCACTATACATATATACTTTTTACTTTCTATTGCCAGTATCCTTCATTTCCTCTATCTCATATACTTGACTGATTTTATTCAGTGGAAAAAATGAAGAAAAAGGGTAAGATTAAGCATCGATATTGGAATCCTGAAGAAGACAAGCAACTGCAGAAGCTAATAGAGAAATATGGAGCAGAGCACTGGTCTGTAATCTGTCAATTGATTCCAAATCAATCTGGAAAATCATGTAGGCTCAGGTGGTGTGATCAACCTTCTCCTCAAATTGATGATCAACCTTTTACTCCGGAAGAAGATGATACTATTATCAAAGCTTATGCCAAATTCAGTAATCAATGGGCTTTGATAGCCCATTTGTTATTGGGTCAAACTAATAACACGACAAAAAATTATTGGAAGTTCACCCTAAAACGAAAGCACCCTTACATGTCAGAAGATTTGACATTCTAAAATCCTCAACCGTTGTTGAAGAGATCGCTCAGTGTCAGGACGAGTACAAATCCAGGTAGTTTATGTGAATCTGACTTGAGCAATTTAGATTTTTCAAAGTTCCCTCAGTTGTTTCATTATCCTCCTGTTGCCCCACCCGGTAGAATTTTGCCTCTTTCAGTAATTTCACCAATAATGTCTAATCCATCAACATCTCTGAGTCTATTTGAATCTGATTTGAGCATTTTGGGTTTTTTCTAGGTTCCCTCAGTTGTGTCTTTATCCGCCCATTACCTCATTAGGTGGAATTTTGCCTCTTTCACCAATTTCACCAGTAATGTCAGATCCATCAACATCTTTGAGTCTCTCTTTACCTAGATTCAGATCTAGGAATAATTTGAATTGGGTGAACCAAATTGAGCAAGTAGTTCAATTGACACCTATATTGTCCTCTGAACCCACTATAAATGAGTCTCTCTTTACCCAGAATCAAATCTAGCAATAATTTGAATAGGTAAATCAAACTGAGCAAGTAGTTGATTTGGCATCTAAACCTACTACATCTCTGAGTCTCTCTTTACTCGGATCCAAATCTAGTGACAATTTGAATCGAGTAAACCGAATCGAGCAAGTAGTTGAATTGGCACCAGTATTGACATTTGAACACACTCCATCAATTTTTATGCTCTATGTTTCAATAATTCATAATTGGAGAAATTATTATTGAGCTCAAATTTTCTTATAGTTTTGCAAGATATGGTACGAAAAGAAGTTAAAATTATATGTCAGAGTTTGAGAATGGAAGGGGTTCAATGAAAACAAAAGCAATAAAGAATGTCATGGTTAATAACATTGGTGTCTTCAAAGATTGAGTAAATATTGAATAAGGAGAAGTAAAATGGAGAAATCATAATTATTATTTTCTTTAAACGTTAGTTGTTGTTTTTATAGTATCTCACTAGATTTTAGGATGAATGTATGAAAAAAAAAGAAGAGAAAACATATTTATATTCATAAGAAAAGTAGGGAAAGCAACCCAACCAAACACCCTCACCCACCCCTACCTCCACCCCACCCAAAAAAGGGAAGAGTAACGTGTGATTTTTTGTTTTCAAGAAAAGTGTGAGTATTCTTCTCCCTTTTGGACTGGGAAGAAATCTCTATAAATAGGGGTTTTCTAACCTAGAAAAAGAATTAGTTTTCTATTTGATAATTTCCCACCCAAGTATTGAGAGAGTTCGGATGTGAACTTGGAATCATTGTAGAAGACTACAAAGTTGTTGTCTATCTTGTGGATTCACATGACGGTCTTTCTAATTTGTGGATTCGTTTGAAGGTATCTGCTCACGCTTCAAGAGGTAATTCTTTAATTAAATTTCAGCAAGTTTATGTGTTCTAGCATAAACGATTTGATTATCTATTATTCATGTAAGAAGTATAATTCTGGTATGCTTCCGTTGTGCATATAGTTTTCCAACATTTTATTTCGAAATAATTTAGTTTATCTTACCATTAAAAGATGATTTACAGTCATACACATGTGTTAATACCCAATTAAGTTTAATTAATTATATAAGACAAATTAAAATATATTAAAAGACTTATTTTAATAAATAATTAAAAAGACAATAAATATTAGTTATAATCTAAAAGGAGGTGAAGTTAGTAGCTTAAATAAATTAAAGGTGGAAAGACTTATTAGGGTTGCCATCAATTTCTTCTTGTATGTGAGTTAATTCTCAAGTTCTATCTCATTTATATATCAATTGATGAAATCAAAGATGCAAGTTGGGCATTCGTAAGAGTTGTTAATAAATTTAAAAATAGACAAGTGAGTGAGACTTTCTTTTATTAGGATGTTCAACTTGATTCTGAAGGGTGTATAGATAACTTTTTATGGAAAGATGGTCAACTCCGGATTGACTACAATATTTGATGATGTCATGTTTTTTGATATCATATATTGAACGAACAAGTATTCTATGATTTATAAATCATTTATTGTAATAAATCTTCATTGACATAATATATTTTTTTATTGTGTTTTTCTATTTGAATCTTTCAATGGTTATTCTTGATATTCTTAAAGTCAATGGAAAGTATTACTCCACATATTATAATTAACCAAGCTCGAGCAATGACAATTTCTATCAGAGAAATGATGCCGAGCATCAGACATAGATTGTGTCAATATCACATAGCTAATAATGCCCCATCTCATGATTTGAGTTCACTTAAAAATGACAAGGGTTCTTTAAATCTTGAAAAATGCATGTCTTAATGTGATTCTATTATTGAATTTGAAGAAACATGAAAGATGATGCTTATAATGTACAATTTAAAAGAACGTGGTTGGCTGAATAATTTTTACTATATTTGACACATGTGGTCAACAACTTTTAATAATGTTGTGTTTAGTGCTAGATGAAAAGTGACTTCTCAAAGTAAAAGTACTAATCCCATACTAAATGAACTTGGACATCCAAGCACTTATTTGCATATTTGAATAGTTGATTGTGAGAAAAAATTACTGACTAAGTAGCGGTTGAACGAAGAATCGGAAGACCTCAACTGTAAACAAGGTAAGCCTACACTTTATGTTAAACATTATCCAACTTTAAAACAGGTTTTGCAATCTATACTCATAAGATTCATAACAAGTTTGAGAGAGAGTTTTTCAAAGGAGGTGACATGTTCTAATGTTTTTTTGAGACACAATGTGATGGTCAAGTATCTAAATATGAAATAAGGATGCATAGCTTAAGCAAAACATGATTTGTTGAGTTCAATCCCACAATTTTACAATGTGACATGCACTTGCAAAACAATATATTGAATATATGTATATCATATGTGCACATTGTCTACTGATTCTTTCTTCCAAAATAAATTATGTGCAATTCTTCAAACAAAAATAATGGAGAAGTTCAGAGAGCTCACCCCTTTAGATTCAGGTACATACAAATCTTCATTATCAATAGATATTGTTTATGGCATATATTTACAAATATTATGTAGGTGCTCGTTGTCCTGTTTATTTTTAATTTAAAAAGTGAGATTAAATATTAATATAAAAAGCATCTCAATGTATAAAATACTTTACGATAGGAGGGTTAGAAAAGAACCATAGCTAAGAAATGTGATGCAAATAATCTATCTAGTGTAAGAGTTGATTAATTAATTTTCAAAGTTCATTTTGCGCATTTAGGGGTCAATTTACAGGAATTATTCTCACTGCCCCCCGCCCCCCATCCCCACCCAAATAAAAGGAATAGGTATATATTGAATACTAGTAAACAAACCACATAATACTTGAGCATGTATTTGACAGTTAAAAAGGGTAATTTTATTAAGAGTCCTTATTCATCTCATGTGTCCAAGTAAACATAATAAGTTCACATCCGTTACATGTGTCCGTTCAAGTTGTAAAGAAGACGCCCTTGTTCAACATCCCATAGCTTCACAGTAGAGTCGAATGAAGCACTACCCGTTGGCTTCATTCGGCTCTACTGTGAAGCTATGGGATGCTGAACAAGGGCGTCTTCTTTACAGCTTGAACGGACACATGTAACGGATGTGAAGTCATTTTGTCTACTTGGACACATGAGATAAATAAGGACTCTTAATAAAATTACCTTTTTTAACTATCAAATACAGGCTCAAGTATTATGTGGTTTGTTTACTCGTATTCAATTGAACTATTGATACATATATACCTATTCCTTTTATTTGGGTGGGGATGTGAGGGGAGGGGAGTGAGAATAAGTTAACTGTATCGTTCTTGTTGAATGTTTTTCTTTTTTTACTGAGTAGGTTCTCTTCCATTTTGAATCCAGGGAGTTGTTTACTCTGTTGAATTTAGTTTGAACGAGGAATACACACACGAAAAATTGTTCAGAAGTCATATCACCAAAATATTTATGGGCTAACACACACGAAAAACTAAGAGAATCGCCTGATTCCTATAATTGACGCCTAAATTGCCAAAATAGAAAAAGAAGAAACAAACTACTTTGTGTCTACAGACATTTATTTAAACTTTTTAAACTCCAAAGAGTCGATTGATTCTTAGTTGTTTTTGCCGCGGATGCGGAAGGCCATCCTAACAATAAGGTCTTCCCTGTCTTGGGAAAGGGTCCTCCCCTTTTCTTCCAGGGTTTGAATGTGGTTAAGGAGTTGTTGAATGCATTGTTCCACCGGGTCTAGAAAAATATCAGGCACATGCTCTAAAAAGGAATGAAGTGTTTGCTGACGTTCGTGCCTTTTTATTTTCAACATTTATTATTCTTTGATTAACTTGAGAAAGTCTTTGACACTCTACTCTTGGGGTTTTAAAATTCATTGGGGCTTTAAGTATGCCTTTGACAACAAACTTCAGAGGTAAGTCAGCCCCAACGCACCGAAGGTTGTAAACTGGGGAGCAATAAAGTGAGTGAAGATCATGGAGACTAGAGTTTATATCCTAAAAAGGGAAAAAAGATTTAGGTGATTTCTTCCTATCTACCTAAACCTTGATAGCCAGAGTAAAGGTTTTGGCCCAATGGAAGGCAAATCAGTAAGGTGAGGAAGGAATATATTGACAAAGATGAGATGGGCGAGCGAATAGCTGGTGAGTTATATAAAGGGGAGGAAGATGTGCTGCCGAGGAAGGGGGTGTCATGGATCCAGGGAGAGGATGATGAAGAACGAAGGGGTGTCTAGCAAAATATAGAAACTTTATTGCTTAGCTATGAACAATGATCGAACCATAATCTGCGACACTGATATGTAATAAATATGTAATCAAGAACCTAGTGCTACCACCACATGTGAAAGAAAATTATGATAGAAAGAAAACTATAAACATGACTGGTAGCAATAGATAGCATACCTTGCCAACAAACTGTTGATTCGTATCGTATTGCTTGTAACAACACCAGTTGGACTCCATTTGATGGTAGATATCTCCTAAAAAACATAATAGTCAGCAGCTGATGTCTAATTTGATTAAATGAATCAACAAAGAAAAAGAAAGAACAAAAATAGATACTTTGTGATGTTTTCTGAAATCATGCAAGCATGCATCTTCTTTCATGCTCCATAGTTGCACATAAACAATGAGTTACTGACCAATTTATTTTTAAAAACACAATAGATATTCAAAGTCTTAGTGCAGGAAAAGGTGAAGCTAAGATGCATTAACACAACTAATACATAAATTCAGAACAGTAAATAGATATTCAAGGGTACTTAGAACACCATAAAAGGTAATTTTCTGAAACATGTGGAGGCAAGAGTCTCCTTTAGTTGTTGCTTTAGAAGGTTAGGATAGAAATTAACTTAAATGTGGTATCTTCATAGCACGAAGCCAGCAGAGAACCTGAGGGGTCCCACTAGATAGCATTGATTTCATTCTGCAATGGCAAAGTCAACAACCCTTCAGTGTCCCAATGAAGCACAGCTTCGGTGTTCAACTGGTAATTCAATTTGAACTTTGTGCAAACAGTGAATTATTTAGAACATCATCTGGTTAATCTATAATACATCAAAAGAGATAAAGAGAAAATGTATATTATGCCATCAGTGGAGCACACCTGATATCCTGAGAATCTCTTGACTGGTAATGGACCAACATAGATTATGCCAATCAACATCAAGTAATGGACCTGAATGGGGTTGTATAATAATGTTGAGAATATATACAAACTTATGAATTTAAGACAAAACAAGGGAAACAAAACAATTGAATGAAATTCAAATTGTTGCATCCATTCGCCAGACCTCACCTCAGAAAAGTACAAATCAACGAAAGTCAGCCCAAAACAGGCAGTAGAAAACTCACATTCCAATCAAGTGTCGTAACATTCTTGTTTTTCTCAATTTTTCGACTTTTGATAGTAGAGTTACATGGACCATCTCCAATAGACCAAATTCTAGTAGTAGAGTCTTCAGACCTAAATTGATATTACACATGGTTAGATATAAGAGAGATGATTCATTAGACAAGTCTAAAACTACTCTCAACCTTTATAAAATCTCGGTGCTTATGATGGTCATTTCCAAAGTCGTAAAATCACAAGAGAATTAGAAACGAAAGTATGAATATGAACATAAGAATTCATAGACGAGAGCCTAAAGAAATGGAACTAATGCTTACCCAGATGCAAGAAAAGACCCTTCTGGACTCCAAGCACAACCAAAAACCTGGAACAAGAAAAAATTGTAATGTTAAAATAGAAGACAGAAAATATATGATATTTATATTTTTTTCCTATTAAGAAATCATGTTGTATTAGGAGAACTTTATAAAGATGCGGTCAAACCTTAGATGTATGTCCTTCCAAAGTCGTTACATCAGAACTAGAAATTTCACTCAGCAGAGAGGTTGCGACTGTGCTGATATCCATAGGCTCCAAATCTGCCTTGCAACAAAAGCAAAACTTTAATGTCACAAGACCAACAAAACTTGGAAGATCACTAAAAGTTACTGAAATGAACACGAAAATGGAAGCTTCTATCGTTCGTCATCCAGAAAAAAGAAAAGCAACAAGCAGTTTAACTGAAAATGAAACAGAAAGCACATGACAATTGACATGGATTCTTAGAGGCTAAAAGCTAGCACAAAAAAGCACTCCTTTTTACATTTGTGGTGTTTGACCAAAAAAACACAAAACACAAATTATTTTTCTACTGAAGTACTTTTTTTGTAAAAGTTCTTTTGACAAAAGTGTCCCTAGATCTGAATAATATTAATTTTCCTACCTTTGAGGTACAGAGACTATTACTGATAAACCCTCGATTCAGAAAAAGATTATACACTAAAATGGTTACAGAATAATATTAACTTTCACAGAATTTAACTCTTTTAACAACAACATATCCAATGAGGTCCGCAGAGGGTGGTGTATACGCAAGCCTCAAGTAAAGCATATCAAAGCATCTAATAGAAACACAACAACAAAATCTCCATAAAAAAAAATAGTTCAAAAGAAGATGAAAATTGAATTATTGAATTCAAGTAGGAGAAAATCTTAGGGTAAAGAAGTCATTGTTGTGAATTGACGGCAGCTTAAGGAAACAAACAATATGATCAATGGATTGCTACTACCTGTGATATATATAGAGGAAAAATATGGTAAGTGGGAATTTTGGGAAATAAAGCATATATGTATAAGACTAGTATTAGAAATGTTTTAATTCCAAAAGACATTTTGAATCAAGTGTTGAATGACTAATGTATCCTCAATCCATTTCAAAGATTTGAAAGATTACTTTATTTAATCCAAGACGGATTCAGAATTTAAACTAGATGCTTAAATTTGATAGTATATCACAATACATTCAATATTCTTAAGTTCACTTTATTGGTTGTTTTAGGTCTCAAAGTTACAAGATATAAATCGTATTGTAGAATTATATTTATTTTTAAACCTAAACCCTAATTTTATTAGTACGTATAATTTAAATTTTTCATGTTCGTTTTGATTTGTTAGTGTTTTAGGTCTTTAAGCTTACAATACCTAAACCCTTATTTTTTAGAAGTTATAATTTTCGAAACCTAAACCCTAATTTTATAAGTACGTATATTTTTTTTAAATTCATCATGTTGGTATACATATATAAGGTCTGACCTAAACACTAGTTTCAAAAATTTTTTAAGTGTATTTTGTTTGTATTCATTTCTCAAAGATTTATTTTGTCAATTATTTCTCGTTAGTATTATTCATATATTTTTTGGTTAGTTTGAACTTTGAAGTTCGTCATTGGTTATTTCATGTTTTTTTCATATGTATTTAAGATTATCATATGAATCTAATGCATCTAAACAACGGAGAACACTAGCTGTAAAAATAAGCATATTCGAAAGAGCGTTAAAGTCTTTTACAAGCATTAGTTAATTGTCGCTGGAGTCAATATCGCTATAGGGCTTTAGGGACGTTAAATTATCTCTAAAAATATATATATATATTTAACGATACTTAATTAATTGCCGCTAAAACTCAATTTTAGTATAGAACAAGTTGATAACGATAGTATAATTAAGAATATCTATTTAAAGTTGATTAGTTAATAGTATATGGTCTGAGCCAAACCTTTTATCACCACATAAGATGAAAGCCTGGATGAATGGATTCTATAAAATTAAAAACAATAAAAGAATTAGTGAGTTGGCTAAATTTTTTTGGGGTCATTTGTGTTATAGTGAGGGTATATTTTTTAGAGAATATACTCTTTTCATTTCTCTTTATTTTTTTACTTTCATTAGATCAAAAGAGTATATTTGGGTCATTTGTGTTACAGTAAGGGTATATGAGAGCTACTTTTGTGACAAGGGGTATGTCAACTCTAAATCGCGAAGTTGAAGGGTATAGCATACCCTTTTCTCTTTATTTAATTTTAATTTATTTGGTAAGCTAAAATTCTTTTAAAGTGTTCCAAAATTGTTATATTAAAGTTGATAGTTTGAAATAATAATAAATGTTATATATTAGGAGTTTGGACCCAAAAATAGTTTGTAATTATACACATTTTAATTTTTAACTATTAAAATTTGTGATTCAAATAAGAAAATTTAAATTAAATTGAAACCCCCGCTACTCGCACCGCACTACATCAGCTTTTTAAAAGACTACTTCAATCTGCCCCTCACCACACCCGCTTAGCCCCATTGTCACTCTAATATCATGGACAAATATAATATATCATTAGGGTAAAATTATATTTTTATTTAATGTTTATGCATAATTAATACGTGACACATGTCTTCATTTAAGATTTTATCATCAATTATAGTTGGGATATGGCACCAGTACCCCCTAGACTACGACTGAAATCTCAGAGACACACCTCCCCGAACTCATTTTTATTGTAATTTTGTACACCTTTTGGTTTACGCGGAACACTCCATGACTCCATGTAGTTGAGGCGCGTGGGAGATGTTTGGATGCCACGTAAGCAAAAAAGGTGTACAAACTTACGAAAAAATGGGTTGGGGGGGGGGGGGGGGTAATAGGACCTTAGTTTAGTTAAGGTCTGTCTCTGGGATTTCAGTCATAGTCTAGGGGTACTTGTGTCTAATTCCATTATAGTTAATTAATTCACATTATCACCTTAATTTATAGGGATAAGGCACAAGTACCCCCCCCCCCCCTCCTAGACTACGACCTAAATCCAAGAGACACACTTTAACTAAACTAAAGTCACATTACCCCCCCCCCCCCCGAACTCATTTATTTTGTACCTTTATACACCTTTTGGTTTACATGGCACACTCTGTGACTCCATGTAATTGAGGCGCATGGGAGATGTTTGGATGACACGTAAGCCAAAAAGTATACAAAACTACAAAAAAAATTGGGCTTGGGGGGGAGGGGGTAATAGGACCATAGTTAGTTAAGGTGTGTTTTTTGAATTTTGGTCATAGTGTAGGGGGTACTTGTGCCTTATCCCTAATTTATAACTCAACTATAGTTAACTCGTATAATTTTTTTATGTAAATATCAAATATACATACCATTTTTCACATTTAATTTATCTATTTATCTGAATTAAATAGTTTCATTTGATTTGTTCACTAAAATATTAGTTTTAATAATAATTGTTGAATCCGCTAAATTAAATATGGCGTGATAAACTCGCAAATTTAAATTTTGATTTTGTATCTTCATTTTTAGAGAGTATTAAATAGGGATATCAAATGAGCGAGTTGAGTTGACATTGAAGATAGTAAAAAGGAAAACATTCAAAATTAGCAAAACATTAGGCACTATATAGCTATAGTTGCTTAATGGGTTGAAATAGAAATCGGGTTGGTCATGACCCATCCAAGTTTACTTTGGGCTCAAATGGGTTAAAAATCAATTGGGTTATGACCCGTCCAATCTGACCCGCTTACTCTCAATATTTTTTAACATATTATTATTTAACTTTTATAACAACAATTTGAATTTCAACAAAAGAAATTAAAGTAAAACAAAAAGTTACAAATAAAGAGTTTTAAATAGGTTGAAATTGGAGATTAAATTGAGCTCAATTGAAGATTGTATTAAAATGGAACAAGACTTGAATGAGTTGGGATTGAACTCAATTTAAATTATATTGGGCCCAACTCATAAATTCTAGACAGATTAGGTGGGTTACCTATATTTGGGCTCATTTGGACACCCCTAGGAGAAATTTCACAAATAGCCACAAAAATAAACTTAATTAGGCTCCAAAGCTATAATTTGCTAATTACGAATCATAGCTACATGTTAGATGTCACCCCCCGAACCTACACCCCGGACGTGGACGGCACTCGAGAACCATTTCTGGCCCCAAGCGAACCCTTGGCCTGGCTTACTTACTCAGCGGAAGACTTTAAGCATTAAGAAAAGGATTCATATGCTAAATAACTCAACTGTATCAAACTAAACTCATAATGTTTTTTAAAATAAACATTTAACTTAGCCAAAATGGCAACTCAAATCTGAACATAAGTCAATAACAAAATGATGACGAATGAACTAACATCTGACTGACTATCTATGAAGCCTCTAAAACAACTGAGATGGATGTCGGGACAGGCCCATGACATCCTAATGAACTAAAATGATAAAGTAATGAAAAGGGGGATCCTTCGGAAGCAAGAAGGCTCACCAACAACTCTAATGTTCAACTAGATCAACGATGGGCTGGATGTTGATCTTGGTTACATGCGTCTGCATCATCTTATGATGCAGGCCAACTGGCATCAGTACATTGAATGTATGAGTATGCGAGTTGGAATGCTAAACACAACTTAAGCTTGAAAAGAATCTAAAAAGAACTGAAGAACTTACCTGGCTCAGCTCAACTCAACATAACTGAACTCATTTCAATATAATGCAGTTTAAAAACAAGTTCAATATAAAGAAAAATTGTTTAAAACATGATGTCAACTCTGTGTGTATGTAAATATACATATAACTCTGAGATATATGTAAAAATACAAATAAACTGATGTATATAAAAATACAAAAATATTGTTGTGGGAGTTTCTTTAACCGACAACCATCACTTAAGAGCTATAATGATGATACAACACTTTACCTCATGCTTCCAAAGACCATCTTATACCTTGTCGGGGGTATAGGACCTAACTCACTAAGTGGATCCACTAGTCTATGCTAAAAAGCATTAAAGGATTCATCTAAAAAGTATGACCCTTTGCTACCCCTGATGGCTACATGGTTTATGGAGACATGAGTTATCTGAACTCAAGCTCGTCCCCATATCGGTGTTGAATACTACTCCCAAAATACATTTTAGCTCATATGTTTGTAAAAACAAAACTCTTTCTTTACTTTGAGATAATTACTCAAAAACTTAGCTTAAAAGCTCTCTCTCTTGGAAATCTTAGCTTCCTTTCTTGCTTAAAGGTGAAAACATTTTAACTCTTGGGAATACTTAGTTCCCGTATAATCTTTGAAGAATGAACTATACTCTTACTCTTAACTGAAAACTAGCTCAAACTTTACTCTTTTCTTAACTTGAACTTTAAGTCTTAAAACAAAGTTAAAACGTTTGTGAAAGACTTTTGAAAACTTTAAAAACTTCTCTTGACTTGCTTCTTAACTTCTAGACTTGACTCTTAACTTTCCTTGAATTGAAGTATGGATTCAAGGTTCATGATCTCATGTTTATGGATTATTTCATGATGTTTAGACGTACCTTATAGTGTTGGAATCAACTGGAAAACATAGGTACATCACTAAGGAACTAGTATGAAAAGATAGGGGAGGAATGGGGAGAACTGGCATCCCTGGCACTCTATAAGGCGCGGGGCGCCAGCCCTCAAAATTCAGAGGGCAAGTTGGGGCGCTCTGACTGGCACGTCACCCCTAAGCCCCACATTCAGAGGCTGCTTTGTGGTGTGCTGGCTGGTGCGACTCCCCACCCCCTTCCCTAGGTGTTTGACGACTTTTCCACTTCGTTTTTCAACTCTACACTTCAATGGTTCTTTCCCCAAATGCTTAGAATCATTTTTACCCTAAATATATGATAGATTCAAACCGAAATTACGCCCAGAAACATGAATCAAATCGCAAGAAATTTCAACAACACAACCCACAAGAATTCAACGAAACCTTCAACAATGTTCATCAAGAACTCAATTTCTAAACTTTCAAAGACTTAAATTCACTAAATTAAATCATGTTTGGCGCGTGGGAGAACTAACCCAATGCTATGTGATCTCACATACCTTGTAGGGATCAGCCCCGATGAATTCCACAAGCTAAACTCGACGATCTTGACGAATCTTGCTTCCTCTTCTCCTTTCTCCTCTTTTCTCCTTTCTCCAAACCCTAGCATGAAATTCACTTTTATAAAACTGAATAAAATCTGACTTCACCCCAATTAAACTCCTAAAAATGAATTAGAATAATTAGGTAAGGAAAAGACTAAATTACCCTTCCAAAATCCGGATTAGACTTTCCTTAATCCAATAGCCCAACTTCCAAAGGGCATAACTTACTCATACAAACTCAAAATTGTGCAAACTTGGTGGCGTTGGAAAGATCATTCCAAGATCTTTCCAACCATATCTGGAAGTACACGTAACTCATATTGAGCTAGGAGTTAGGACCGTTTGAAGTTGACCAAAACTCAACTTTTCCTAACTTAAACAAATTTCCAGATTTTCATTCTTTTCAAAAATGACTATATCCAATTATTAGCTTCTTCCTAGTTATTTCAAATTGTGAGATGTTACAGTATCTCCCCCTTGGGAACATTCTTCCTCGAATGAGATTACTTTTACTAGGCTAAGGGTGGTAACATCAAGTTCAAACACCCATCAAGCAAATGCAAACAAACAACATGCTCACTCATAATTTAAAGAGTACTAAGAAGAGAATTAGTACCTTGGTCTGCATTTTCTCCGGACTCAAAGATATGTGGATATCTCTTCTTCATATCCTTTTCATCTTCCCAAGTAGCTTCTTCAACAAATTGGTTCCTCCAAAGGACTTTGACTTATGCTACCTCTTTTGTTCTCAACTTGCGAACTTGGTGAGCTAGAATCTGAACATGAATCTCTTTATAAGATAAGCTATCCTTGATCCCAATATCTTCAGTTCGTATAATCGATGAAGGATCGCCCATCCACTTCTTCAACATGGAGACATGAAATACCGGATAAACCGCTGCTAACTCCTGTGGTAGCTCCAATTCATAAGCTACTTTGTCAATCCTCTTAGAAATTTTGTAAAGGCTAACATACCGGGGACTAAGTTCCTCCTTCTTACCAAACCTCATAACTCCCTTCATGGGTGAGACCTTTTAAATACACCCAATCATCAACTTCAAACTCTAACTCTTTTCTCCTAACATCAGTGTAGGATTTCTGACGACTATGCGCCGTTTTCAACCTCTGTTGAATCACTTTCACCTTCTCCATAGCTTGATGAACTAAATCTGGTCCTATCAACCCAGCTTCACCAACGTCAAACCATCCAATAGGAGATCTACATCTTCTCCCATAAAGAACTTCATAAGGAGTCATCTGGATGCTTGAATGGTAACTATTGTTGTAGCAAACTCAATGAGAGATAAGTGATCATCCTAATTACCCTTGAAATCAATCACATAATCTACCTTGATACCTCAAAACACTTTCTCCCCCTTGTTCAAAAGCCATCACTTTTTTGCTTATGAACACTTACATTTAATTCAAGCAATAAAGGATCTTGGTCTTGCTTTCCTTTTATTTCTGACACTAATGATGATTCAGTCCCATTCATTACCACCACTTCTCTTTATGTGGAATCCATTAGTCGAACTCCTAGCCGTGCAAGTCTATGCACCTCTTGTGCTAACTCTTTCTTATGTTCCTCAAAATAGGAGGTACTACCCATAGACAACCTGCTCAAGGAATCAGCAACAACATTAGCCTTACCTGGGTGGTAAAGAATACTCATGTCGTAATCCTTGAGTAATTCTAACCACCTCATTTGTCTGAGATTAAGATCTGTCTGAGTAAATACATACTGAAGACTCTTGTGATCGGTGAATACATCAACATACACACTATACAAATAATGACGCCATATCTTCAAAGCAAATACTACTGCAACTAACTCTAAGTCATGGGTTGGGTAGTTTTTCTCATGAACTTTCAACTGTCTGCAGGTATAAGCTATAACATTGTCATTCTGCATTAACACACAACCCAAACCACCTCTAGATGCATCACGATAGACCACAAAGCCTTGCGTACCTTCTGGTAAGGTCAACACTGGGGTAGTAGTCAACCTATTTTTCAATTCCTGAAAGCTTTCTCACAAGCTTCAAACCATTGAAATTTCACTGTTTTCTGAGTCAACTTGGTCATAGGAGATGAAACGGATGAGAACCTATCTACGAACCTTCTATAATAGCCAGCCAAACCCAAGAAACTCCTAATATCAATTGGAGATATGGGTCTATGCCAATTCTGTACTGCCTCAATTTTCTGATTATCAACTTTAATTCCCTCTCCAGACACAATGTGACCTAAGAATATCATAGACTCAAGCCAAAACTCACATTTAGAGAATTTAGCATATAACTCCTTATCTTTCAAAGTCTATAGAACTATTCTGAGGTGAATAGCATGTCTTCATTCCTTGAATAGATTAGTATGTCATCAATGAAGACGATAACAAGCATAGCTAAATAAGGTTTGAAAACTCTATTCATAAGGTCCATGAACGCTGCAGGCACATTAGTCAAACCAAAGGACATGACCAAAAACTCATAGTGACCATAACGGGTCCTGAATGATGTCTTTGGAATGTCACATTCCCTTACACTTAACTGATGGTAGTCAAATTTGAGGTCTATCTTAGAAAAACAAGAAGCACTCTGAAGTTGATCGAAAAGATCATCAATTCTAGGAAGAGGATACTTGTTCTTGATGGTAACCTTGTTCAATTGACAGTAATCTATACACATCCTAAGGGAACCATTTTTCTTTCTCATAAATAAGACCAGAGCGCCCCAAGGTGAGACACTTGGTCGAATAAAACCTTTATCTAGGAGATCTTTCAACTTCTATTTAAGCTATTTCAACTGCTATTTAAGCTATTTCAACTCTGCTGGTGCCATTCTATATGGCAAAATAGATATAGGACGAGTATCTGGAAGAGCATCTATACCGAAATCTATCTCTCTCTCAGGAGGGACTCTGAGTAGATCATCTGGGAAAACTTCTAGAAATTTTTACTACTAGAACTGACTGAATATGAGGTATCTCAACACTAGAGTCATTAACTCAGACCAAGTGATACATACAACCCTTGGAAAATAACTTTCTTTCCTTAAGGTACGAAATGAAACGACCCTTAGGCACTGCTGAACTGCTTTTCCACTCTAAGACTAGCTCATTAGGAATTTGGAACTTGACAACTCGAGTTCTACAATCTATTGACGCATAACATGCATAAATCCAATCCATACCTAGAATGACATCAAAATCTAATATGTCTAACTCAATTAAATCAGTCATGGTGTCTTTGTGATTGATGGAAATGACACAATCACGATATACTCGCTCAACTAGAATAGACTTCCCAACAAGTGTAGAAACACAAAAGGATTCATAGAGTTTCTCAGGAAGAACATCAAAACTATTTGCAACATAAGGAGTCACAAAAAATAAACTTGCTATTGGCTCTAGTAAATCATAAACATCAAGAGTAAAGATTTTAATCATACCAGTGACAACATCTGAAGAGTTCTCTTTCTCTTGGCGACTAGTGATTGCATAAAGACGGTTAGCTCCTCTGCCAGTACCGAAAATAGCTCCTCTAGTTATAGCCATGTCTGGTGGAGCAACTGATGAAGATTGGGCTCTATTGCCCGGATTTCCACTACTCTACCTGTTATTTGGGCACTCTTTCATGAAGTGACCCTCTTGTCCACACTTGAAGCAACTTGTCTGGCCATCACGACACTTACCTAGGTGAGTTCTACCATGCCTAGCACATGCAGGAACCCAGTTACCTCCTTGTGCCACACTACCCTGAGACTGTGCAGGTCTAGCTCTGAAGTTCTGCGAATTTTGGCAATTATACTCACATTTGTTTCTGGGTGTAGGTGCACAAGCAGATGATGGAGCATCTCCCTTTTGCTTTGGCTGAAAGGCTAAACGGTTCACATTACTTTTTTTCTGCCCAGACTCATTCTCTGTCTTAGCTTTCTTATTTCTGAATTCCTATCTATCTCTCAACTTCTCTTCCTCAACCTGCTGCACATATACCATTAACCTCGATATATCCATATCCCCAATTAGCATCGCTGCCCTTCCCTCTTTGCTTGATAGATAGGACAACCCATCCACAAACAGACTCATCCTACTCCTCATATCCGCAACCATCTTCGGAGGATAACGGGACAGTTAGGTGAATTTCAACCCATACTCATGAACACTAAAACAATCCTGCTCAAGTGTGAGGAATTCTCGTACCTTAGCCTCTTTCAGTTCTCGGGGGAAGAAACACCCCAACAAAGCCTCCTCGAAACATGCCCAACTCGCAGGTGGTCTATTATCAGCTCTACCCCTCTTCCACTAGTCAAACCAAGTCCTAGCCACATTCTTCAGTTGATATGCAGCCAATTCAATTCGCTCAGTATCGGCAACATGCATAACATTAAATACTTTCTTCAGCTCTTCCATAAAGTTCTCTGGATCCTCAGTAATGCTCGAACTAGTTAAGCTTGGAGGATTCATCCTCAAGAACACTCAGATCCTCGAAGTATCAGTCACTTTCTATCTAGCTCCTCTCGGTTGCCCAACCTGATTAGTCACAGCTTGGCTCAACATCCGGATAGCCTCACGGAACTCAACATTGGTAACCTCTCCTTGAGGTTACACCTCAGATGCATTGGGTACCTCTTGCTCCTCAACATTATGTCTAGCAGGACGACCTCTGACAGCTCTTCGTGGAGGCATGATTATCTAAAAACACGCGCAAGCATGAATTAGAAGGAAACTTTTTAGAGATTAAACTCTAACGTACGAAATGGGTATGAAAGAAATGAGAATATCTCCTAAGTGTCGCAGCCTCCTAATTATAGTGTGACGCGCTTCACACCGATAACCAGGACTCTATAGACACAGCTTCATAGCCTCCCTAGGACTCTTGAACTCTGGATTCTGATACCAAGTTTGTCACACCCCGAGCCTACACCCCGGATGTGGTTGGCACTCGAGAACCATTGTTGGCCCCAAGAAAACCCTTGGCTTGGCTTACTTACCCAGCGGAAGACTATATGCATATTTATAATGATCAATAGCATTATACTCACTTGAATAATAAAATATTGAGATTTCTTAAAAAGTCAAACATTCAACTTGGCCAAAATGGCAACTCAATTCTTAATATATGAAATGATAATGTAAAGACTACTGATCTACTAACTGTCTATGAAGCCTCTAAAACAAAGAGGGATGTCAGGACAGGACCCCCGATCATCCTAACAACTGAAAACTAAAAAGCAATGTAAAAAGGGGCCCTCCGGAAGCAAAAAGGCTCACCAACTGACCCTGAGTGATGAACCTGATCAACAAGGCGCTGGATGTTGATCCTGGTTACCTGCATCTGCATCATAATACGATGCAGGCCAACTGGCATCAGTACATTGAATGTACGAGTATGCGAGTTAGACTGCTAAACATAACATAAGCTTGAAAAAATTCTGAAAGAAACACTTACCTTGGCTCTTCTCAACTCATAAATAACTCAACTCATAATAAAGCAATAAAACACATGCAATACATGAAACGCTTTATAAAACAGTATAAGCAACTTAGTTCGTTAAAGAAAATGCAATAACAAACTCAACTTTACTCATATAACAAAGTAATATAGTTTTTGTAAGAGCTTCTCTGAACGACAACCACCACTATGAGCCCCACACTGCCAGAACTGTCCAATACATTGCCATCATAGAGAACGCTTAACTTAGTGGATCCACTAGTCTATGCTAAAAGCATCTTAAGGAGTCATCTAAAAAGTATGATCATTTACTACCCATGATGGCTACATGGTTTATGGAGACTTGAGTTTATATGAACTCGCATCCCCATATCGGTGCTCAATACTACTCCCAAAATATATTTAGCTCATATGTTTTTAAAACAAACTTCTTTCTTTGGTTTGAGATAATTACTCAAAACTTAGCTTAAAAGCTTTCTTGGAATCGATGTTCCCTTTCTTTCTCAAATGTGAAAACATTTTTAAACTCTTGGGAATACTTAGTTCCCTTATAGCTTTTTGAGAAATGAACTCAACTCTTTACTCTTTGCTTAACTTGAAACTTAAGTCTTAGAACAAAGTTAAAACGTTTGTGAAAGACTTTTGAAAAATTTAAATGAACCTCTCTTGACTTGCTTCTAAACTTCTAAACTTGACTCTTAACATTTCTTGAATTGAATTATGGATTCAAGGATTATGATTTGTGATAGGAAAGATCTCATGATGTTTAGGAGTGTTTTTAGATAGCTAAACATAAGAAAAGATCAAAATTTCATTGTTTGAAAGTAGGTCCGCGAAGCGGAAATGTATTTAAATTTTGGTCGCGTAAGTACTTTTTGAGGCAGAACGGTCTGTGACCGCTCCACGATGCGAAGGCATTTTTCCCAAATATGGGGAACAGGTCCGCGACACCGAGCCAGTGCCCGGATTTGCCCAACTAAATTTCTTCTTCATTTTCCAGCCCTAATTCGCCCAAACTCGGTACTTTTTCCCAAATTCCTTTTAGATACAGATACCCAGCAAATGTACCTAAGAACCTAACTCAAACCCACTCAATAACTTGACGTAATGATCTTAGGAACTTCTCTATTTCAGCCCAACTCAAGAACAATATCAATTTCAAGAATACATATCAAGAACATCAACTTTCAAACTCTTTTAGGATGAACTCACGTTGAAATAACATGTTTGGTACGTGGGTGAACGAACCCAACACTATGAAAGACTCACATACCTTGTAGAGGTTAACCTTTGGCGAAATCCACACAATAACCTCCATGAATTTGACGAACTATAAACTTTTCTTCTCCTTTCTCCTCTTTTTCTCTTTTCTCCAAGCCCTAGCGTATTTTGGTAAAAGCGTAACTGATCTAATTCTGATTAGACCCTAACTTAATTACCAAAAATGAAATAAAACAATTGGGCAAGGAAAAGACCAATCTACCCTTTAAAAAATCCGGATTGGACTTTCCTTATTTAAACAGCCCAACTTCCAAAGGGAATATCTCACTCATACGAACTCGGAATTGTGTAAACTCTGCGGCGTTGGAAAGGTTATTCCAAGAGTTTTCCACCCATATCTGGAAATACACCTAACTCATCCTGATATAGGAGTTATGGACGTTTGAAGTTGACCTAAACTCAACTTATTCTAACTTAACAAAATTTCCAGATTTTCATTCTTTCAAAAAATGATTATTTCCAATTATAAGCTTCTTCCTAGTTATTTCAAATTGCGAGATGTTACAGAATGCATGTGTATTGGTATTTGTATCACTAAATAAATATGTATAGTTGACACTTATAATTCGTATTTGTATAATTGATTGGTATTATCTTTGTTTGTATAAGCGACTGTTAACATTTGTATTTGTATATTTTTTGTTTTTATAAGTGAGAGAGACTGGATATAAAGGAGTGAGAGAGAGATTGGGCATATAGTTTGTATTTGTATAATTTATTGTTATCATTTGTGTTTGTATAAACGAGTGTTAACATTTATACTTGTAACATTTGTATTTGTATATGGGCATGGGCAAAGCCACCTTAGGCGAATGGTGATCTAGTGCACACCCTTTGTAGAAAATAATGTGGTTTACAAAAGTTAAATATATAGCTATTATGAGTGTATATTTAATATTGCACATTCTTAACACAACTAAGAAGAAAATTGGCACACCCTTCGCCAAATTCTTGGCTTTGCCACTATATAAGTGTGAGAAACTGGACATAAAGAAGTGAGAGAGAGAAAGACAGGGCAGGGTGAGGAGAGAGGCGAGGGAGAGATGATTGAAAAAAAAAAAAAGACGAGCGACATTCCATAGAGAGGAGAGAGAGAGAAAGAGGGATATGTAAATACGGTTAAAGGTTAGTCACGAATGATAATTAATACAAATTGTAGCTATGTTAAGTAATTAATGTTAAGAAGTCCCACATCGGTAGAGGGATGAGAATGTGGTATCCTTATATGGACTTTGACAAACCTCCCTCATGAGCTAGCTTTTGGAGTTGAGTTAGGCCCAAGTGTCATATCTTCACATGGTATTAGAGCAGGCCCATCCCAATTTGTTGTTCACCAATGTTGGGCCCCTATTTAGAATTTTTCATGCTCCAATTGAGGTTTGGCCATGCGAGGGAGTGTTAAGAAGTCCCACATCGGTAGAGGGATGGGAATTTGGTCTCCTTATGGACTTGGACAAACCTCCATCATGAGATATCTTTTGGGGTTGAGTTAGGCTCAGGTGCCTTATCTTCACAATTAATTAGTATATGTTTGCATATCCGCATCATTTCTCCTTAAATAAATTTAAAGCATCATATATTTTGTTTTATAACCATGTGTTTTGTTGCTGGAGTGTGGAGGGTAGCTTAGTCATTCAACAATCGATACTTGATTTGAATTGCCTTTTAGAACGAAAACAAATCCAATTCTAACCTCATATATAAATACCCTCTCTCTCTCTCCAATTTCCCTCTTTTCATCCCCCCACCTTTCTATATGTTTGTTTATTTTACTTTGCCAGGTGATTCACAAACAATGGTGTTTATTACCCCCGATTAACTGAATTACATTGTTTACCGTTACCTCAATGAATCAGGCCGTACTTCAATCTTCTCTTTCTGAACCTATTCCTTTGTATATCTTTTAGGTTCAAATCATAATTTAGGTTCTACTTCTGATCAGTAATTGTTGATTTGTTTATTTGAAATATGAATCACTATTTAGATGAGTACTTATTAATTGATTTGATATGCTTTACTTGAGGTGAGAATGTGTTTGGAAATAGTTTCTCTATTAGTGGTAAGGCTTGTATAAACACTTGGTATGTTATTGTTGTTGTTAAACTCTACAAAGTAAACATTTTCCAGTAACAACCTCTAAGGAGACAAGAAATTAAGACTAGTGGATGAATCGTGGTTGTTAGACCAGAGTGTGATTACCATCACCCACGGTCGTTGTTGGGTCACAACTTCGATCATGGTGCTTGGGTTAGTGTAATGGATATTTGACAGACTCTTCAAAACTTTTTTTGTTGTTTTGGCATTACCCAACTCTATTTTTCAAAGCTAAGCAAGGCTCCCATGGTTGTTGGGCTAAGAGCTGCAATAATCACTAGAAATCATTGTAGACAATACAATTCGCGTCAAGAAAAACAATAATTAAGAACGGAAAAATATCACAACAATCGTATTTATTATTTCAAAGTGTGAGGGTTACAATCTCTATAATTCCTCTGAATTCGCCTTTTCAAATATAAATTCAAGGGCTTCTGAGCTTGATCTTGAATTTGACTTTAACATGATCTTGGATTCAAGGGCTTTAAACCTTGTTCTTGAATCTTCGATTAACTTAAACTTGAACTTGAACTTTATCATGATCTTGACTTTTACTTGAACTCAAGGGCTTCGAACTTGTTCTTGAATTTTGTAATCTTGATCTTGATTTGTAGATTCAATGAACTTGATATAGAGTTGAACTTGATGATCTTGATCTTGGATTCAAGGGCTTTGGAGCTTGTTTTTGAATCTTCAATGAACTTGAACTTGAACTTTATCTTGATCTTGACTTCTAGTTAAATTCAAGGGCTTCGAGCTTGATCTTGAATCTGGTGTTCTTGATCTTGATCGTTCTTGAACTTGAACTTGATCTTGATCGTTCTTGATCTTAAACTTATCTTGAACTCTTGAATTCTTGAACTTCTAGCTTGTAGAGAAATCTGTGGTTTTTTATCCACGAGCTTTCTCTAGCTTCTTATTAGAATTCTTGGTTCCTTTTCTGAATTATGATGATCCCTATTTATAGTTTTAGAATAGAGGAGTTGTGATAGGATTCCATTCACCCAATCAGATTTAAGTGACATGGCATATGGACTTTATGGAGCGGGTTTCACGACCCAGACGTCGTGATTGGCACCCACACTAACACTCCAGTGGGAGAACCATTACTACAATCCAAACCAAGCAACTAATCTAAAAACTAAGGCATTTAAGTTACGGAAGCAAGTTAAATACTAAGGAAAGAAATAGGAAGTTCCTATAAACTCCAACAAAAGTCTAACAACGAACTAAACAATGCGGAAGAAATAACCTAAAACCTGAAAGTCAATGTACCCAAACATCTAACAATGAACCAAGTCTAAACAAGAAGGGTCATAACCCCAACTAACGAACAAATAACTAACTAGAAAGTCTAAGTCCGAAATATAGATATAGATGAAAGGAGAACTCATGGCAGCCTGGAAGAACTGGATCACCCATGAATTCGAACTATCACTAATCTTCTAAGCAAGGTCTATCAGTACCCGCTTGAAGATGTCCTGTACTCAACAAAGAAAGAGCAAGTGCAGTATCAGTACACAACCACAGTGTAGTGGTAGGATAACGCGGCTATCTCACTAAGTGCAACATACATAAGCCATTACAACAATATACTCATATGCATATATCGAACATATACAATATTAACACATTTACGAATAACGAACAACTTCACATTCCTCAAGATACACAATTATGACAAGTCATTGGTCCTCTTATGGAACCTAAACCTAAACAATTAGCATACCGTAACATGGTGCCCGATCCAATGATTATGCCGGAACGTGCAAACCGATCCCATAATTATGCCGAAACATGGCAACCGATCCAAGTTAGTTATGCCGGAACGTGGCCAACCGGTCTATTCAACACACCATAATCACAATCACAAGTATATCCTCAAGATCATACATTTAAGTCATGATTTCATGGCAATCATCATTCATCTATATCATTTACAACAAGTGTGATCAATAATGCAACATTCATATACATACAAGTATCATAATGAAGCAAGAACAAACATACATCACACAATCATAGAATCACAACCATCACCTACCTTGAAACAAGCTTCAAACCTTAAGAAACTTGATCCTTCCCTTTTCGGATTTGTTCCGTTTGTTCTTGATCTACAAACAATCATAATAACACGAGAATCAACAAACAATCACTAATTACCCGAATTACTAACAATTGTAACAACCCTAGATCATACCCATGATCCCAAGCATCCAAATTAGGGTTGTTCCCATCATAGAATCTAGATCAAAACCCTCCACCATCGATAATTACCCATTTTATTACGTTCTACGGATCGAAAAACGAATTCAGGGAGTGAAAAGCTTACTTTTATCCTCAAGAATGGTGTAAAACTATAAAGAGTTGTTTGGGGTTCATTTCTTAGCTCTAAATATCAAAAGGTGTAGAATAAGGTCATTTAGGGGTTTATTTACGACTTTAAGTCGCATTTGGCCGGCCACAGCGGCCTTCACCCCACTTCAACGGCAGTGCCAGAGCGACCAAAACCAGCGCCAAAGCGGCTTGCACAAAACAGTGAGATATTTTAATAATTCCTAGACCCCCATTTCACAACACACCTCTAAACAACGACACTCAGAAAATCCCATTCACGCTAAGATTGATTCCGGGAGATCTACTCGCCCGAATTCAATTCCGTAAAGTCGTACGGATTCCTTAACGAGTTATCTATCCCCTCATGTAATCAGAATTATAAATAAATCACCCGATTGTTACCAGATTTAACTACACCTTAATGACTCCAATTTCGTCCAGATTTGGACTAAGTTGGGAAAATCCAAGTTACTACGAAAAAGTTTTCCGACCCAAAAAATTTTCCTGTTGGCTTTTCTATAACGACGGAACTCGGTCGTTACAATAGATACCAATTTACCCATCACTCATCCCCGAGTGACAAACTTAGGAAAAACAGGCTAAAGAAGGAATAAAGCAGTACCTGAATCGACGAACAATTGGGGATACTTGTCTCGTATGTCCTTCTCGGGGTCCCAAGTAGCTTCCTCAATTGGATGATACTTCCATTGAACCTTCACGGACTTAATCTCTTTGGTCCTCAACTTGCGCATATCACGATCAAGAATTGCAATCGGTTCCTCCTCATATTGGAGGTCCTTGTCTAACACAATTGAGTCCCATTTAATTATGTAATCCCCGTCACCATGATATCTCTTCAACATGGACACATAAAATATCAGATGAACACCTAATAGATTAGGAGGTAATGCCAATCTATACGCTACCGGTCCTACACATTCAAGAACCTCAAATGGACCAATGTATCGCAGACTTAGTTTACCTTTCTTGCCGAATCTCACCACCCCTTTCATGGGTGATACCTTAAGAAGAACATTTTCACCAGTTTGAAACATCTTGTCTCTTACCTTATGATCTGCATACTTCTTTTGTCTACTTTAGGCTACTAGAAGCTTAGCTTGAATACTCCTCACCTTATCTTGAGCATCCTTCACTAAATCTACCCCCAATGGCTTCACGTCTCCAACCTCAAACCATCATATGGGTGATCTACATCCCCTCTCATAGAGTGCCTCAAATGGTGCCATATCTATGCTGGACTGATAACTATTATTATAGGAGAATTCACACAAAGGTAAGAACTTATCCCAATGCCCTCCAAAGTCAATCACACATGCCATCAACAACGTCTTCTAACACTTGAATAGCCCTCTCTGACTGCCCATCTGTCTGTGGAAGGAAGGTTGTTCTAAAAGTGAGTTGTATGCCCAATTCCTCATGTAATTTCCTCCAATACATGGATGTGAACTGCGTACCATGATCTGAGATGATAGAAAGGGGCACCCTATGCAACCTCACTATCTTTTTCACATAAACCTTACCGGAATGAAATGGGGCTGATTTAGTCAATCTATCTACCACTACCCAAATAGAATCAAGGTTCCCCAAAGTCTTGGGAAGACCAACCACAAAATCCATGGCTACTATTTCCCACTTCCATTCCAAAATTGGCATTTTTTGAAGCAAACATGTAGGCCTTTGATGTTCATACTTCACGTGTTGACAATTTTGACACTTAGCCACAAAATCCGCTATATCCTTCTTGATGCCCGGCCACTAATTAATTCACTTCAAATCTCTGTGCATCTTGGTCACACCCGGATGAATAGAATATCGCGAACTATGAGACTCTGCCAACAATTTCTGAATCAAGTCATCAACTCGAGGAACACAAATTCTTCCTTTAAAACTGAGCATGCCTAGAGTGGTCTCTTGTGCCTTACCAATCGCAATTTTCTTTCTAAGCTCCTCCAAATTTTCATCTTCAAATTGTTTAGTCTTGATCTCATCAATGAATGTGGCCCTCACTTCAATGCTAGTTAACACCCCACCTCTTTCTGAGATGCCTAACTACATAAACTTAGACTCTAAGGTATGAATTTCCTTAGCCAAAGGTCGCTTGGATACACTCAAGCAAGCCAAACTACCTATACTTACCATTATTTGACTGAAAGCGTCTACCGCCACATTAGCCTTACCCGGATGGTATTGAATGGTGACATCATAATCTTTAAGTAATTCCATCCACCTTTGTTGTCTCCAATTCAGATCCTTTAGAGTGAACACATGTTGCAAAAGTAGATGATCAGTAAACACTTCACACTTAACACCATAGAGGTAATGCCGCCAGATCTTAAGAGAAAACACTACCGCTGCCAACTCTAGATCATGCGTTGGATAATTCCTCCTATGAACCTTCAATTGATGCGAGGCATAAGCTATAATATTCTTATCATACATCAACACAACACCCAAACAAAAATGTGAAGCATCACAATAAATAATAAAATATTTACCTTCCACCGGTAATGCAAGAATAGGTGTGGTGGTCAAGAGAATCTTGAGCTTTTGGAAGCTTTCCTCACATTTTTCAGTCCATTCAAATGGTATCTCCTTTTTGGTCAAATTGGCCAAGTGAATGGCAATAGAATCAAAGTTCTTCACAAATCCAAGATAATAGCTAGCAAGCCCCACAAAACTCCTAACCTTCGTCACAGAGCTAGGCCGAACCCAATTCTTAACCATCTCAATCTTTTGAGGGTCTACCATTTCCCCTTCTTTTGACACTACATGTCCCAAAAATATAATCGAAGTCAACCAAAATTCACACTTAGAAAATTTAGCATACATCATTTGTTTCCCAAGAACAACCAAAACATTGTGAAGATGGTCGGCGTCCTCTTCCTCACTTTTCAAATAGACCAAAATATTATCAATAAAGACTATGACGAAAAAAATCAAGAAATGGCTTGAGCACCCCATTCATTAAACTCATGAAAGTTGCAGCTGCATTGGTCAAACCAAAAGACATAACCAAAAACTAATAGTGCCCATAAAGAGTTCTAAACGTCGTCTTGGGCACATCATCGGGCCTAATTTTTAACTGATGGTGGCCAGACCTTAGATCAATCTTAGAGAAAATTAATGCACCTTACAATTAGTCGAAAAGATCATCTATTCGAGGCAAAGGATACTTGTTTCGAATAGTTACCTTATTCAATTGCCGATAATCTATACACATTCTCATACTACCATTTTTTTTCTTAACAAACAAAACTTGAGCACCCCATGGGGAAGCACTAGGACGAATAAATCTCTTAACAAGAAGCTCTTGGATTTGAGCCTTAAGCTCTCTTAATTATGTCAGAGCCATGTGATATGAAGGGATAGAAATGGGATGAGTACCAAGTTCTAAATCAATGCAGAAGTCTATATCTCTATTCGGAGGCATACCAGGCAAATCATCAGGAAACACTTCTCTAAATTCTGACCTCACAGGAATAGACTCAATGGATGGAGCCTCAATCTCAACATCCCTAATATGAGTCAAATAAGCCAAACAACCTTGCCCTATCAATTTCCTAGCCCGGATGGAGGATATGATTTTAGCTTGTTTAGGCTTGTACACCCATTCCACTCTAATTTTTCCCTTCTCGAAATTTCTAGAGTTACAGACTTAGTATTACAATTTAACACAGCATAATAGGGGGACAACCAAGTCATGACTAAAATAATATCAAAGTCAGACATATCCAAAATCATGAAATCAGCCCAAGTCTGAAAACCATAAAAAAAATAGGACAAGCACGATAGACATGGGTAACTATGACTGACTCTTCAACTGGGGTAGAAACATGGATAGGGGCATCAAGAATATCACAAATCATATCAAACTTTGAGGCAAATCTCATGGATACATAAGAATAAGTAGAACCCCAAAAAACACATTAATCATCCGGTCACAGACAAGAATAGTACATGTGATCACTGCGTCAGACACATCTGCCTCATTCTTGCTCAGAAAAGCATAACACTGAGCCCTATCATCTTGACAAGCCACTTCCCTACCTGGTTGCACGTTACCCTTGCCTGCATTACCATTTCCTCTACCTCTACAGACTCGCTGTTTACCTTCTCGCCCACCTTGTGGAAGCCCTGGACTATTATTACCATTCCCCACGGGTACCACTGCTCTAAATTGTTGCTGCACGGAATCTAACATACGTGGGTGGGGACAATTTCTCCTTATATGCACAGGTTCACCACAATTGCAACATGTACAATCAAAAGAGGGCATGTTGTCCGTCGAAGGTGCGACTCCCTGGCTATCCTGAATCAAATTATAAGGTGAAGTTATCGAGTAATTACCTGTAGAAGTGGGCATAGCGGACTGAACTGGCTTGGATGCTAGTGTCGACCTCCCTGAACCTCTAGAATAAGAACATTGAAAGTTGCCTGAATTCTCGGCCCTTTTTGTCAATGCCTTAGCCTGACTGTCTCGCCTCACCCCCTTCACTTTCTTAACATAGTTTGTTACCTCATTAAAGTTCTCCCTGCATAAGTCATATGAACAGATAATACTTGCAACTCATAAACTAGTCCCTGAATAAATAACCAGATCCTCTCCTCCTCAGTAATCACCAATTGAGTAGCATATCTAGATAAAGCGGGGAACTTGGCCTCATAAGAAGCCACAGACATACCACCTTGTTCCAAAGCCATAAACTCATCTTTCTTACGATCTCTCAAAGTCCTAGGCACATACTTCTCCAAAAATAGAGCATGAAATTAGTCCAAGAGAGTGGAGGTAAAGTTGAAGATCTGCATTCCATGTAAGCTCTCCACCACTGCTTAGCCTCACCTGGAAGCTAGAAAGTCACGAACTCAACCCCATATTGGTGAACAATGCCCAACTTATGAAGCCTCTCATAGCAATCTAAGATAAACTCATAAGCATCCTTATTCTCAGAACCAAGAAACACATGAGGCTTTAGCTTCAAAAACTTAGTCAACATTTCATGCCCATTACAAGTCATAACAGAACCCAACAAAGGACGGAAGAAAGCATCATTACCTCCCGTCTTGGGCGCAGTGCTAGCAACAGAGGGAGCTTGAGTTGCTTGAACAGAAGGAAGCACTCCAGGACCAACCGGTCCCTCTCAAAAATGACATGATATGTCGAGCTAAAAATTGGTGTATGGGAGGAACATCGGTAGTCTCAGCATACAACTCTTCCTCTTGTCCCACATCCTCAACGTTTTCAACCTCAATATCATCTTCTATCTCTTCATGAAGCACAGGAGGGGACTCATTTTGGGGAGCATTTTCGACCAGTACCCCATCTGTAGCAGGCGCCACTCTTCATCAGCCTCTACCCCTAACTCTTCCTCTACCCCTGCCTCGACCGGGACCTTTCGCTGCAGATTCCTCAACAGGAGAATTAACATGAGCTACGGGCCTGAAGCCGTTGAATTTAGTGTTAACCATCTGTGGACTGAAAAGTGATGAAGGTTAGATACCAATTTGAATCGTCAGATACCAATTGGAATGAAGTCATAGCACGAAAGGAGACAAGAGAAAACGAAGAGATTTCCTAAAGTCGTATAGCCTCTCAAAGAAAATTATAGGCGTCCCTGTACCATTCCTCAAGACTCTACTAGACTTGTTTTGGTACATCGAGATCAATAAACCTAGGCTCTGATACCAACTTTGTCACGATCCAGACCGTCATGATTGACACCCACAATTACTCTTCGGTGGGAGAACCATTACTACAATCCAAACCAAGTAACTAATCTAAAAACTAAGGCATTTAAGTTACGGAAGCAAGTTAAATACAAAGGAAAGAAATAGGGAGTTCCTATAAACTCCAACAAAAGTCTAACAACGAACTAAACAATGTGGAAGAAAGAACCTAGAACCTGAAAGTCAATGTACCAAAACGACTAACAATGAACCAAGTCTAAACAAGAATGGTAATAACCCGAACTAACGAACAAATAACTAACAAGAAAGTCTAAGTCTGAAATATGGACATAGATGAAGAGAGAACTCATGGAAGCCTAGAAGAACTGTCTCACCCTTGAATTTGAACTATCAGTGATCTTCTAAGAAAGGTCTGTCAGTAGCCGCTTGAAGATGCCATGTACTCAACAAAGAAAGAGCAAATGCAGTATCAGTACACAACCACAGTGTACTACTAAGATCACGCGGCTATCTCACTAAGTGCAGCATACATAAGTCATTACAACAATATAATCACATGCATATATTGAACATATACAATATTAACACATTTACGAACAACGAACAACTTCACATTCCTCAAGATACACAATTATGACAAGTCATTGGTCCTCTCATGAAACCCAAACCCAAACACTTAGCATACCAAAATGTGGTACCCGATCCAATAATTATGTCACAACGTGGCAACCAATCTCATAATTATGTCGAAACATGGCAACCGATCCAAGTTAGTTATGCCGAAACGTGGCCACCGATCCATTCAACACACCACAATCATAATCACTAGTGTAGCCTCAAGATCATACATTTAAGTCATGATTTCATGGAAATCATCATTCATCTATCTCATTTAAAACAAGTGTGATCAATAATGCAACATTTATATACATACATGTATCATAATGAAGCAAGAACAAACATACATCACACAATCATAGAATCACAACTATCACCTACCTCGAAACAAGTTTGATACCCTAAGAAACTTGATCCTTCCCTTTCCGGATTCGTTCTGCTTATTCTTGGTCTACAAACAATCATAATAACACAGGAATCAATAAACAGTCACTAATTACCCAAACTACTAACAATTCTAACAACCCTAGATCATACTCATGATCCTAAGCATCTAAATTAAGGTTGTTCCCATCATAGAATCTAGATCAAAGCCCTCCCCCTCGATAATTACCCATTCTAATATGTTCTACGGTTCAAAAAATGGATTCGGAGAGTGAAAAGCTTACCTTTTGCCTCAAGAATGGTGGAAGACTGTCAGGAGTCGCTTGGGGTTCGTTCATTAGCTCTAAAAATCGAAAAGTGTAAAATAAGGTCATTTAGGGGTTTATTTACGACTTTAAGTCGCGTCTGGCCCGCCACACCAACCCTCACCCCGCTGCAGCGACACCGCCAGAGCAGCCAAAACCAGCGCCAAAGCGGCTTGCATGAAATAGTGAGCTATTTTAATAATTCCAAGACCCCCATTTGATAACACACCTCTAACCAACGACACTCAGAAAATCCCCTTCACGTTAAGATTGATTCTGAGAGTTCTACTCGCCCGAATTCAATTTCATAAATTCGTATGGATTCCTTAACGAGTTATCGATCTCCTCATGTAATCAGAATTATAAATAAATCACCCAATTGTTACCAAATTTCTCTACACCTTAATGACTCTGATTTCGTCCAAATCAAGACTAGGTTGGGAAAATCCAAGTTATTACGAAAAAGTTTTCCGATCCAAAAAATTTACCCGTTGGCTTTTCTATAACGACGGAACCCGGTCGTTACTACTGGCTTTAATTAAATCCATATTTATTAGATTTAAATAATTAACTGAATTATATTAATCTATAATATTTATTTGGACTAATATATTCATGAATTTAATATAATCTGAATCATTTTATAAATTTATATTTAATAAATTTTAAATGATTACAATCTTATCTAACAGTCGAACTTATAGAATTTATAAAAGAGAAAAGGGTATGATATACTCTTAATTTGCGATTTAGAGTTGATATATCCTCATTATAAAAGTGGTTCACATATATTTTAACAGTTGCATAAAAAGTTCTAGTGCATAAGCATTTTCTTAGCAAAGGATCTATCAGAAACAACCTCTCTACCTCAACGGTAGGTGTTAGGGATGCCAATAACTTCTTATCATTTAGTGTATAGGGGGTTCATCTAAATTAAATAATGAATTTTGAATTAAGTAAATTGAATGTGTTGTGATATATTACCAAATTTTTAAGCATCTCATTAAAATTCTAAATTTGTCTCTCCATTTTTTAATAGGATCAAATATACACTTGTCAGCATAGTATTTGTTTTAACCAAGTTTTTTTTCTTGAAAAAATAATATTTTTTGCTGGACCTCAGAGGGAACATTATTCATTCAACAATCAACACTTCATTCGAAATACCTTTGGAAGGAAAACATTTCTAATTCTAATGTCTCATATATAAATGTTAAAATTAATAATATCATAATCATACCAAAAAAATAAAGAATTTATTTCAAATTTTTGATATTATACCATTAATCAATGAGTGCATTGATAATAACTTGAGCAAAAGCTACTAGAGCGGAGCTAAATAATTAGACTCCTAAAATATATGAAAAAAAATTAGAAAAAGACTTCTAAGTATTATTTCCTCAAAATATTATTTAATTTCATTAGGTTAACAAATTTAATTTTTTTAAAGCTAAGGATATTAATAATCATGATTAATGGGTCATAACGTACATTGGTAGGGGGGAGCCTCCAAATTATTACAGTTTTAATAAGATTCAAATTACCATAAAATATAAATATATATATATATATATATATATATATATATATATATATATATAGAGAGAGAGAGAGAGAGATGAAATAGTAATTTAATTATTCTATTAATATATAGAAATATTGAATAGTCATTCAATGACTTCTCTAATTGTAAGGACTTGTTTCTGTCGTTATAGAAAAGCCAACGGGGGGAAATTTGGGGCCGGAAAACTTTTTTGTAGTATCTTGATTTTCCCAACCTTGTCCAGATTTGGATGAAATCAGAGTCATTGAGGTGTAGGTAAATCTAGTAACAATCGGATGAATTATTTATAATTTTGATTTACATGAGTAGTTAGATAACTCGTGAAGGAATTTGTACGACTTTACGGAATTAAATTCGGGCGAGTAGAACTCCCGAAATCGATCTTAGCATAAAGGGTATTTAGTGAACATCGTGGGTTAGAGGTGTGTTGTGAAATGAGAATTTTGAAATTCTTGAAATATCTCTCTATCTCGTTTTAGCCGCTATGGCGAAGAGTTTTGTCGCTCTGGCAGGGTGGTGGTAGAATAGGTGAATATTGATGGGGGAGGGTTTTGTTATAGATTCTATGGTAGAAACAACCCTCATTTGGATAATTGGGATCATGGGTTTGATCTAGGGTTCATAGAATTGTTAGTAATTTGGGTAATTAGCAATTATTTATTGATTACCGTATTATATTAATTTTTTGTAGACCAGGAACAACAGGAACGAATTCGGAAAAGGAAGGATCAAGTTTCTTAGGGTTTCAAGCTTGTTTCGAAGTAGCTGATGGTTGTGATTCTATGATTGTGTGATGTATGTTTGTTCTTGCTTCATTATGATGCTTGTATATATATGTATGAATGTTGCAATGTTGATCACACTTGTTGTAAATAAGATAGATAATTGATGAATGCCATGAAATCATGACTTAAATGTATGATCTTAATGATATACTTGTGATTCTTATTGTGGTGTGTGAATGGGATTGGTTGCCACGTTTCGGCATATCTAACTTGGATCGGTTGCCACGTTTCGGCATAAAAATGGGATCGATTGCCACGTTTTGGCATGCTAAATGTTTGGGTTTGGGTTCCATGAGAGGACCAATGATTTGATATAAAATGTGAAGTTGCTCGTTGTTCGTAAATGTTGATAATGTTGTATATGTTGATATATATGCATGTGATTATAATGTTGTTTGACTTGTTTATGTTGCACTAGTAGGATAGCCGTGTGATCCTACCAGTACACTGTGGTTGTGTACTGATTCTGCATTTGCTTTTTTTTTGTTGAGTACGGGGCATTTTCAAGAGGCTATTGACAGACCTCGCTTAGGAGATCAGTGATCGTCGCTTCGAATTCAAGGGTGAACCAATTCTTTCGGGCTTCCATGGGATTATCTTTCGTCTATGTCCACCATTTCTGGACTTAGACATTTGTTTTAGTTAGTTCATTAGTATGGGTTGTATCCCTTCTTTATTAGACTTGTTGAACTTTAGATGTTTTGGTACATTGACTTTCAGGTTCTAGGTTATTCTTCCGCATTGTTAGTTATTATTGTTAGACTTTTGTTAGAGTTTATGGGAACTCTATTTTTATTTCCCTAGTGTTTGATTTAAATGCCTTAGTTTTTAGATTGTATTGCTTGGTTTGGGTTGTAGTAGTGGTTCTCCCACTGGAGTGTTAGTATGGGAACCAATCACGACGGTCTAGGTCGTGACAAAGTTGGTATTAGAGCCTAGGTTCTTTGTCTCGATGTACCAAAACGAGTCTAGTAGAGTCTCGCAAAACGGTACGGGGACGCCTTTACTTTTCTTTGAGAGGCAATAGGACTTTAGGATATTTCTCTATTTTCTCTTCTCTCCTTTCGTGCTATGACTTGATTCCAATTGGTATCTGGCGATTCAAATTGGTATCTAACCTCCTTCACTCTTATGTTTGCAGATGGTTGATACTAGGTATAACGGCGTTAGGCCCGTAGCTCCTGTCAATGCTCCAGCTGAGGAATCAGCAGCGAGAGGTCGCGATCGAGGCAGGGTAGAGGAAGAGCTAGGGGAAAAGGTCATGGAAGAGTAGCGCCTGCTGAAAATCGAACTCTGGTTGAGAATGCTCCTATGAATGATAATCCCACCATGCATCATAATGAAATGGAAGAAAAGGTTGAGGTTGAGCATGTTGAGAATGTTGAGGAAGTTGGACAAGAGGAAAAGGTGCAGGCTGAGGATATAGGTATTTCTCTCATCGATCCGGTGTTAGCTCAACAAATCATGTCGTTCTTGAAAGGGTTGGCTGGTCCTAGAGTGCTTCCATCTGTTCAAGCAACTCAAGCTCCTACTAATCGTCATGTTGCTAGCACTGCGCCTAAGACGAGTGGAATGGAAGGTAATGATTCTTTCTTTCGTCCTTTGTTGGGTTCTGTCATGACTGTTAATGAGCATGAAATGTTGACTAAGTTTTTTAAGCTAATGCCTCATGTGTTCATTGGTGCTGAGAGTGAGGATGCTTATGAGTTCATCTTAGATTTCTATGAGAGGCTGCATAAACTGGGTATTGTTCATCAACATGGGGTTGAGTTGTGTCTTTTCAACTTCAAGGTGAGGCCAAGCAGTGGTGGAGAGCTTATATGGAGTGCAAATCTTCTACTTTACCTCCACTTACTTGGACCCAATTTCATGCTCTGTTTCTAGAGAAGTATGTGCCTAGGACTTTGAGGGATCACAAGAAAGATGAGTTTATGGTTTTGGAGCAAGGTGGTATGTATGTGGCTGCTTATAAGACCAAGTTCCTTGCTTTATCTAGGTATGCTACACAGTTTGTGACTACAGAGGAGGAGAGGATCTGGTTATTTATTAGAGGATTGAATTCTGAATTGTAAATATTATCTGTTCATATGACTTCTGCAGGGAGGAGCTTTAATGAGGTAATAGACTATGTTAAGAAAGCGGAGGGGGTGAGGCGAGACAGTCAAGCTAAGGCATGGGCAAAAAGGGCAAAGAACTCGGGCAATTTTCAAGGTTCGTATTCCAAGGGGTCCGGAAGGCCAACGCTTGTAGCCATGCCAATTTAGTCCGCTATTCCCGCTTCTACATGTAGTTACTCGGAAACTCCATCTCATAATTTTTAGGATAGCCAGGGAGTCGCGCTTTCGACGGGCAGCAGACCATCTTTTGATCGTACTTGCTACAATTATGGAGAACTTGGGAACATGAGGAGAGATTGTCCCCACCCGCGTGTGTTAGATTCCGCGCAGCAGTAGTCTAGAGCAGTGGTACCCGCGGGGAATGGTAATAATGGTCAAGGGTGTCCAAAGGGTGGGCAAGGAGGTAATCAGCGAGGCCGTGGAGGTAGAGGAAATGGTAATGGTAACGGAGGTAGGGGTAACGCGCAACCAGGCAGGGAAGTGGCTCATCATGATGATAGGGCTTAGTGTTATACTTTTTCGAGCAAGAATGAGGCAGAGGCGTCTGATGCGGTGATCACAAGTACTATTCTTGTCTGTGACCGAATGGTTAATATGTTGTTTGATCCGTGTTCAACTTATGCTTATGTATCTGTGAGATTTGCCTCATATTTGGATATGATTTGTAATATTCTTGATGCCCTTATTCGTGTTTCTACCCCAGTTGAAGAGTCAGTTTACCTATGTTTATCGTGCTTGTCCTATTTTGTTTATGGGATTTCAGACTTAGGCTGATTTAGTGATTTTGGATATGATTGACTTTGACATAATCTTAGGCAGGACTTGGTTTTCCCCCTATTATGTTGTGCTTAATTGTAATACTAAGTCTGTAACTGTAGAAATTTCGGGAGGGGAAAAATTAGAGTGGGAAGGGGTGTATAAGCCTAAGCAATCTAATATTATATCCTCCACTCGGGCTAGTAAACTGGTATAGCAGGGTTGTTTGGCTTATTTGGCTCATATTATGGATGTTGAGATTGAGGCTCCATCCATTGGGTCTATTTGTGTGGTGTCTGAATTTAGTGAAGTGTTTCCTAATGACTTGTCTAGTATGCCTCCAGATAGAGATATAGATTTTTGCATTGATTTAGAGCCTGGTACGCGCTCCATTTCTATCCCTCTATATCGCATGGCTCTAGCAGAATTAAGAGAACTTAAGGCTCAAATCCAAGAGCTCATTGATAAGGGATTTATTCGCCCTAGTGCTTCTCCATGGGGTGCTCCAATTTTGTTTGTTAAGAAGAAAGATGGTAGTATGAGAATGTGTATAGATTACCGACAATTAAATAGAGTCACTATTCGGAATAGGTACCTTTTGCCTCAAATAGATGATCTTTTTGACTAATTGCAAGGTGTAGCGGTTTTCTCTAAAATTGATCTAAGATCCGGTTACCATCAATTGAAAATAAGGCCTGAGGATATGCCCAAGATGGCGTTAAGAACTCGCTATGGGCACTATGAGTTTATGGTTATGTCTTTTGGTTTGACCAATGCGCCTGCAGCTTTCATGAGTTTGATGAATGGGGTGCTCAAACCATTTTTTGATTCGTTCATTATAGTCCTTATTGATGATATTATGGTATATTCGAAAAGTGAGGAAGAGCATGCCAACCATCTTCGTAGTGTTTTGGGTGTTCTTGGGAAGCACAAGCTTTATGCTAAATTTTCTAAGTGTCAATTTTGGTTGAAATCGATTGTATTTTTGGGGCATGTAGTTTCGAAAGAATAGGTAATGGTAGATCCTCAAAATATTGAGGCAGTTAAGAATTGGGTCTGACCAAGTTTTGTGACGGAAGTTAGGAGTTTTGTTGGGCTCGCTAGCTATTATCGTCAATTTGTGAAAAATTTTGCTTCTATTGTCACTCACTTGACTAATTTGACCAAAAAGGAGATACCATTTGAATGGAATGAAAAATGTGAGGAGAGCTTTCAAAAGCTCAAGACTCTCTTGACCACCGCGCCTATTCTAGCATTACCGGTTGAAGGTAAAGATTTTATTATTTATTGCGATGCTTCACTTTCTGGTTTGGGTGTTATGTTGATGTAGGATAAGAATGTTATAGCTTATGTCTTGCGTCAATTAAAGGTGCATGAGAGGAATTATCTAACGCATGATTTGGAGTTGGCATCGGTAGTGTTTGCCCTTAAGATGTGGCGGCATTACCTCTATGGTGTTAAGTGTGAAGTGTTTACTGATCATCGTAGTTTGCAGCATGTGTTCACTCAAAAGGATCTGAATTTGAGATAGCAAAAGTGGATGGAGTTACTTAAAGATTATGATGTGACCATTCAATACCATCCGGGCAAGGATAATGTGGTGGCAGATGCCTTGAGTTGAAAAGCGGTGAGTATGGGTAGTTTAGCTTGCTTAAGTGTAGCCAAGCGACCTTTGTCTAAAGAAATTCAAACCTTAAAGTCTAAGTTCATGCAATTAGGCATCTCAAAAAGAGGTGGGGTGCTAGTTAGTATTGAGGTAAGGACCACGTTCATTGAAGAGATCAAGGCCAAACAATTTGAAGATGAGAATTTGGAAGAACTTAAGAAAAAGACTACAATTGGTAAGGCACAAGAGACCACTCTTGATACGGATGGTGTGCTAAATTTTAAAAGGAGAATATGTGTTCCTAGAGTAGATGACTTAATTGAAAAATTGTTGGCGGAGTCTCATGGTTCGCGATATTCTATTCATCCGGGTGTGAACAAGATGTATAAAGATTTGAAGCGAATTTATTGGTGGCCGGGCATGAAGAAAGACATAGCGGAGTTTGTAGCGAAGTGTCAAAATTGTCAACAAGTGCAATATTAACATCAAAGGGCAGCAGGTTTCCTTAAAAGGATGCAAATTCCGAAATGGAAGTGGGAAAGGATAGCCAAGAATTTTGTGGTTGGTCTTCCCAAGACTCTGGGAAAGTTCGATCCTATTTGGGTAGTGGTTGATAGATTGACTAAGTCAGCCCACTTTTGTCATGCCTTAAACTCGAGGGGCGGAACTGGCTCCTCACGCCAAAACTCAGGCCTGAGCCGACCCTGCTGAACCATTTGCTACTACCGCATGGCATCCACGCGCAATAAAGAAAACAAACAAGTATATCTCGGCTTATAACTAAGCCCTCGACCGGCAAGGCCCCTGTCAACTGATCTATAAAAGAAAAAGCTATTCCCAGGAGATCATATAAATAAATAGCCAAGTAGCACAGAAGTCCTGATTGGGCCGTCGAGGCCACCATGATATCTATACCAAAACTAAAAGCAAGTATATATCAATACAATACATCAAACAACTCACAAGCTTCAGCAAACCAACAACATAGGCCAGTATGGACATAACCTAGCTATACACCCTACACACTAGTCTGCAAGCCTCTAAGGGTAGTAAAGATTAGCGGGACAGGGCCCCAGCCTACCCATAAAGATATATACAACAAAAGGTAGCAAGCCACCCAACTATGGCAGCTCCAGAGGAAAGGGACTAGCCAACCGGATAAAAATTAATCCTGCTGCTGAGGAGGTCTACTCGGTCGTCTGTCAGGACCTGCATGCATGAATGCAGCACCCCCAAGGCAATGGGGCGTCAGTACAAAATAAGAGTATAAAAGGCAATAGACTATGAGGAGGTATCCTGATATACTCGAATAATCTGATAAATAAATCAAGGATAAGATAAGTGTACTGACCTACTCCTAAATCTAAACTTATCAAAAATAATAAAACAACAACCTAACCAAGCCCCCATAAGTTCGACAGGTACAAACAGCACACAAGACCACCTACTCAGGCCCCCATAAGTCTGAAAGGTGCCAATCAGTCTATATACCCCTATCAGTAGTCCCCTAGCCCCGTAGGCAGTCACATAGCCCTCTTAGGCATTAATATAGCCTCGTAGGCAGCAAATAATTTTCTTAGGCATCAACATAGCTTATAGACAGCTCATAGCCCTCTTAGGCAACAACATGGCCCTGTAGGAAGCACATAGCCTTCTTAGGCGTCAATACAGCCTTGTAGGAAACTCATAGCCCTTGTAGGCATTAATATAGCCCCGTAGGCAACTCATAACCCTCTTAGGCATCCATATAGACCCGTAGGCAGAACATAGCCCTTCTAAGCATAGATCACATTCCTGCAACTAACCACGATAGCCCCAAGGGCAACAATAACAATCTAATCGCTAAAAGCGAGCAATTTAGTTATAAGAAACCTATACAAATAGCCTCTAAGTCGTGTCCAACATAGGGACGCTACTAACGAAATAAGAATCCCAACAAGGGAGGATTATATCAACTCGATCAGCCAACAATCAACAATAATGGCTACAAGTATAACAAGGATAACAACCCAATTACATTGCTCCTAAGCTTTAAGGAAACATCTCGTAAGTAGGGAATAGCCTTAACATACCTTTTTCGTTGAATTCACGTGTCCTAACGACTTTATTCACAACCCCATTCGATACTACAACAAGGTAGGACCATAATCAACACAAAAGAATAGAAGATACCACGATAATCTGATAAAAGGTATGTATTTCCATCGCAAATTGTTATTTGCGACTTAACAAAGCTACAGTCGATGAAAGAAGGGTCTTACCTTGATTTTAAATTCGTAATACACCTCAAAACTTTAAAATAGTCCCAAGCCCCTATTGTCCACACACCAAAATACGATATGCTAGGAAATCGATAAAACAAATTATACCATGTTGATGAGCTCAACGCGTAGAACAACTTTTGTCAAGGACTTAAGTCACGAAAATCTGTAACTTGGCTGATCCTAGAAGTGGGTTTGTGAGTTTTCTAGTTATTCACTAAGAAAAATGAAGGGAAAATGAAGAAGAAGTCGAAGAAGATGATATATATAAAGTTCCACCGACCTAGGGGACCCACCTCACCTGCCTGCTTGTGCAGTCTTGCAAAAACGCAAATATCTCTCTATTTTGAAGTCGTATAAATGAACGGGTTAATGCATTGGAAACTAGACTCATAGACCTTCGATTTCATAGGTCGTGGGGACCATAAATATTTATATATTGGGAGAAAATTTCCGAGACATTTGATCCAAATTTCAGACAAATCTTTACAAAGGAATTTACGGTAACTTTCGCCAACTTTTGTTTTGCCACTTACCTAACTTCAAAACTTGAGATACAACCCTTGAACACTTAAAATATCACATAACACATCATTATTAATTTATTACCCACCCTCCTCATCTTTTCACAAGATACGAGTCCCATTTAGACATTTTGAAAAGTCGGGGTGTTACAACTTTATTTCGGTAAGAATAGATTATAATGCTGAACAATTGGATAAAGTTTATATGAAAGAGATAGTGAGGTTGCATGGGGTACCCCTCTGTATCATCTCAAACCATGGTACCCAATTCACATCCAAGTTTTGGAAGAAATTGCACGATGATTGGGCACACAACTCACTTTTAGTACAACCTTCTATCCACAGACAGACGGGCAGTCAGAGAGGACTATTCAAGTGTTGGAAGACATGTTGAGGGCATCTGTCATTGATTTTGGAGGGCATTGGGATAAGGTCTTACCTTTGTGTAAATTCTCCTATAATAATAGTTATCACTCCAGCATTGATATGACACCATTCGAGGCACTCTATGGGAGGGGATGTAGATCACCCATAGGATGGTTTGAGGCTGGAGATATGAAACCATCGGGGGTTGATTTAGTGAAGGATGCTCAAGATAAGGTTATGAGTATTCAAGTTAAGCTTCTAGCAGCCTAGAGTAGACAAAAGAAGTATGCGGATCATAAGGTAAGAGACATGGAGTTTCAAATCAATGAGAATGTTCTTCTTAGGGTATCACCCATGAAAGGGGTGATGAGATTTGGTAAAAACGGTAAACTAAGTCCTAGATACATTGGTCCATTTGAGATTCTTGAATGTGTAGGACTGGTGGCGTATAGATTGGGTTTACCTCCTAGTTTATCGGGAGTTCATCAGGTATTTCATGTATCCATGTTGAAGAGGTATCATGGTGACGGGGATTATATCATTAAGTGGGACTCAATTGTGTTAGACAAAGACCTCCAATATGAGGAGGAATCGGTTGCAATTCTTGATCGTGATGTGCGTAAGTTGAGGACCAAGGAGATTAAGTTCCTGAAAGTTCAATGGAAGCATCGTCCAGTTGAGGAATCTATTTGGGAAACCGAGAGGAACATGCGAGACAAGTATCCCCAATTGTTCGTCGATTCAGTTACTACTTCACTCCTTATTTTGCCTATTTTCCTAAGTTTTGTTACTCGGGGACGAGTGATGGGTAAATTGGCATCTATTGTAACGACGTGTTATCGTCGTTATAGAAAAGCCAACGAGGGGAAATTTGGGGCTGGAAAACTTTTTTGTAGTATTTGGATTTTCCCAACCTTATCCAGATTTGGATGAAATCGGAGGCACTAAGTTGTAAGGAAACCTGGTAACAATCGGGTGAATCATTTATGATTTTGATTACATGAGTAGTTAGATAACTCGTTAAGGAATCCGTACGACTTTACAGAATTGAATTAGGGCAAGTAGAACTCCCGAAATAAATCTTAGCGTAAAGGGTATTTACTAAGCGTCGTGGGTTAGAGGTGTGTTCTAAAATGGAATTATGAAATTCTTGAAATAGCTCTCTGTCTCGCTTTGGCGGGGATTTTTGCCGCGCTGGTGTCGCCGTTGTGTCGGGGTGGTGGCTGTTGTGGCAGGCCCGACACGAATTAAAGTCGTTAATAAACCCCTAAACAACCTCATTATGCATTTTTTGATTTTTAGAGCTAAGGAACTAACCCCAGGAGACTCCTACTCGTTTTTCACCATTCTTGAGGCTAAAGGTAAGCGTTTCACTACGTAATAGAATGGGTGATATTTATTGGGGGGGTTGTTATAGATTATATGGTGGAAACAACCCTAATTTGGATAATTGGGATCATGGGTTTGATCTAGGGTTCACATAATTGTTAGTAATTCAGGTAATTAGCGATTATTTATTAATTCTCGTATTATATTGATTTGTAGACCTAGAACAAGTGGAACGAATTCGGAAAGGGAAGGATCAAGTTTCTTAGGGTTTCAAGTTTGTTTCGAAGTAGCTGATGGTTGTGATTCTATGATTGTGTGATGTATGTTTGTTCTTGCTTCATTATGATGCTTGTATATATATGTATGAATGTTGCAATGTTGATCACACTTGTTGTAAATAAGATAGATAATTGATGAATGCCAAGAAATCATGACTTAAATGTATGATCTTGATGATATACTTGTGATTGTGATTGTGGTGTGTGAATGGGATTGGTTGCCACGTTTCGGCATATCTAACTTGGATCGGTTGCCACGTTCCGGCATAAAAATGGGATCGATTGCCACGTTTTGGCATGCTAAATGTTTGGGTTTGGGTTCCATGAGAGGACCAATGATTTGATATAAAATGTGAAGTTGCTCGTTGTTCGTAAATGTTGATAATGTTGTATATGTTGATACATATGCATGTGATTATAATGTTGTTTGACTTGTTTATGTTGCACTAGTAGGATAGCCGTGTGATCCTACCAGTACACTGTGGTTGTGTACTGATTCTGCACTTGCTTTTTTTTTGTTGAGTACAGGGCATTTTCAAGAGGCTATTGACAGACCTCGCTTAGGAGATCAGTGATCGTCGCTTCGAATTCAAGGGTGAGCCAATTCTTCCGGGCTGCCATAGGATTATCTTTCGTCTATGTCCACCATTTCTGGACTTAGACATTTGTTTTAGTTAGTTCATTAGTATGGGTTGTATCCCTTCTTGATTAGACTTGTTGAACTTTAGATGTTTTGATACATTGACTTTCAGGTTCTAGGTTATTCTTCCGCATTGTTAGTTATTATTGTTAGACTTTTGTTAGAGTTTATGGGAACTCTAGTTTTATCTCCCTAGTGTTTGATTTAAATGCCTTAGTTTTTATATTATGTTGCTTGGTTTGGGTTGTAGTAGTGGTTCTCCCACCGGAGTGTTAGTGTGGTGACAATCACGACGGTCTGGATTGTGACACTAATATTTAGGACTTTGATTTTATTACAATTTTATACAAAAATAGTATTTACTTTACCTAAATTACTAGAGTTAGATATAGTTGAGTCCAAATTAAAATTGGAAAAGAACATTTATATCCCAAAAAAGTAAAATGTTTACTTTTAAATGCTTATTACCTCTATACCTCCTTTTTATTTTAAAATGACATATATCTATTTTTATTCGGGTGTTGACGTCATGGTGATGTCAGCACCCGCCTCTTTTTCCTCTCTCATATCATCACAGTATATGAATATACTCTGATGGTATCAAACAATAACTGAGCAGTATCTTCATTGAAATATTGTTTTTTCGTTCTTGATACCATCATAGTATAATATGCTCTGGTGGTATCAATGAGTAATTGAACAATGTTTTCATTGAGATTTGTTTTAGCCCTTCGATGAAATTACTCGACCATCCAGGATACCATTACGATATATCTATATAATGCCATGGTATCATTGATGAATGTTTCAATTCTTCAATATTTTAATTTAAAAACATAAAATTATATTTTCTACCAATTTAGAGTTTAATAAATAAGATTGTGGCTATAATAATTTTCTCTTAATTATTTCTTATTTATTTGTTAAAAGAAAAAGAGTCAAATCCTAGTTGATACCGATATGGTATCAATATACCAACGGAGTAACATAGAGGATTAAGCTCAGTCTTATATGATATTGATATGGTATTAATATACCGACGGAGTATCACAAAGAATATATTTTCTACCAATTTAGAGTTTAATTAATAAGATTGTGACTTTCTTATAATTGTTTCTTATTTATTTCTTTAAAAAAAGTGTCTAATCCTATATGATATCGATAGGATATCAATATACTGACGGAGTATCATAAAAGATTAAGCTCAGTCCTATATGATACCGATATGGTATCAATATACTGATGGAGTATCACAAAGAACATATTTTCTACTAATTTAGAGTTTAATAAATAACATTGTGACTTTAATAATTTCTCTTGATCGTTTCTTATTTATTTCTTAAAAAAAGATAAAATCCCATATAATACCAATAGGGTATCGATATACCAACAGAGTATCACAAAGGATTAAGCTTAGTCTTATATGATACCGATATGGTATCAATATACCGACGGAGTATCACAGAGGATTAATTCATAGTAGTGATGTTGACATCATGCATAAAATAAGAAGAGAAAAAGTGGGGTAAGCGGGTAAATAGTTTGGGTCATGGTTCTATTATTATTAAGAATAAATAGTTTGGGTTGGGTCCAATTTGAATTATATTTGTGATGATTTTTTTTCCTTTTTAAGACAAGTTTTGAATACACCATGAAACATATTAATTTCAATTCCAAAAGGTCAAGGGTTTGACCGACATTTACTCTTTATGAGTTATAAATAGTAAAAAAGTTATTTCTTGAATCTATTATAGTTATTTAAACTTTGTATTTATACTATATGTGCTACCTAATACCTTTTATATTTGTCTGATGGCACATTGAACAAATATTACTAGCTTGAAAATAGAGATTTATACAGCCCTAATGAGAAAGTTGCTGAAAAATTCTACATTTGAAGAGTTTGAAAGGCATTGCTCTTTAATTGGGCAATTTTACGGGGGAAAAAAAGAAGATAGTTGGAGAACAACATAAAATCAAACGTCCAGTTTTTAGCAAAAATTTCAGGTACAATTATAAATATCATATTTTTGTTATTTTCTTTATGTATAAATGATAAAGTGAATTTCTAATGAAGATGATGAGATCTTTCGTAGGGTTTGAGAGAAAATTGGTATAAAAAAGAAAAAAAAGGAGAGATTTGCACTAAATGATTTTTTTTATTTTTTTTTAAAAAGGCTTATGCACCATTTATTTACATTAAGATTAGGATATCTGAACGCACATTTGAATGATTAAATGTTGTCTTTAGATCAAAATAAAATGATAAATTTGTCTTCAACACTTGAATATCATACTTTATTTATTTTTAATTATAATAAATATACAATTTAAATAAAAAGTAGTTAAATATTTGAATATCTATATATATAAATCCAATATAACGAAAATATTATTTGATATAAAAATATGTATGTTCGCTAGTGATGATGGTGGAGATAATAAGTGGTGTGGTAACTCATGTGATCATGATAGTTGGTATTAGTGATGGTAGAGTCAATTGATTTTAGTAGTTGACTATGGTTTTTGTGATAATAGAGGTGCTTTTTGTAGGATTTGATCATGGTCATTAGTGGTAATAATGGCTAATAATGATTGCGGAGGTGATGATAAGTATAGTATCGATTAACAATATTGGTTGAACAACGATAATGGTTGCAACTAGTGGTCGCCATAGGAACGATGGTTGGTAGTTGACAATGATGATAGTGATTGTGATGCTGAAAATTATTCACACAAAAATACCTCTTAATGGCCTCAATGTTTATATTTTATGAAAGTGTGAATCTGAATAATTTAGACCGTAATTAGGCTATTAAGAGTGTGAATCGTAAGTAGTTGGTTGGCCCATGGCCAAGCCATTTTTATAACTAGTATTATTACTTGAATTTTCTTAGAGGAGCTTCTTCGATGTGATGTTCACGTGACATGTCATATTGTTTTAGAATAATTTTATACACGACTTTAGAAGTCCAAATGTGAATTTGGCCGTAATTTTTGCTCAAACGATTTATTTGTGTTAAAAAAAATTATCATCAAATATTTTTTTTAAATTCTATTATTAGTATTTGAAATTCTAAAAACTAGAATTTATAAAGTCAAAATGTTAGGGCTTCTTATGTAACTGTATAGGTGACAAAAAAAAATTAATTTAAAATGGTTGCATATATATATATATATATATATATATATATATATATATATATATATATATAAAATTGATTGATATTGTATAAATTAGTTATGTAGTATATCAATATTGTGCAAATAGTACATAATCATGTACACAATTGCTTTTTTTTTCTAATCCCGACCAACTCGAATCTCCCTCATATATATATATTAGTTGATCAATGTCGCTTCTACGTTATTAAGAGATTAACTGCTAGATTTAAAAATAGGATTAAAAATAATGAAGTTTTGACGTGGTGTTGGGAGTAGTTTGCATTACTAGCTAGGGTTAGTTCGATAGAAGAACACCAAAAACTTACTATAATTGATCGAGAGATAATTGTGACATGTTAAGACTCGCGATTGATAAAGAATAGTTCAACGATATTATAATTAACATGTTGCAGATTTCTTTTAATAATTAGGGAAATCATTATCTTTTTAATTATTGAAAGAACTTCACATTTTTTTACTTGAAAAGTTTATTGTTTTTATTATTTAATTTTCTTAGTTTAGTTGAATTTACAAAAAAAAAATCAGTGTTAGAAGTATTCAAATCCATAAATTCACTACGAAACAAGGCCGTAGAATCAGAACAAGTAATTGTTGAGATTCGCGCAGGAATATCCACTTTGAATTTTAAAGAGAAGGTTCGAAAACATATTTATTCTGATTCAGGTTGAATGAATCATTCCACCTGGCAACAGCTTACTAAATAAATTTAAAATATTTTAACTTGAAAAAGTTGATTGTATTGTTTTTCTTGGTGATATAAAAGTGTCTCTAAAATTATTTTTATGTTGGATTAGTTCTAGACCTTAAAAATGAATTATATTTGTGATGATTTTTTTTTCCTTTTTAAGATGAGTTTTGATTATGACCATGAAACATATTAATTTCAACTCCAAAAGGTCAAGGGTTTAGCTAACATTTACTCTTTTTAAGTTAAAAATAGTAAAAAAGTCTTTCCTGAATCTTTTATAGATACTTAAACTTAGTACTTATATTATATGTGCTACTTAATACCCTTTATGTTTGTCTGGCGATATACAGAACAAATATTACTAGATTGAAAATAGAGTTTTATACACGTCTAAAGAGAAAGTTGCTGAAAAATTCTACATTTGAAGAGATTGAAAGGCATTGCTCTCTATTTGGGCAATTTTACGAAAAGAAATAAAAAATGGTTGGAGGACAACATAAAATCAAACGTCCAATTTTTAGCCAAAATTTCATATACAACTATAAATATCATATTTTTGTTATTTTATTTATGTATTAATGATAAAGTGAATTTCAAATGAAGATGATGAGATCTTTGGTAGGGTTTGAGAGAAAATCGATAGGAGAAAAAAAAAGATTTTCACTAAATGATTTTTTTTAAAAAGGTTTATGCACTATTTATATGCAATAAGATGAGGATATCTAAATGCGAATTTGAATGATTAAATATTGTCTTTAGATCAAAACAAAGTGATTAAAACGATTTGTCTACAACACCTAAATATTCATACTTTATTTTTTTTATATAATATATATACAATTTAAATAAAAAGTAATTAAATTTTTTAATATATATATATATATATTCAATCTAGCAAAATTATTTTTTGATATAAAATATTTAGTTCGCTAGTGATGATGGTGGAGATAGTTAGTGGTGTGGTGATTGATGTTATAAATAGTAGGTATTAGTGATTGTAGAGTTGATTAATTTTAGTAGTTGACGATGGTGCTAGTTGTAATAGTAGAGGTGGTTGTTGTAGGGATTGATCATAGTTATTAGTGGTGATAGTGGGTAATAGTGATTGCGGAGGTGATGATAAGTATGGTACCGATTGACAATATTGGTTGACAGTGATAGTGGTAGCAACTAGTGGTTGTGGTGGCAAGGATTGTTGGTAGTTGACAATGATGATAGTGATTGTAATGCTGAAAATTATTCACACAAAAATGTCTCTTAATGGCCTCAATGTTTATATTTTATGAAAGTGTGAATCTGAATGATTTAAACCTTAGGCTATTAAGAGTGTGAATCGTTACCCAACCCTACTAAGTAGTTGGTTGGCTCATGGCCAAGCTATTTTGACGACTCTAGTATTATTACTTGAATTTTTTTAAAGGAGCTTCTTCAATGTGATATTCACGTGACATGTCATATTGTTCTAGAATAATTTTATATACAATTTTAGAAGTTCAAATATGAATTTGGCCGTAATTTTTGCTCAAGCGGTTTATTTGTGTTTTAAAAAAATTATTAACAAATATTTTGTTTAAAATTCTATTATTAGAATTTGAAATTCTAAAAACTAGAATTTATAAAGTAAAAATGTTAGGGCTTCTTATGTAACTGTACAAGTGACAAAAATTATATTAATAAAAATGGTCGCATATATATGTAATGAATTAATATTGTATAAATTAGTTATGTAGTATACATCAATATTGTGCAAATAGTACATAATCATGTACACAATAGCTTCTTCTTTTTTCCTAATTCCAACCAATTTAAATCTCTTCTAAATAGTCTCAAAATTTAGATATGAGTTCACCTCGATATATTATCTCATTTTTTTCAAGTGTATATAGATTGGATTTTCCACATTAAATTTTCAATGTGTATATATATATTATATGGTGGAGACTAAGAAACCAATATTTTGTTGCTTTAATTGGAGTATCAGATTCATCGGCAATCAATACGTGGAAGTGGAACCCTCACAAATTCCTCTGCAACCCCTCTCCACTACAAGGTACTGTTGGAACTTTGAAATCATATAATATTAGTACAACTTTTTCATGTGAGTTTTTTTCTTATTAAGTTATGAATCTTTAACTCTTATATGACTTATTTCAAACAATTTCTTCTATGGGGGCTTTTTGAGACCTTTTAAAATGACTTTAATGGTAAAAAGTTGGGATTTTATAGTTTCTTTTCTTTAGGAAAAGAGATCAAAGACCCAATTCCCACTGAAAATTAGATGCATTCACCTTTATACTGTGAAATTGTCATTTGGTTGTGGAGGGAAGGAGTAAAAACATAATCTTGCAACAACTAAACTAAAGTGTTCTACATGTGAGGTAGAAGTGGCAAATGGGCTAAAATGCGGATTATAACCCAATCTATCCCATTCTTATTAAGTTTGAATTGTTTTATTTGTCCTTTTTATAAGTTTTACCCTGAATCTCACTTTGTGTGATTTTACTCTATTTGTTGTTGTTGTTGTCTTTTTCATGACTTTTAAGTATCCAATAATTTTTTTCATCATTATTTATTTTTAAAAAATATTTTGACAAAATTTCTCATGATTCATTTGAACTACATATCAACTCAATTTTCAATTGGTGATCAATAACCTGACCCAACTTGAAAGGATTGGGTGGATTGAATTTGATTTTGCCTCTCCTATGTGAGGGGGTAGAATTTTGATTTAGTTTGTGTCAAGATCTAAACTAAGAATAAAATCAAACTACAACCTTTTTGGGACAATTTTCTAGTTTATAGTAATACATTCAAACTATTACAACTAAGAATGAAAATATGAATACTAAATTGAACTACTCTACTGAGATGTCATAGATGAGCTTGAGATCTGCAGTAGAAGATAAGAAGAAGAGGAATTTAGAGTGCAAGAGAAGAAGGAAGAAATCTGGAAAGAGAGGAGAAGTGAGAAAATACCAATTGATTCGTTAGTTTCTCTCTCTCATGGTTTTTAGCCTTATAACCACCTAGTCCGAGTTGGCAGCATCGTTTGCTGCTAGTCATACACCTCAAATAAGTTTCAATACACCTATTCACGCTCTTTGTTTGATAATCTGTCTAGGGGTGGTAAGTACTATTGGAAAATTTGATCCCCTTTAGTTTGAACAAAGCTTGCCAAAAATTGTTGAGAAACACCTTGTTTCTATGACTATAGATGTAGGGGTACCATGTAAGGTCTGAACCGTCTTCCAAAACTTATCAGCCATAATAATTGCAGTATAAGGATGAGTTATGGCTATGAAATGTGCTGAATTTGTGAACCTGGAAACTACCACCAAAATGACATATTTTCCTTAAGACTGAGGCAACCCCTCTATAAAATCCATACTGACATGAGTCCATGTTTGGTTGGGAATAGGAAGTGGTTGAAGAAGACCAGGATATGCTATATTCTCATCCTTACTCCTCTGATAGATATCACATTCTGCTACATAATTGAGTATCATTTGTTTCATAAGAGGTTAATAAAAAACCCGAGATAACCTCTTAAGTGTGCCTAACTGACCTGAATGGCCTTCTAATGGAGAGCTATGAAAAACTTGTAGTAGTTGTTGTCTTAGTGTGCCAGTAGATCCCACATAGATTTTTCCTCTCTTCCTCAAGATCCCAGATTGATAGTGCAACAGATTAGGACCTTCTAAGTCTACCACTAGCTGAGAAATAAGATCGGAAGCAAAAGTGTCACCTCCATAACTGGTTGTGATGTCTTGCACCCAAGTTGGAACTGGTAGTTAATAGCTTGTAATTTAGCATGCAAGGAAATTGTTTCTTCTTCTTGCACCCCTTCAAATTGTCTGGAAAGAGCATTAACAACTCTGTTCTCAGCCCTTCGCTTAAACTTAACTTCATAGTCTAAGCCTAACAACTTGGTAAGCCCTTTTTGCTGGATTGCTGAAGTAACTCTCTGATCAAGTAAGTATTTCAGGTTGTGGTGATCAGTTGTTACGACAAAATGCTTATAACGTAAGTAATGCCTCCACTTGTCTATGGAACTAAGCAATTTCATGTACTCCTTGTCATAAATGGACCTGCCCCTATTCTTCTAGGCCAATACTTTGCTAAAATAGGCCACCAGCCTCCCCTTTTGCATGAGAACTGCACCAATTCCTAAGTGGCTTGCATTTGTTTCAACTACAAATTCTTGAAAATAATTTGGTAGGTCAAGGACTAGGATGTTATACATAACTTTCTTGAGAGTCAGGAAAGCAGTTTTAGCCTCACCACTCCAATTAAAACTGTCCTTTTTGAGGAGGTTAGTGAATGATCTACATATTGTACCATAATTGGCCACATACTTCCTGTAGTATCCTGTCAGTCCTATGAATCCCCTCAAAGCTCTCAAGGAAGAGGGTCTAGGCCACTGCACCATAGCCACTACCTTTTCAGGATCAGTAGCTACCGCCCCAAGAGCACTAATGACATAATCAAGATATTCAACCTTGGACTGACCAAATGAATATTTGGATCTCTTAGCAAAAAGTGAATGGTCCCTCAATATCATAAAAACAGTAGTAGCATGCTTCACATGGTCCTTAAGAAACTGAGTGTATATTAAGATATCATCAAAGAAAACTAGCACAAATTTCCTGAGAAATGTTTGAAATACCTGGTTCATCAGAGCTTGGAATGTAGTTGGGGCACTGGTAAGCACAAATGGCGTCACTCTAAACTCACAGTGCCCGATATATGTTCTGAATGTTGTCTTAAACACATCATCAAATTTCATTATAATCTTATGGTAACCAGCTCTTAAATCCACTTTTGAAAATAGCATTGAACCATGTAACTCATCCAATAGATCATCTACAATGGGTATGGGATACTTGTCTTTCACCGTAGCCTTATTCAACCCTCTTAAATCTACACATAACCTTCAAGTCCATCCTTCTTTTTCACTAACAATGCAGGTGAAGAAAAAGGCAACTGAAAGGGCTGAATAATACCATGTGATAATATATCCTTCACTTGTTTCTCTAGCTCCTTTTTTTTAAAGTAATTGTACTTGTAAGACCTTAAGCTAACATGTGATGATCCAGGCTTCAATGGAATTGAGTGGTCTAAACTCCTCACTGGTGGTAAACCTTTACGTTCGGTAAAGATATCCTCAAATTGTTGTAACACTACTCTTATCAGTTCTTCAATGGTTTCTTGCTCAGTAGTTGTGTCCATGCTGACTATGAACAAGTGAGCCATCAAAGTCTGACCCTTCCTGATCAGTTTTCCCATTAATTGTACCACTGTTGATTATGTGAATACTTCCCCCTTCTGGAATAGCATGCAACACCACTTTATTGGCCTTCTTGCCAATAGTGACACTCCTCTTCTCATGGTCAAACTTGGTGGGGTTGTATTTTTTCATCCAGTCATTCCCTAGGACTATATCACACCCTCCCAACTTGATAATTCTTAGATCTTCTCTGAATGGTTTCCCTCCCATCTTCCAGCTGAAACTAGTACATGTAGATGTACCCAACATATAGTTACCATCAACAACAGTGACCCTAATAAGAGAGCTATTTTTTTAAGGGAAAAGGGCCTGATATACCCCTCAACTTTGTCATTTGGAGCTGATATGCCTCTTGTTATGAAAGTGGCTCATATATACCCTTACCGTTATACAAACGGCTCACATATACCCCTACAGTTACAAAATGAGCTCACATATACCCTTCATTTAACGGAAGTGAAAAAGTTAGTTTTAAATTTATATTTTTGACTTTTAATTTTCTTAAAAATTATTTAGGGGTATATATGATTCTTCTAGCAAAGTACAAGGTATATTTTAATCTATTTTATACATAAATTATTTTTTGACTTCTTTTAGTATAATTATTTGAGTTTCTTATTCTTATTTTATTTTTTCTTTCATTCCTTAGTGTAAAGAAAAAAATTTAAAACTATTTTTTTGTGGCTATATTATAATTTAAAATTATTTTTTTTGGTCTATATTGTAATTTAATTTTTGTATTTGAAGAAAAACATTTGGTCATCTATAATAAGTTTTACAAGAATATTAGTGAAACATAAATAAATTTGACCATCAAAATTATAAATCTAAATTAGTCATTGAAACAAAAAAAATGTTAAAAAAAATATATATGCTTGAGGAGGATTAAATATACTCATATGGGATTTTATATATATATATATATATATATATATATATATATATGAGGATTAAATATACTCATATGTGAGCCATTTGTATATAAGTAGGGGTATATATGAGCCACTTTCATAGCGAGAATATATCAATTCTAAATGACAAAGTTGAGAGTATATCAGACCTTTTTCCCTTTTTTTAATAAAAGGTATAGGAGAGCTATAATTTGCCACATAACCAGTTTTTATCACAACTTGGGAGTCAATAAAGCTATGAGTGCTTCCTAAATCCACCAACACAATTAGACTTCTATTCTTAGCTATTCCCCTTACTAAAATGGTATTCACCCTATTGTGATTGCCAGCCAAGGCACTCGGACAAATAGCCTCTTGCGTCTCTAGTTGGATTTCCACTTCAATTACCACATCAATTAGGGCTTCCTCCTCAACTATTTTAGTAGTTTCAGTAGGTGCTGCCCATGCCACTTGCTCATCTTATTGCTTCCCTTGATGCAATTCAGCTGCCTATTTTTACATTTATACCCTGGAGCATACTTATCTCCACATCTGAAACAAAGCTGGTAGTTCTTCCTATGTTCATAGACTTCTGGACTCAACCTGTAAGTGGTTGGTCTAGTACGAGTACTGAATTGAACTAATCTGTTGGGATGCCATATATAGATGAGCTTGAGATCTGCAGTAGAAGATAAAAAGGACAAGAATTTAGACTGAAAGAGAAGAAGAAGGAAGAAATCTGGAGAGAGAGGAGAAACGAGAAAATACCAATTGATCTGTTAGATTTTCTGGTTGTTAACCTTATAACAACCTCGTCCGAGCTGGCAGCATCATAGCCCTCCAAGCTCATTAAGCAACTTCCAATCACAGCCGTCTATTGAATGTGTTGATATTACTCCTCCAACCCCATATCGAATCCTCATAAGTACAGAAATTTATTTGCTCTTTATTTGAAGGCATAACAACTTTCTTATGTGATGTCAGGCACAAATGTCCAGCTTGTTACAAGCAGTGCAAGCGGAAGGAGCATATTATTGAACATATGCGAACATCTCATCATTCGGTTCATGACCCTACATGCGGTGTGTGTAACAAACATTGCAAATCATTTGAATCACTAAGGGAGCACATTGCTGGCAAGTTGTTGTGCTTAGACAATGAATGTTTTTTTACATGTAAATGATCTCTAAGTTGCTTTTTCACTTTAATATTCAGGTCCATTGGCCAAAGTGAACTGTTCAAGCATCTTTGCTGAAAGAAGCTGCATTTTGTGTCTGAAAATCTGTAGCAGCGTGGACTCTCTCAACGAGCATAAGGAAGTGTGTCATCTTACCACTCCTCAACCCATTGTGAGTTGATGAATGTTCTTTCCTCAATGCTTTCACAAGAATCAGTTACATTTAGGATAGTTTAGATGTATGTTTAGTTGTTGGAATGTGTATGTATAATTCTTGCATGAGTCAATGGAGATGCATCATTCAGAAGATGATATGGACAACATAAGAGGTCAGGAAGTAGTTGCCATAGATTGTGAAATGGTTGAAGGTGATTTGTCACAAGAACTTTGCGCAAGGGTATGCTAGTTGACAAAGATGAAAAGATTATTTTTCACACTTATGTCCTACCTCAGACTCCTGTGGTTGATTATAGGTATCTTCTGGCAAATAAACATATCTATTTATAGTGTAAGATGACGCTTTTGGTATCACACCTTTTCATACTTCCTCATCATTGTGTGCCAGGTATGAAATTACTGGTATAACAGAAGAAACTCTACAAGATACCATGCCTTTGAATGAAGTCCGGGAGAGAATTCAGCAGATTCTTTACAGCGTAGAGCCACTTCGTAGAGTACTTGTGGGCCATAACCTTGAGAAACACCTGCATTGCTTGAAGATATCTTATCCTGATCGTCTTCTAAGGTAATTTTATTTTTATTTTTTTTCTAATAAATGAAAATCATTTTCTAGGAACCTTAAATCCTGTATTATGTCCAGATCACAGGCTTGGCCTGTTATGTGTATCCATTGACTGCCATGCATTAACATTAATGGTTATATTTTCCATAATTTTGACATAACATGCTTCTTTAAGAGTACTTAGTTACCTGGTGGAATAATCAAGGTGTGCACAATTTGGCCTAGACAACACCGCTATTAAAAAGAAAAAGAAAGTAGCTTATAGTTGACTATTGTTGTGGGTGGAACATTTATGCTTATTACGTCAAAGTAGGTCTGTTCTTGAGGATGGACCTATTAACTCGCTTAATCAGGTACTGATGTCAAGAAGCCTAGTATTTCTCCGAGGCCTTTGCCACATTTTCTTATTTACTCATTTAGGTAACACGTAAAATATCCCTCTTTGTTGCACCTAAAATTTCCACCCCTTTAGGTCCTCCTGGGAAGTTCCTCCAAATGATGGTACTTAATCCTTCCATCCAAATAAACTTGTGCCTTCTCTGCTGGTGCTGGTATTGAATTCCTACATTATCAAGAAGTTAGAACTTATAGACAGATAATTAACAATAGACCCTTGTGGTCCGGCCTTCCCCGGTGCACCAGGCTGCCCTTTTTTTTATTTATTTATTTGGTTGTATCATGAGTTCAATATCAAGCAATTATGTCCATAAGAGATGAAGATAAAAGTAAGAACTATCATATCATTTGTTCACATTCTCTGTATTTGTCTGTCAAGTTGGGTAAATGAAGACGCTATTTGTGTATGCCTTGGAGATCTTTTCTACACGAGATGCATTCCTCTATTCATGTCTTGCTTTTGTTTTGTGCAGAGATACTGCAACGTATCGCCCCCTGATGAAGACCAATTTCGTCAGTCACTCTCTGAAATATCTAACCAAGACTTATCTAGGGCAAGTTACTTGCTCACTCTCATATTTTCTTTACTTGTAAATTTATCTTCTCTTGTATTATTGTCAGTCAAGTTTATCCATAATATTCTCATTGGGCATGTACTTTATATTGTTCAGTCACTGCTGTTTTCTTGGAGCTTGAATTAGTGGCTGGCTTAGTAGTTATTTGCTTCAACTGTGTTTATTACATTTGTGTGCTATGCTGACAGAAACTTTTGACCTAAAACAGATATGACATCCAAGTTGGTTTCCATGATCCTTACCAAGATGCAGTGTCTGCGATGCGGTTGTACAAGAGGATGTGCTCACAGGACCACCCAATGGTTTGGGTTTCAATTTCACCAAGTCAACTCATTATCGGTTGCTCTAATCCATGGAAATCCGTGGCACACGAGAGAATGACAATAGAGGAGCTCTTAGCAATATCCAGAGCAAACTATCAGTGTTGGTGTCTTGATTCACAGGATTGAATATACATTTAATCTGAGAAAGTTTCCAGCTCCAACTGCGCGACACTAAAGCAAGAATATGTTATATCATGAATTCATATTTAATTAGGCCTGTGAGGCTTCTGCTGCTGAAGTTTTTGTGGTTACTAAAGTTGATTGACTAGAATTTCATGTTTTTACTTGGTAAAAGTTACTTTATCTTCCCTCCATCCTTGGAGGACTCTTCTATTTGATGCTAAGGGAGAATTGCTTGATTTTGTTATTGCAATTTACATTCTCTATAATGTGTAGCACCAAAATACATATACAAGCTTTAGATGATCTTGAACCCCTTATAGTGTTGATGCTTAGGGAAAGAGAAGGGCGTTAGGTTTCAGCAGTATGCATGCTAGGCATTCTTTACCATTTGGGCTGCATATCAGTCTAGTTAATAAAATGAACATGTTACTAACTTGCTCAAATCTAAACAGATTGGGTGGATTGTGATTTTTTGAGCCCATTTTAGTTTTACCACTTCTAGCTACAGCCTATAGGTGTCAGATGTTTTGTCTAATCACTCTCTTCCCTGGGTATTCTTTGATGATTTCATTAAGATTTAAGAGGAGACTGTTCGGATGGTAAGCACTTCTCATCTTCAATTCTAAAATCATGGGTTCGAGTCTCCAAAAGAGTGGGAAAGCGAATGAGTAGAGACTATTGTCTTATTGGATAATAGTGTATTGATCCTGCAAAAAAATCACTTGCAATTTCAGTGGACCCATGGAGTGTGAAGGCTTTTAAGAAGTCATAGCTTGTGGTGGAAAGTTCCTTCTTTTTTTTAATTATTCGTAACATTGCTTTTATGATCTTAGGAGCACTGACCGTCATGGCCAAATTAATATATACCAATTTGGAGAAAAGTTGTTTGTGGGTAAGGGAAAAATTGAGACATTATATGTTGTCTTGCCTAGTATATTTATTAGCTTCCATGGACATAAAAAAAAATACTTGTTCGAGAAACTCGCATTGACGTTATGGGAAGGGATCCTAGATTACCTAGTAGAAAAAGATTGAAAAATAATCACAAACCTCGCATAGCACCGAAAGAGATAGACTAGAATATGGCATATGTTATGTCAACGACATCAATGGGATATTAAATGAATGTAATTGGTATATGGATGAAATATAATGAAATAGAGTCACTTTGAGGTTCTCTCTAGAATGAGGGATGTAAGGGAGCCACTACGAATAAGTTTCGGAAATTACCAAGAAAGCTTCGAGCTCATATTGTTGAGAACGAGAATTGAACTCTATGAGATTGAATCTTCTGTCTAGCTTCAATGTGTTCTTTGCTTAATTAAAAAGGCATCCCCTTTCTACTTCGATCGTCCCAATGGTCAAGGGAGCTATCAAGTGTAAAAGTTTAAGAGATAGAAGGGAAGTGATAGAGTTAGCAAAGGAAGAGGTACAACATTAGCAAGTAAGTGGGTCACAAAAAAAAAAGAAATATGCTATTGGCTTAACTGGCTTTAAACCCTCTCACTGAAATTTCGAGTACAAGTAGTCATCTACACTTGTAAACTTTCTTGTCTTCACTGATCAACATTTAGTTTAACCTAAGATTTTCTAAATTGTGTATTTGATATTTATATTGAGTCCGACTAAATTAAATTTATGTTATCTAGGATTTATTAAAGAAAAATGTTTCCTCTGATTAAGAAAGAAACAATCCGATCTAGATGATAGCTTATAGTGGAAAGTTGCAAAGTAGTTGGGTGACCACTGACCACAATCATAGTGAGAATGCACACTTCTGAAAAAATAAAATGTAGAGACCTTTTAATTACTCTTAAAGATGGTAAATTATTGTATGTGTATGATTAAACATAGATTTTCACCATATTCTCACTCTAATAATGGTCCATAAAGTCATCAACTCTTTTATTCAATTCGTCGTTAGAATGACTCTACACTAGGGGTCTTTATAGTGCAATTTGGTTCGACTTCTACTGAAAAATAATAATCAAATCAATTAAATAAGTTTTTACAAATATAATAATTAAATCAAATTAATTACCGAGTCAAGGTTTTTGAATTTATTTTTGAATTTTTTGATATTTTAGGTAAGATTGACTAACTTTTCAAATATAAAGAGAATTAAAATATTTCTTTGACAAATATTTTTTGACACGTCTATAAATAACAGTTGAATTAGTGTCTAATGTAAGTGCTGACTATTAAAAAAGTTCGCCTATGTGAGACAAATAATTTTGTTCTTTTAAATATTTTGTTAACTTAGGCTAATAAAGTAGTACGTAATCATTTTAAAAATCATACCTAGAAATATTAATTGTTTTATTTTGATTTAATTCGATTATCAATTTTCATAAACACAATTATTCAATGTTTTTCACTTAAATTATTCATAAAAATTTCAATTGTATTTATATCCAAACACAATTTCAATTTCTAAACCTATTTTAAATTTTAAAAAATAAATAAATTTTATATTTTTTTTCCATCAAATTTCATGATTTTTATGTCCAAATATTCGGCTCCATACTTTTTGGCAAATTGTATTTGGAAGACTGAGAAAAATATAAGTGGGGACCGAAAAAGTGTCAATAGAAAAGCCTCCGAAATTGACTAAAATATTTGTATTTATATATATCCGCAATTCCCAAGTCATTTCTCCACATAGAACGAAAGAGGCAACACTTTGAATAAAACTCCTTCCGCCAGTTTGAGCTCTTCACTGTTCATGACCGATTTTCAGATCTAGCTAAACCCTAAGTTTCTCCGGCGACCGTTGAAAATCTCCATGGCTGTGGTGACCGGACAACAATCGAGTCTATGGGACGGAGTGATTGAACTCACTAAGTTGGCTCAGTTGAAAGGCACAGACCCTTTGATGTGGGCAATGCAACTTTCTTCCACTCTTAACTCTGCCGGACACTCCATGCCTTCTACCGACGTTGCTCGCCTTCTTGTTTCTCATATCTGTTGGGGTAATAATGATCCTATAGCTTGGAAGTTCCTTGAGAAAGCTTTGGCGCTTCGTATTGTACCTCCTATGTTCGTTCTAGCTCTACTGTCAAACAGGTATTTGTTTTTGTTTATCTAGCCTTTGATTTTTATCGTCGCTTTGTTTAATTGTGGAATGAAATGGCACCTGAATACAGTAGAATTGATACGGAATGTTTATTTAAAAATGATTAGTTAATAATGTTTAATTCTTAAATTCACTAAGCTTTAAGATGAGATGATAGCTATTCAACATACTTCCTAAGTTAAAAGTCTAACAACAACAACATACCCTGTGTAATCCTACAAGTGGAGTCTGGGGAGGTTTGAGTGTACGCAGACCTTGCACCTGTCTTAGAAGGTAGAGAGATCCTCGGCTTAAGAAGATACATATCAAAGTAGATTCTAAGGAAAACATGTGAAAGCATTTTGCAAAAAAAAAAAAAAAAAGGAATAGTGACTACAACAACTACTCATTGATTAATACAAATATTTCCACGAGCTTGTCCTAGTAGAAAAGAATGATCCCCCACATAGAGGAATTTTGGGACATAATCAAATTAATGAATCACATTCGTAACAATGTTTAGGTAAAATGGTCATACAATTTAAGAAAGGGATTTCATTGTTGTTAGTCTTTTGTTACATGTACGATAGAAAAAAAGAGATTGGCCCGTGTAGCCCATAGGGCTTTGGTAGACGCACATCATGATTTTGAATTTTGTCTGTTGTCACCAAGTATCGTATTAAGTGGAGAAGTTAGAGGGGTGAGCCCATTACCTACTGAATTTTGAAGCTATAAACAAAGGATTTTTAAGTTACAAAAAAATGAAATTGGCTATTATAGAAGGGGATTGGGAATTGGGATTGAAGTGTGGTCATTGGTTAATGAATTGTTAGTCTTTTTTGTTCACGGTTTCCCTTACATTTTTCCTTTGCAGAGTGATCCCGACTCGAAGGAGCTATCCAGTGGCATACAGGCTTTATATGGAACTTCTAAAAATATACGCTTTCTCATTGCCATCTCTGATTAATGGTCCAAATTATCAAAAGTATGCCTTGCTCTTGTATCCTTCTTCAGTTTGTCTCATTACTAACCACTTGCTTGTTGATATCCTTTATTATTAAGTTTGATCTTAGCTCTGAAAAACATTGATGCGATGTAACATTTGTGCTGACACCATAGGCCACCGCAGTATGTGAATTCATTTATTAATTTATTTAGATTTCTTGGTTAGATAGTGAGGTCAGAGACTGTGGAAAGGTAAATGGCGGTGAAAAAGGAAAGCCTACACTTATTTACTTTTGTGTCAATGGTAAAGTAGGTTAATGGCCATACTTGGACTCTTTGTCCTCCTAATCAAATTGGCAGCTTCAGTTGATAACGTTCCAATCTTTTTTTACCGTCTCAGAGCCCAAAGTATCAAGTTCTTTCAGGAAAACATTAGTTGAGAGTCTAATTCCAAAAAAAACCTTTCTTCTGTAGTCTTTACACTGTCGAGACTTGGTAGGGATTTTCTTTTTCCAGTAATTTCCTTTGTTTATATATTTTCAATTTTCGCTTCTGGGGCACCGGTTTTCAAGATGAGGATTCTTTCAATTCTGTCTTGTAATGTTTAGATGACCCTTGCTCTTGTGAAAATGATATAAGTGGAGCTCAGAGGACCTATAATTATTTTTCTCATGTTATTCTCCTGAAATTTTTCCTGTTTTTTTATTAACTCGGAGATAGTAAGATATCAATATGAATGAAAAGTATATTGGCTCAGATTTGTGAACTTATTTTGACTTTGTTTGAACTAATGCAAATGCAGTCAATTTATTCAGCATCAACAGTTAACAAATGTGAATGCAATTGCAGGATCATGGAAGCTATAAATGATACATTACATCTTTCCCAGATATTTGGACTTCAGGGGTCTGAAAGTGGTCTAATTGTGGTTGGATTTGTTTTTACAATTGTATGGGAGTTACTTGATGCGTCCCTTGATGATGAGGGATTGCTGGAACTGACTGCTGAAAAGAAGTCTAGGTGGCATATTACATCTCAAGATATGGGATTGAATAATCATGATGGTTTTGCTGGGGGGAGAACAGAAAAGCAGGAATTATTATCTAAATCAAACACAGTTATGGCTATTGAAATAATTGGTGAACTTTTTCGAGATAAAGTGACTTCTGCAATCCTTTATTTGGTACGCACGAACATGTAAGATCATATACGTTTATTCCCTCAACTGCTGCTCTTGTTGGTAGTGATAGTACCCTTACTCAAGTTTGCATGTTATGTTGTCTTCTTTTGCTATTTTTAAGCAATGGATAAGTTTTAGCTGTACTAGACTAAATTGATATCGCAGTGGCTCATTGTTCATTTTTCTTTCTTCGTTAGGCCCACGCACTGGGAGTCCTTCACCCAGAATTTAAGACTTCTTGTGTCAAATTCATCAGCTTTAAGAAATTCTAAGAATATATCTCCGGAGGCTTTGGTGCAGTTAACATCTGATGATCATGTAGTCCTCTCAAGAAAATGCAAAACAAGCTCACATAAAAAGTTTCATGCTGTAATGGCTTCTGGTTCGCTTGGATCTTCTGCAGATCAGTGTCATGGTGCTAGTCCAGCGGTGCTCTGGCTTCCCATTGATCTTTTTCTAGAAGATATCATGGACGGGTCACAAGTAGCACTTACAAGTGCTGCTGAAACACTCACCGGTATACATAGTACACTCCTTAAGTTATTGTGTATAAAAACCTGCTCTAAATGACATCACTAAACCGCAGTTGTATTGCAGGTTTAGTGAAGGCTCTGCAGGCAGTTAACTCTTCACCTTGGAAGGACACTTTTCTTGGATTATGGATTGCAGCCCTAAGGCTTGTTAATAGAGTAAGCATTTGTTATTGGTGCAGCTCAGAGTATATAGATGACCCAGCTTCTATAATAAACATCCTAGGATCCTTGTAAGATGAAATAGGATTTAATGTAAGTCTATTGTTTGTGCTCTTTTGGATGTAGATTCAATGATGTAATTTTGGCTTCCAGCACTTTGTGCTGATGATTTATATACACAGTCTGTTAACTTGTCAAAAAATAAAATAGAGTAAGCACTTCATGATGAAATCCCTTCCATCCCTTGTCAAGTTGAATTCAGGCTGTATTATCTTATCTTTCTTCTGTACCCTTGAGCAAAATTATAGAAAAAAACTATGCTTCTCAATGTGATATTGCTGGAAGGAATGTTTTCAAGTTTTGAAGTGCTGGAAAGTCAACTGATGTATTAGCTAAAGCTAAACTTAGGGTTGCTTTGCTATTGAACTATTCAGTTTCTTTCTATAAAAGGTTCTGGGAATATGTATGATGCATGTGTGTCACTATTGTGATTTGTGGGGGTGGGGGAGTAGGATGATGGACTCAGTTTATTGGAGAACTAAAACTGCTATTTAACAATCATGCTAAGACTCTGATTTTATTGCTTTTGGTTTCATTGTAAAATCTTCTAACCACTTTTGTTCAATTCAGGAAAGGGATTCAAGTGAGGGACCAGTACCTCGCCTGGATACTTGCTTATGTGTGTTGTTGTCTATAACACCACTAGCAATAGTGAATCTTCTTGAAGAGGAGGAGATGAATTGCAGCTCTACCAATCAAAGGAAAGAGTCATCCAGAAAACGTCACCAAGACTTGGTATTTAGCCTTCAGCAACTTGGTGATTTTGAAGGCTTGTTGACCCCACCATTGCCTGCTGCTCCATTGGCAAATCTAGCTGCTGCAAAAGCAATGATGTTCCTTTCAGGTATAAGTGTTGGGAGTGGCTATTTTGAGGGAATGAGCTTGAACGACATTCCTGTCAATTGCGGTGAGTTTATCTCCTTATTGAATTTCAAGAAATTTTAGTTTGTCTGACCTTTTATTAGTTGTCCCATGTGGTTTAAATTGCATTATGCTATTACTTTGACAACATTAAAGAGTTTGACGAAATTACTAAAAATGTGCCCCATCTCCAATCAATGCAATGGTAACTAGATGAAAATTTCAATTTTGCCATTCCTCAGTTGGGTATTTATGTTATTTTCCTATTTTTTGTCTTGTTTTTTATGTTCATTTATTTATTTTGTGATGGTTGATTGCTTTCAGATAATAAAACTTAATCTACGATGGTGCATCTGCTACTTCTCGTCTATGCACTAGTATGTGAAGCTATTAGTGTAAGTTTTTATGCTAATCTCTAACAATTTGTAGTGGGAAACCTGCGACACTTGATTGTCGAAGCCTGCATTGCCAGAAACATTTTGGACACCTCTGCTTATTTGTGGCCCGGATATGTAAAAGGTAGATGCAATCAAGTTCCTCGTAGCGTCTCGAGTCAAATGCCTGGCTGGTCATCATTGATGAAAGGGTCTCCCTTAACTCCTCAAATGGTCAGCTCTTTGGTATCAACACCAGCATCAAGGTACAACAAAGTTGTCAATTAGAAAGTGTTCCTTGTTTACTGATTTCCTACTTATCTTCTACCGAGGATACTTGCTTTGAGTAGTAATATTTTACATGGTGCCACTGGTTCATGTTGCCTAGTTGGAGTTTTCAAACATGTTGAGGAGCGCGAAAAGATATATAGATAAGAGAACTGATGCAGATTTAACTACTGACAGAATTATACTTTTTGATTGAAAGAAAGCTAGAACTTCATCATGAAGTATTCCATCCTTGGTGGCTTATAAAACGGGCCTTAGTGGATCAGAATCTGAATTAGAAATGATTAAAGAATAAACCTAGAAGTTACAAAGAATGCTCAACCTACTCAAGTTTCAGGAATGGTAGAAGAGGTTATGGGAAATAAACCAGAATGGAGAAATTAAATGAATTTATTAAAAAGGAATTTCAGTGGATGAGTTTGATATGCTGATTTTGAGTTGATGTAAGAAGATAGTGATCCAGCTTTAAAGGAGATCTTTTTATGAAAAAAGAAATTGGACAAAACAGAGAAGGAACAACATAATAGAGTGGATGGAAAAATCAACTATAATGGAAAGGATAAAAAAATGGAGAATTTACTACTGGCAAAAAATTTCTTTCGAAGGGTTAATCTCATACTTGGTTTCACCTGGGATTATCTTACTAGAAAAAAAAGTTTTACCTATCTCATAAAAAAAATCTTACTATAAAAGGCTCTTGAAAGTGCTATAAATTGGAAAATAGATCCAGTTTAAGGATTGATTAGCAATTTGGGTTTTCTATTTCATCAATCTATATCTTTTTTTTTTTTTTTTTGAAAATGGTAATTGTTTCTATTTCTGCAGAACAGTACATAGGTTGTACCGAAACCCGTATTTACATAAGGAAACTCTAATAATACTGACCTATCCCTATAATGAGTCTAAGACATAAATTTGATTACACCAAAAACACAGAGTCGAAATGCAATTCAGTTTAACTTGTTGCATACTACTCTCCCTATTCTCAAAAACTCTAAGGTTCCTCTCTTTCCATATTGTCCACCAGGGGTATGGCATGTAAATAGTCATGAATTGGAAAATGCAGTTGTGCCATAAAATAGATTCTTTTTTATTTTTCTTAGTTACTGCCTGGTCTTCAGTTAAAACCTATTCTTTGCTGAAGCCAGGTATATCAGATGTTCTTTTTCGAAATTTATACAGTGGTATAGAACTGAAATTAAGCTCATGGATTTGATGGAAGTTTAGCAGAAATAGAGAAAATATATGAGATTGCAGTCAATGGCTCGGATGATGACAAGGTTTCTGCTGCTGCTATTCTCTGTGGTGCCTCTTTTGCTCGTGGTTGGAATATACAGGTATGGTTTGCCCCTCTCTCTAGATAAAACAAGTGTATTTTACCATTCGAGGTAGTTGAACCTCAAAACCCTCTTTGTTCAAAGCCTTTAGAGTCTAAATTATTTATGATATTTTTCTACACATTTGTTTTTTTCCACTTGCTGGATTTCACTAGGCATGTTGTTGTATTTGTTTTTTTCCATTGTGAAAAACATTTCTTTTCTTCTTTCCCTTTTTCTGTTTCCAAAGTATCCGATTAATAGTTGGTACAGGTTCCCAAACACCACTTACATCACCCAGCTAAACCCACAACCATAACCAATTACAGTGCAAGTAGTGCACAAACGCCAAGCAGCTCCAGCATTGGCATAAGCAGTTGATCCCTAACCCATGGATAAGAGAAGTGAAGAAATGAAATCAAGGAGGGAAGTTGAGGATGCTCATCTTGACAGCATCTTTCTATCCCATAAGCATCAGGAGATGAAGAATTTTCATCATCTATTGTGGCCATGAAGTGTCAACTGGTAGAGGTGATGGTGATGAGAAGAAAGAAAATAAGTTGTGTGAAATTAGGTCTTGGGCTTAACTCACTCCCCAAAATCTAGCTCTAAGGGAGGAGGGATTGTCCAAGCTTTATAAGGAGTCCACTCATCTCATTAACCACCAATGTGGGACTTTTTGCTTTAACACCCCACCTCACGCCTGGTGCTTAGCATCTGGTGCGTGGGCAATTTTGGGCAATTTTTGACCCACCTCATGCCCAGTGCTTAGCATCTGATGCGTGGGCAATTTTTGATTTTTTGGGGGCCCCAACATTGGGTGAGATTGGCCCTTGCTCTGATTCCATGTGAAATTAGGTCTTGGGCCTAACTCAGACAAGCTAGCTCTAAGGGAGGAGGATTGTCCAGGCCTTATAAGGAGTCCACCCATCTCATTAACCACCAATATGGAACTTTTTGCTTTAACAGAGTGGAAATCCCCTTAATTTACCATGGATGTGGCTCATTTTAGAAGAGGGGTAGTTTTTTTCTGAACACTACCTGAAATACTCTCTGACTTAATTATTTAGAGCACATTACATTACATTTATTTGAGCTGCAAAAGAACTTAGATAATAGAGTATACTTGTATTAGAAGTTGGTTTCAGGGAAGTCATTCTCAAGTTCACAAACAGTTACAAAAATTGCTATTTCTGTGTCAACAGACTCATTTCCTGTGTTTCATCTGCATTAATGCAGGAACATACTGTTCTATTCATCACCAGGTTGCTGTCGCCTGCTGTTCCTGCTAATTATTCGGGAACTGAAAGCCATTTGATTGGTTATGCCCGATTCCTGAATGTTCTTCTCATCGGAGTGTCATCTATTGATTGTGTTCAGATCTTTTCTTTGCATGGATTGGTACGTTGAATTTCAGCTGCTCTATCTCATTATAAATTACCTTAAATGACATTTATGTTGCTCGTGTGGCTGAAAATCACGTAAAAAAAAACATAGAGACTAACTTAAAATTGCATGGCCGCTCAACATGGATGGAGACCTCGTGACAATTGACAAAAGAATTTGTAAATCTACACACTCTGAAAGTTTTTAATGATATCACAAATAAATTTTGAAAAGATATCCATATGCACTCAGGGGCCTAAGGAAGCCTGAAATAAAGTAGTCTTTTGTGTACCTATGAGTGCCTTGATTCTAAGCCTGAAATGGTTGTTGAATTTTGGAGAAATGTCTTTTCTTTAAATCGTAAGTCTATCTTTAATGTACTTTTTCGATGGACATCTAAATGGTTATGCTGGCATTGCTTATCTGTAAACTAATATACAGAACTGTGTGAAGTAGGTTTGAAGAAAGTACCTAGAGCAGCAGCTGTCATAAGATTAGGATAGAGAAAACCAGATTGTTAGTTTTGTTTAATGTTTATGCATTACATTTTCCAGGTTCCACAACTTGCTGGTGCATTGATGCCAATTTGTGAAGCCTTTGGTTCATGTGCACCCAATGTGAAATGGATTGTAATGTCTGAAGAAATTTCTTCACATGCCGTCTTCTCAAATGCATTTACTCTTTTGCTGAAGTTGTGGAGGTTTGATCAGCCGCCTCTTGAGCATCGTATGGATGCTGTTCCAGTGGGAGCCCATCTAACTCCTGAATACCTTTTGCTGGTGCGTAATTCCCAGTTGACATCCTCTGATGATCCGCAGAAAGATCAAAGCAAAATCAAGTGGCTGACTAGACTTTCAAGTCCATTATCTGGAGAACCCATATTTCTTGATTCTTTTCCAAAATTAACACTTTGGTACAGGCAACATCAAGCATGCATTGCGTCACCTCTCTCAGGACTTGTCCCTGGAACTCCTGTTCATCAGATTGTTGAAGCACTGTTGAACTTCATGTTCAGAAAAATAAATAGAACAGGTCAGTCCCTGACACCAGCTATTTCTGGAAGCAGTAGCTCATCTGGGCCTGGAAATGAAGATGTATCTCTCCACCTTAAGCTGCCTGCATGGGATATTCTGGAAGCTGTTCCTTTTGTGCTTGACGCTGCTCTCACTGGCTGTGCTCATGGTAGATTGTCACCACGTGAACTAGCTACAGGTTAGAGAATCTGGTCTGGCTTATATAAACTGCAATTGCTATTGACTTAGTGTCTTGCCTTCTAGGGCAAGTGTTAAGTGTGCTGGACAGCCGAGCATGCATGAAGTAGACAGTTTAAAGAGAGAGAGAGAGAGATGTAGCTTTTAAGACCAATTATCAGATGTAAGAGACTTATTGTTCAATGCTACATCAAATACAAATGGATAGCCAGAACCTCCACTTTCAGTATTTCTTAACTTGTGATTTCTCTGGTTCATTGTTTAAGTCAATGAATTGCATGTGTTAGTATTTTGACAGATGCATTTTCCATTCACAGGTCTCAAGGATCTGGCCGATTTTCTCCCAGCTTCTTTGGCAACAATCGTAAGCTACTTTTCAGCTGAAGTGACACGGGGTATCTGGATGCTAGCTTCTATGAATGGAACTGATTGGCCAAACCCAGCTGCAAATTTAGCAGCAGTGGAGCAACAGATTAAGAAAATTTTAGCCGCAACTGGTGTGAATGTTCCAAGTCTTACTGTAGGTAAGCACTCATCTAAGTTGAAGTGATTGCTTTTTTAAGACCAGTGGAATTGTGGCACAAGAAACCTATTTCCTGCTTCTCTGTTTAGCACATTCTTTTCTCAAACATAATGGTTTGGCACCAACTGTGTACCAGTTATCTCTTGTGATAATTTCTCAATGGGAGGGTGAATATGTCTACTCTCGCTCGCTGTCATATGTTTTTTGATAAGGTTAAAGTTGTATTCTTCAGCATTAAGGGTATGCTGGCTTACCTCCAAAAAGTTACAAGCTAAATCCATAATTACATAGATCCTAGGAAATCTACCAAGTGTTCTACTTCTTCTATACCATCTTCTTTACACCAAAAAAACATGTTAATGCAATTTTCTTTAACTTTCTGAATAGTGTTAGTAATATTCTCATGACACCTAAGGTTTCTTTCTCTCCAAATGGCCCACCAGACACAAGTAGGTACTATAGACCACCATCTTTTTTGGGTCTTGCTCTCCCCCCTCCTCATCCAGCAGCTCAAAAGATCAGCAGTATGTTCTGGCATCACCCAGGGCTCTTGAGAAATGCTGAAAACCATGTGCTACACCTGGACAGTAACCCTACAGTGTAGGAATAAGTGGCTGTTAGTTTCTTCCTTCTCATGACAAAAAAAACATCTGGAGACAATCTGGAAGCCTCTTTTCTTGAGTTTTTCCTGAGTGAGACATGCTCTTCTGGTGACCAACCAGGTGAAGCATTTCACCTTGGTTGGGGTGTTGCCCTTCCATATTTGTTTCCATGGACCAAGAATTCCCCCCGAGTGAGTCATAATCTCTCTCTTATACAGTCGCTCGCTGTCATATGTACGAGTTGGATATAGTAGAATTCTGATATCACACTTTTCAAAGGACTAAGTTATGCCCAGCTAAACAAACTTGCTGGTGCTAAGCTTGACCTCCCATACATGTATAACCTGTCTCCAACTATTGATGCATTCAAAAGCTGTTCTTACTGACCTGGACATTCACACATTCTGTACATGTGGTTCAGGGTTTTAAATTGTTCATTCATCTTTTTCTGCATGTCTAGCTTATGCTTTTTTTGTTTGTAGGTGGTAATTCTCCAGCTACTCTTCCATTGCCCCTGGCAGCCCTTGTGAGCCTCACCATTACATACAAACTTGATAGATCAACTGACCGCTTTCTGAACTTAATGGGCCCAGCCTTGAGTAATTTGGCTACGGGTTGTCCTTGGCCCTGCATGCCTGTCACGGTTGCTCTATGGGCCCAAAAGGTGAAGCGCTGGAGTGACTTTCTTGTCTTCTCTGCATCACGGACTGTGTTCCACCACAATAGGGATGCTGTGGTTCAACTGCTTAGAATGTGCTTTGCAGCTACACTAGGTCAAACTACATCCTCTATTGCAAGCAATGGCGGTGTAGGTGCACTTCTTGGTCATGGTTATGGCTCTCATTTTTCTGGTGGCATCTCTCCTGTTGCCCCTGGTTTACTCTACTTGCGTGTCCATAGAGCTGTCCCAAATGTCATGTTTATGACAGAAGAAGTTGTTTCCCTTTTGATGCATTCTGTTAGAGATATTGCAAGTAGTCTAGTACCTTCTGAGAAACTAAAGAAAAGTAAATATGTTAGGAAGTATGGTCAGGTTTCTCTTGCTGGAGCACTGACTCGTGTAAAGCTTGTAGCAACACTAGGTGCTTCATTAGTTTGGATCACAGGGGGTGTAGTTTTGGTCCAATCGTTGATTAAAGAAACTTTGCCATCTTGGTTCATATCATCGCATGGCACGGATCCCAGTGGTGGGATGTCAGAAGGGCTAGTTTCAACCCTAGGGGGTAAAGCCCTTGCTTGCTTTGCAGTGATATCTGGAGCATTTGCATGGGGGGTTGATTCATCATCACCTGCAGCCAAGCGTCGGTCAAGTATTCTTGAGGCACACTTGGAGTTCGTTGCAGGTGCTCTACATGGGAAAATATCCCTCGGTTGCAACAAAGCCACCTGGAAATCTTATGTTTCAGGGCTCATCAGCTTGATAGTTGGATGCACACCAAACTGGTTGCTAGAGGTGGATGTAGAGGTTTTGAAGAATCTTAGTACGGGTTTGAAACAGTGGGACGAGGAAGAGTTGGCGTTGGCTCTTTTGAATAGCAGTGGTATTGGCACAATGGGCGCCACTGCTGAAATGATTATAGAAGGTGGTATGAACTTTGTTAGATGAGTTGATTGCAGTTATTTTCTTTCTACAGTAGCCTCCTAGATTCATCAAAAGAGCTTTAGCTTTGTACAAGTTTTGGTTTTGTACATATATATCATGTAAGCTGAGCATAGAAACCAAAATATTGAAAACCAATTGAACTCTGCTATTTCTCTTGTACGACAGACATGTGCTGGTATTAATTGGCAATATGTTTCTTCTGAACAGCTTTCTTCAAACTTTTATTTTCGTGCTATTTTAAGTTAAGGATTAGGAAACTACAAAGTATTAATACTAATACAACATTATGGATTTGAAAAGATGTTTTACCAAAAGGATGTAGAAGGGAGTTCGGAGTCAAAAGGGCAATAAAATTTTTTGAAAATTTCAAAAGGGCAACAATTATTTATCAAATCAAAAGGGAAACAAATTTTAACACCGTCTAAATCAGGGTTTTTGTCGTAAGGTGCGGATACCCATGTGATTTGTAAGGCGCAAGCAGTTTTTAGCCTTGTAAGGTTCAACCACCACGAGCCTTACAAGGCACAGGGAATCTGCGCTTTGCTGCTTTTTCTAAAAAAAAAAAAATTGCTGCTTCTTTCTAAAAAAATAAATTTTGCTTTAATAAAAATTTTGCTGCTTTGCTGTAAAAATTATTCGTTTAAAATAAAAATAAATCAGCTATTACACCAAAATCTGCTTTGATATCATTTTTGCTTTAAGTTTACTCGTGTTTTATCTTTGTATGTTTATAGTGAAAAGGAATCATATATATATATATATATATAAAAGAGAATCCTAGGCCCGCCTATGTGGCGCCATCACAAACAAGGATTCCTTTTTAATTAATTAATTTATTTCTAAAATTAGCCTTTCTTTTCATCAAAAATTGTGACTGTTATTAAAAGTTGTGACTTTTATGAAAAGTTGTGACTTTTATGAAGAGTTGCGACTTTTATGAAAGATTGACTTCTATTAAAAGTTGTGACTTTTATGAAGAGTTGCGATTTTTATTAAAAGTTGTGTCTTTTATGAAAAGTTGTGACATTTATGAAGAGTTGCAACTTTTATGAAAGATTGTGACTTCTCCAAAGAGTTGTGACCTTTCCGGTAAGGCACAATAAGCATTTGTTCACACTACCATTTGTTGTCTATAAATAGAGAGGTTCCCTCTCATTTTGAAACAACGAAAATTCTGAACTTCTTCTTCTTTACAATTAAATATTTGATTTTGAACTTCTTCTTTTGCACAATTAAATATTTGTGTACTTTGCTCATGTTGAGTGACTCACTGACACTATTGTTTTTGTATCATCACACTGGTGAATAAAATCGTTTCATCCTAAGAGAATCTATTTCTTTAAACCTCAGGTACTAGGGGGGAATGATTTCCATAAGGGAACATTGTGCATTTAATGAGCTCGATTTTTCCTTTCTGTTTCATTCTATTGTTACAGATCCTGATATGTTTATTTTACAGTAATTAATTTATGCTTATGATATTAATTGTTGTTTTTGAGTACATACATTTCTTTACAATATTCTTCAAAGAAATCTTTTCTTCTCCAAGAGATCAAGCCCAGAAATTTATATGATTTTTTGTTGATGTCATAATAATGTTAATATTTACAGGAGTAAAAAAAAAAAGAAAGTCAAATGATAGAACTAAAACTAACAATTAATTACAATTGTATGATACACAATAATGACTATTCTCTCGCACCAAAATACTCTTTGGAACTTTTTTCCCATTATCTCTTACTTCTCTTTCACCCTTTTCAAGGATCCTTAATGTTTTGTTCGTGAACAACTTCAATTCCCAAACACCATCATAACTGTATTACATATGGAATTTGGATTATGGAAGATTGCATTTTAATTTTAAAACACATAATGACTACATATTACTTATTGGTATATCATATGATTATGGAACCTTTGCTCTTGATAAACACATTAGTTATATATATATACACTAACGAAATTTGCAAAGAAGAAAATTGAGAAAAATATTTATGTGACTCTCTAATTAAAGACACTTATGTAACCATGCATATAAATGATAAAACTAAACTAACCATTGTAAAATTTCAAAAGCAAATTAATGAATCTGTAAAATGAAATTATGTAAACTAGGAGAAAATAGTTGTATAATTTGCAATTTTGCCTTTTCTTTTAATAAAACAAATAGTAAACTACAATTGAATAACCTCTATACTCTTGAAAATAGATTTATATAAAAATGCTATAACATCAAAATACAAGAAAAGTTCTATTCTAATAAATTTTAAAGAAAAATAATCTAACTGCGCGAAGCGCGGACCCATTTACTAGTTATTTATATTACTACAAACGGCCAGTAGACTTGTCACCTTTTTTATTTATTTTATTTTATTTTTTTTCAATTTTTTTAGTTTTTGGTTTATATATATATATATAGTTTTTAATTATTAAATTATTTGTTGGTAATTTTAATATAGTATTTTTTAAATTATTTTTATTCACTTTATCTATAATTTTTTACTACTAATTGAAGTATTTTATTTTTTATTTTCGTTGAAACTTTTATAGTGTTGAATTAAATCAACATACTATAAAAATACATCACGCGAAACTACAGTGTTGATTTGATTCAACACTGAAAGTTCATGTGAAAGTTAAATGAGTAACAAGTTACAAGGTGCAAGGGCCAGTAGACTTGTCACCTTTTTTATTTTTTATTTTTATTTTCAAATTTTTTAGTTTTTGGTTTATATATATATAGTTTTAATTATTATTTTTTCAAATTTTATTTGTTTGTAATTTTAATATAGTATTTTTTTTAATTATTTTTATTTACTTTATCTAATAATTTTTTACTACTAGTTTCGCCCCAAACATACAGAGATAAAACACGAGTAAACTTAAAGTAAAAATGATATCAAAGAAGATTTTGGTGTAACCGTTGATTTATTTTTATTTTAGATGAATATTTTTTACAGCAAAGCAGCAAAAAATTTTATTAAAGCAAAATTATTATTTTTTAGAAAAAGCAGCAAAGCACAATTTTTTTTTTAGAAAAAGCAGTAAAGCGCAGATTCCTTGCGCCTTGTAAGGCTCATGGCGGCTGAGCCTTACAAGGCTAAAAGTTGTCTGCGCCTTATAGGTCTCATGGGTATTCGCGTCTTGCGGCAGAAACCCTAATTTAGACGGTGTTTAAATTTTTTCCTCTTTTGGTTGGATAAATAATTTTGTTGCCTTTTTGAAATTTTCAAAAAATTTTGTTGTCCTTTTGACTCCAGACTCTCGCTTTTCGTTCATTTTCGCCACGAAAACATAGCCGCCATAATAAGAAGTAGGCGAAGCAGCTAGAAGTACTCGCTTCACGGCCTTGAATTATTATTCACGAATGAATTGGGAAAGCCAACAGAAAGATTCGATTTTGACATCGTAGAGTCGGTGATGTTGTTGCCTGGGTTGGGCCGTCCCCCAGAATAAAAGGTTCCACACGAACTCCCGTTCTGCGGCGTGGTGGCAAAACTGCTAGGGGAGTGGCTTCGGGTATAGATAGGGTGAAATCTGCAGGGGTCGTGCAAATACATAGGCCTATTCCCTTCTCTTAAGGTCGTATTTTATTACTAATATATAGAAAAGATCACGCCAGGGTCAAGGACACACTTATGTTTGATGGCATACTTGAACAACCTGCAATAGAAAGGTCGGAAGGAATTGTGCTTCTTTGGCACGAGAATGTAGTAGCAGTCACTAGCTACAGACAATCAAACCAGGAAATGCATGTTATGGTCAAGGTAACCACTACTAACACCCCTTGAATTTCAATATCATTTACGCAAGTACTAACTCGACCCACATGTCTCTTCTTTGGGATAATCTTTGTACTCTCAAAAGTCATTATTTAGGCCCCTAGTTAATATGTGGGGATTTTAATCAAGTAATGAGTCAGAACGAAAAATGGGAGGTCGACCTATAAACTATACCAGAGCTAACAGATTTTCGACCTGCATGAACTACTGTGACCTTATAGACTTGGGTTTTAAAGGTTCCAAGTATACATGGTCGAATCATCGTAAGAAAGATGGCCTTATTCTAGAAAGACTAGATCGGGGGTTAGCAAACAGGTCTTGGATCTCGCTATACCCTAACGTGACTATTACCCACCTCCCTAGGACTTTCTTCGATCACAACTTGCTCCTGCTCAATCTTGATAATAATAGGAATAGTGCAACCCCTAAACTATTCAGACTTGAGCAATTTTGGACTTCACATCAAGACTTTAGGAACATAGTCGCTAGATGTTATAGTAATGAGGATCTCGTAGCAAATAATCACCAATTTACTGAGGAGATCATTGAGTGGAGTAAGATCACTTTTGGGGACTTTAAAAAAAAAAGATCATCCAAGCTAGACTCAATGGTATCCAAAACTCCCCTTTTTTTCCTACCAGCTCCTTTCTCATAAATCTGGAACAAAAGCGTATGCAAAAGTACAATAGTATTCTTAAAATTGAGAACAATTATTGGAAAATGAGAGCTAGAATAAACTGGATTAATGAGGGTGATGCCAATACTAGATTCTTCTATATGTCCGTCATTAATAAACGAAGGAAAAATAAAGTTGTTAGTTTTGTGGACAATAATGGCGTTACTATTACGGATCATAAAAAGATCTCGTCTCACACTTGAGTTACTTTCGACAAATCTACACTACCAGTCATACTAATTCTAAAAGGGTTTACCCTACTTTTCAAACTTCCTTCCATAAGTTAGATCTGTCCTGTCTAGACAGACCCCTCGAAGACCTTGAAATTCATAACGCGATCAATTATTTACAACCCTTCAAGTCCCCTGGCCCCGATGGGCTCCACCCTTTTTTCTACCAAAATTTTAGCGACATAGTGGGAGATTCTGTCAGACGCTTTTGTCATCAAGTTCTTGCTAACGGTTTCCTTCTTTCGGAAACAAATGAGACTTATCTATGCCTCATTCCCAAGGTTAAGAATGTAAATAACCTGAAAAACTTCCGACCCATAGGTCTTTGCAATACCATTTACAAGATGGTTACAAAAATCATTGTTAACCGAATAAAACCTTTTCTCCCCATCCTTATTAGCCCCTTCCAAGCCAGTTTTATTAAAGGAATAAGGCCTTCAGACAATCCGATTCTTATTCAGGAAATCATAAAAAAAATCCAAACTACTCGAAGCTCCAAAGGTTGTTTTATGCTTAAATTAGACCTAGAAAAAGCTTTTGACAAGTTAGAATGGTCCTTCATTCATCGGGCTTTACTCTACTTTAAATTTCCCCCGAAAATCACTTACATTATCCTCAACTGTATCACTACCAGCTCCATCTCTATTCTGGTTAATGGTTCAAAAACAAAAAAAATTCAGCCTACGAGGGGGATTAGGAAAAGGGTCCCTATGTTTCCTTATATATTTATTTTGTGCATGGAGCTTCTCTCAAATTATATTAGCTACCAAGTAGATATTCTTAACTGGATCCCTATCACCCTTAATCCTAGAGGACCTCTTATCTCTCACTTGTTCTATGCAGACGACCTTACCCTTATGGCTACAGCTTTCCAAAAAACTATCTCCAACATGCACCAATGCCTAAATCTATTTTGTACGCTTTCTGGGGAAACTATTAACCAAAAGAAGTCTAAAGCTATTTTTTCCAAGAATTGCCCTCCCATATTCCCCAAACTTGTTAGAGACTTATTTGGTATAGAGACCTCTACGGAGTTTGGAGAGTATCTTGGATATCCCATTTTTAATCGAAATCCCACCTATATAGACTTTAATTGCATCCTAGATAATATGACCAGTCGATTGGCGGGCTGGAAAGTGCATTTTCTCACCTTAGCTGGACGAACTACCTTGGCAAAGAGTACTCTCAATGTCATTCCTACATACCATATGCCTTACTTTAAATTGCCTAGCTTCACCCTTAAGAGAATCGACAAAGTTCAGTGAGATTTCATTTGGGGTAATACTGCCGTTAAGAGAAAAATGCACTACCTTAGTTGGTCCCAAATAACCAAACCCAAAGAAGAAGGAGGTCTGCACCTTATTAAAGCGGAGCATAAGAATAACGCCATGTTAGGTAGCTTAGCTTGGAGGCTTGTCCTAGGCTCGGTGTCTGGGCAAACTATATGCTCACTAAATACTACAAAAGAAATAAACCTACCAAAGGAGGTTCCTTTATTTGGAAAAACATTCTTAAAGGGTGGAAGACTTGTAATAAAGGTATTAGGTGGGTGCTCACGGATGGAAATAGAGTTAACATCTGGCATCATAATTGGATCCCTCCAAACAACAATCTTAGGTCCCTCATCGAAGGCCCCATCAATAAGAATGAAACTGATATGAAAGTGGTTAGTCTCATTATCAATGGTAGTTGGAATCTCGACAACTGTTCCTTTCCTATCCCGACGAACGTGACAGATCGCATCTACCAAATTCCTCTTGATACTCATTCAGGATCAGATTTTCCCATCTGGACCCTAAACTCTAACGGTCTCCTTACCACAACCTCCCTCCGAAAAATGCTGCAACCTACAGATCCCAACAATTACACCTTCCAATGGATTTAAGATCTATAGACACTCAATAAAATCAAGTACTTCATGTGGCAATGCTCCCATAATAGAAATCCCTCAAAATTGTATCTTCAAACCCTCAACATTAGCAATGATAACATTTGTCCTATTTGCAACATTAATCCTGAATCCCTCAGCCATATTCTCATCCATTGTCCTATAGCCAAGCAATTTTGGGAAAGTTATCACATAATCTTTGATATTGATTTTAATACTTATGATAATTGCCTGGTGGTGATCAAAAACAAAAACCCTATCATGCAAAACCCTCTGATCCAGTGGGAAATTTTCTTCATGTTTGTAATTTGGTACATTTGGACCAATCGCAACCACAACGTGTTTAACAACTCTAAGCGCCCCATAAATAATTATAACCTCGAGCACAAAGTTCTTGAGTGCATCTTCTCCTCCGACTCCTTATCCCACCCCTCTAAGCCTTGCCTCACGGTGCACATCAAATGGTATTCCCTCGCTGAGGGGTTTTTGAAGCTTAACATTGATGGTTCATATAATAGAGCTACTAACATTGGCATATTAGGAGTTGTGAGAGATGCAAATGACAGATGGGTGATGGGATTCTACAAAAAAAAAAAATCATCACCATTAACCATACTTTCATGGAGCTCATGGCCCTATTCCACAGCCTCAACTTTGCCAAAGAACGCCAAATAACAAACCTGGAAATTGAAACAGACTCATCTGAGGTAATCAAACTAATTCAGGATAATAATGTTCAAGTTTATAACAATATCCTTCAAAAATGCAGGTCATTACGAAGAAACTGGGGAATCCGTTGATCCGCCATAGTTTCTGGGAAGGGAATAAACTTGCACATCTATTGGCAACTCAAGGAACGCTTCAGGAAGAATCGAATGAAGTTACTCATATGCTTTACCCACCCTAGTGGGCTTTAACTACTACTCCCTCCGTTTCACAAAAAGTGACCTGGTTTGACTTGGCATGAAGTTTTAGAAAATAAAGAAACTTTTGAATCTTGTGGTCCTAAATTAAAGTTATGTCAAATGTACTAAATTGCCCTTCAATCTTGTGGCTTTAAACATGCCACGTGGAAAGCTGAAATTAAAATGTTACTAAAAAAAGAAAGAGGTCATTCTTTTTTAAACAGACTAAAAAGGAAAGAAGATCATTCTTTTTTAAACGGATGGAGTATTACCTATGATAGAGTTGGACAGTATATAGAAAAAAAAGTCTCTCTTAGTACTAGTACTACTCTAGTAGCAATGAGAAATATTAGTATCAGTAATGTAATGCTTAGTAATGTGGCTATGACCAATGTAATGACTATCTAGTAGTATTAAATAAAATATCTACTGTTCCAAAAAAAAACGACTTAGAATTGGGTCAAAGCCAAAGTATAATGAGATAGATCAAAAATAAATATATTACTTCCTTGGTCTCCTATTCCAAAAATACGTGATTTTACTTGTTTAATTTGGTAAATTAAGTAGGCGTTTGGCCATGCGATATGGAATCAGTGTTTGGACATGTAATTTTATGTTGATTCCATCTCATGATTTCATATCATGAGATGTGATTCCATATTCTCAAAAAATCATGATATGGTAATTCCATATCATGATTTGAGATATTTTAATACAAAAATTGATCCACAAGTTTATATTTTGTTAAAATAACCCCATATTTATATCTACTAATTAATCATTTATTTCATATGTAAATAAAATTTATAATCACATCATTACTTTTAAAAATTTATTATTCTCACCGACATAAAATTTATTATTCTCGCCAACGTATAGTCACTTTAACTCACACCAACCGATTGTTAAAGTGATGAAATATTTATGGTCTATGAGCATGAAAATATAGTTGCGGATGATATTGACCAACAAATGGCTCAAAGTAACAATGTTGGTTCGTCTTCTTGGTCACATGATCAAGAAATGCAAGTTCAACGTGAGGAAATTGTCCGTACTATGTGGGAGAATTATATTAAAGACTATTACACTATAATTTATGTTCAATTTTTTTTATTAAATTAAAGTTAGATGAAACAATTACTTAAGTGGAGAACGAATAGCTTTGCAATAATTTATTATGCGATATTATATTTTTTTGTTTATTTGATAAGATTGAATAAACAATTAGGGTTATTTTAATAGTTTTTTACTTATGAGATTTTTATGTTTATGAGAAAATATACAACACAAAAATTTCATATCGCATGTACAAACAAAACTTCAATTTCATCTCATGATACCATATCGCATGGCCAAACGGGCCCTAAGTACAAAATTTAGGCATAATATTTAAATGTGTTCATTTGGCGTTTATTGTCATTTATGTTCTTCAATTTTGAGTGTGCATAAGTAGGCATTTATCTTTTTTTTTTGATAGGTTAAAAGTGACAAACAATAGAAAAAATTATTTTAAAAATATTACACGAGTAAAAGAGAAAAAGAGAGTATTACTTAATAAGTATGTCAAGTTAAATATTTCTTTTGTCTCTAATTATTTGTTTACTTTTGAATTGACACACCTATTAAGAAACTAATGATTGATATATTAAGTTTATTATTTTACCCCTATTAATTATTAAGTAGATGAATTAAAAAAACTTAAGATTGTCAAGAAGTTTTACCTTTTGCAAAATAATTAATTGGGGGTATAATAGGTAAAAAAAAAAGTTGTTTTTCTTAATTTGTCAAAATAGATAAGTAATTAGAGACAACTAAAAAAGGAAAAGTTGACAAGTAATTAGAAACGGGGAGTATTGGACAATTAAAAATTAACAGAAACTTGTTATTTCTTCTTAGTTACTAATTTTGTAATTAAATATACATAAAAAAATATTAAAAGAATATATAAATACATAAAAATGGAGAGGATTTATCTGGGGTTTTAGGGAACACCCATTTTAGGCAGCGAGCTAAATGGAGTCAATAGCTCTAGGATTAACATGCACTGCCACTGTTTTCCCTCATTCTTTTCCTTCAACTTCATCTCTCTCAGCAACTTCAACTTTTAATTCAATCAAATATCCATCCACCACAGGTCAGTCAGATCCACTTTAATCTTTTCCTAGTTTTTTTTTTTCAATTTTGAGGTTAAATGATTGATAAAATCTAAAAAGTTTCAATTTTTTAGCATTGCGAAGCAAGGGGATTGAAGAGAAGGACCTTTATGGACTTCCAAAGGAATTTTATGATGATGTATGTTCTTTTTTTGCCTCTTATTGTTTCTGGGTCTGTTTCATTTTTGATGTTTGAGCATATTTTTCCCATCTGTCACCAGTAAATTATCCAAAATTAGGGTAGGAAAGCCAGGGAATCAAACCCCTACCAACTGAGCTTCTAACATTCCCCGTAATAATTTTGGTTGGATTACTGGTTTCTAGTTTGATTCTTGCAAAAGGGTAGAAGATAAGGTAACGAGGGTCAAAAGATTCTAATTTTAGTGCTCTCAAGTTTTTTGAAGTACCCCTTCGTTTCAATTTGTCTGTCTTACTTTCCTTTTAATCCGTTTTAAAAAGAACTTGTACGTTTTTTTGACAACTCTTTAATTCTAACTTCCGGCACACCACAAGATTAAAGAGCATTGTGGTACATTCTACCTATTTTTAGTTTAAGCCCACAAGTTTAACTTCGTGCCTAGTCAAACACCTTCACATAAATTGAGACGAGGGAGTAATACTGTAATGGAGTATAAATTATTGTAGAGGGAGCAATGTATAAGCAAAAAGGAAGGTTAATACTGTTAGCATGCTCTGGAAGTTGGTGCTAAGCTTTCTCTTATAGGAATGGCAAGCTAAACAAAGGGAAAAGACTAAGGAATTGCATAGACGACGTCAACAGGAGGAAGAGGAAGAGGAGGAAAAGATAGATGAATATCGTGAAATTGGATTGCGATTGAAAGATTATCCAGAAGAAGATCTTGTAAAGGCCAAGAAATTGGTTGCCAGCTTCATTAGATCAGCTGAAGAAGTGGAAGAGGTGAACAACTTTTATTGTTAATGTGTATTCTTATTTATTTCTGGTTGGATATAGATAATATACACAAGGTGTATGAGGCTTTCCCTGTGATGCAACTGTATTTGTTTTCTAGAATAGTTGAATTTTAGCCTTTATGAGAACATTAACATTGTACCTTGTTAAGTATTTGGCTTAAATACCCAGTCTAGGAGAATCTGAACAATGTCAAAGTTGTTGCGGAGCTGGTGTTAATACAAACAAGAAAATCACTAATTGCTTTGTCTTTTTCTTTCTCCTTTTTTCGAAAAGAAGAAATTATTCTCTTTGGCCATACTGATGTCTTAGTACGCAAACTGGTAGCAAAGGGGTTATCTTTTAGCTTTACCTACCCCTTGTTACCTTGTATCCCCTTCAAGAGAGTTAGAAGCAAAAATCCTCATTTCTCAAGGATATAGTTTTTTTTCGTCAATTGCTAATTAAGAGTTGTACAATTAATTTATTGATCCTGTTGATTTATGTGGCCTTGAGAAAATTAGTAAAAGAGTTCAGTTTTGGAGCTATAGATTTCTTTCTTTTCTCCTTCTGTAGGTTACAGAATTGATCCCCAACAACCCTTCTTTCTCTTGAGGGACATCTTTCCTGAGTTATGGTTATCTATCGTGTTGTTAATTTAGCCTTTAGATCTCTTCTTGCTTGTGAAATCTATCTATCCATTATACACTAACTTTAGCTACTTGGATGTGACAGAATACATAAACATCTTCTTATTAAATCCTTTTCTTATGACATCTATCTGTCTATTCCAATTTTTCTTTTTTGATGACTGAGAAATACCAAGGTTTGGATGGTGCCATGGTGGATAATGGGCCCGCCACTCTACCTTTCTCCACCTAAATACCAAGCTTTTGTTTATAACAGGGTTTGAACCTGTGACATATGCCTAAACCACACATCACATGTTTCTCTCTTACAACTAGACCAAAGCCCTAGGGATTTTTTCTTCAAAAGTCCAATTTTGTGATAGTTTTCTTATTGGACATTGTTTCTTGTATGGATCTTGTTTTGATGTTTATGTGCAGAAAATTGAGGAAGCTGCAGAAAAAGGTGAACTCGATGAACTTGTTCTATTGATCATATGGAATCGGCTTGATCTTGCTCGGCGTGATGTAAGCATTTTATGGCTTATCTTACCTTTCTATGACTAGCTCAGCTACCCTGTTCTATTTCCTTTGCTTTTGCTTGTTTGTGCAATGGATTCTCCTTTGGTCGTCAGTTAAAGTGTCACATTCATTTTAGCATGTTCTTTAGTTCATGAGCTCAGATGGAAAGCGGTGGCTGCTGCAAAATTTGTCACTCCTACAGAGTAGCGAATTTGGAACAGAATCTCCACAAGTTTTCCCCAAATAAAATGGCCTAGTTTAAATGAGAAAATTTACAGGACTTACTGTGACAATTAGATGATGAAATGCACCATGGATGATATTTCATGCAATATTAAAATATTAGGTATTTTTCATCGCTCATTGACAATTCTGTGATTCTGTCAATTCCTTTAGATTCCATCTTCTTGTATTTAAAGTCCTTCATATGCACTGTCAATGTTTGATTAGTATGGTACTGTTGCATAGGCAGTGTGGAAATGGGAATAAGTCTTTTTCTTACTTTGGTGTAATAGAAGACTATGCAGCCTCCTAATTATGTGCTTGTATAGAGTATCCTCTAGAAGTCCATGTGTGGTAGCTTAGTGAGCCCTCACCACTAACTCTTTAGTAAAAGGAACAAAAGAAAAATCTAATGCATGTAAGATATCTTTTTTGTGCATTCCAGGATGAGAAGGATGCAGTTCGAAGTCTTGATCTCTTGTACAGGCGAGTTGAGGTATGTGAAAACAGTCTTCTGTAGAAGCGCTCCTGGCCAAAAAAACTCCTATTTCTTTGATATCAATTATTTAAAACATCGACTCTTTTAGGGGTTTGGGCTAAAATCATCCCTCAAGTATAACTCAAACTTGGGGTACATCCTTATGGTATAATTATGAACAAAAAACATCCTTTAACTATCCCAAACTTTGCAATAAACATCCTTATGTTAAAAAACTAACAGCTAAAATAAATACATGTGCCAAGCACATGACTTCCTCCCAAATCCCCATATATTGTACGATTGATTTCCTCCCAAATCGTGCCCCTGATCCTTATGTAGACTTCTACCTAGTTCTCTACGGCTCATCTGTACTATAGTATGATAAATTGTATAAAGTTCATAGCTGCACCCATTGGAGCAGATTATTTTTCTGCACAAAAACCTAAAAGAAGAGTCCCAACATTTTGTGGCTATTGTTTATGAAGATGAAGAAATCCGTACAGTATATGGAGATTTGGGAGGAAGTCATGTGCTTGGCACATGTATGTATTTATTTCAGCTGTTAGTTTTTTAACATAAGTTAACCTAAGGTTGTTTATTGCAAAATTTGGGGATTATATTATAAAAATGTACTCTAAGTTTGGGTTATACTTGAGGGATGATTTTAGGCCAAAACTCACCTGTATTTTCATTTAACTCAATTATACTTGGTAATTTTAACCTTGATAGTGTTCCACTGAATTTCCTTTCTTCTCGTATGTGTTGTATCCCTCTGCCTGCCAAAAGTAACTTTTGTGTGGTTAACTGTCATTTTAAGGAAATGCTCATCATCTCAAGTATCCAGCTTTGATAAGTATCTTACCCATTTGTTGATCTTTGACGAATTGACAAGTAGATGTGATTTACTGATTATTTTTGGGAAAATTGTATGAAATAGCAAACTATTAATTCAAATTAAATGTTATAGTCATAGTTTATTTTAATTGTAATTCGCAGCAAACGTCCCCTATCTTTTGTCATCTGATTCAGTATACAATTAGCCATTTTCGATATACAATTAGCCATTTTATACATTTCGGTATAAAATGTATAAAATGTGTTTGTGTTTGTATAAAGCGAGAGAAAAGTGTATATACAAATACAAATACATATATTTTCGTCCTATACACTTATAATTATACAAATATAGATCTTATTATACAAATTACAATGTATAAATGAATTTATACAAAACTGAACAATTTGTATAAAATTGAATGTTTGTAGCGAACTATACAAATCAAAAGCTCCATAGCAAACATAAAATTTGCTATGGAGCGCAATTATGCAAACTATAGCTATAACATACAAATATGATTTTTATGTTTACTATATGTGAAAGTTGCTCTTTATTTTTATCTCTCACTCGTGTTCTTCCTTTTTTAGTTTGTCTTTACATTTCAGGCTTTTACTCATGTCTTTTCCTGACTGTCACACAATCGTGTTTTATCTTTCATCATGCGGGAAAAATACCCAGCTTTCTCTGTCTTTATTGTTTTTTCTTGTCTAAAACCTTTAGCCTTGCATTTAGACAGAGATTTTGAAGCGGGAAGCAACTCCTGCCATGAGACTACTGAATGATCTTCTGAATATGCATGATGGTGGACTAGACAATGAAGGATGGCTCAAGGCATGTAAAAAACATATGGTTGATACATTTCCTCGAGAGGACCCATTTAGCATTCTTGTACCTGCAGGTTTCGACATGGACACGGTACATTTTTACTCTTTCATATTGCTTTTCTGATTTGGTATAAACTGTTCATCTTCGTACTATCAATCTATGAGATCCAAAACCTGATTGTACTTGTGTGATAACTGATATTTACATTCACTTCTCTCTATGTGGTATGTGCGCATTAATTCGTTACGTCAAGACATCTAAAGTTGCTTTTCTCACTTTCTTTGCATTTCTTGTTAGCATCAAGGTCCTCTAAGACCAAGCTTGGAAGCTGACGATATGCTTTTGAGGATAGATTTTGTCAGAGAGGTGGACGAACTGTTAAAGGAGGTGCGATCTGAATATACAGAATCATTAGAAGCACAAGGACTTGATCCAGAATCAGTCGCGAGTAGATTGAAACAACAGGAGAAGCAACGCGCAATACATCAAGTTGAAAGTCTTTTGGATCTGGCCATCAACTTGGTGTGGTAGCAAGTTGCTGCCTCTTCCCAATTTAGAAATATAGGCAGAATAGAAATCTCATTAGAGAAGAAAAGTTCACAGACGGTTCATCGATAATATGTCCCGTTCATGAGGTTCCTACTACCATTATAGTTACGACGACTCCATGCCACCAAGTTATAACATCTTATGTAAGATAATTTTGCCATTTCTCCTTCCTTCCCCTCCCCATGGAAAAAAACTGTGTGCTTCTGCTCCTTCCCAGCCGAGAAGAGTGTCTATGTATTAGCTGGAAGAATAGCATTTGAAGCTTTACCGAGTGTACATTTAGGGGTTGTTTGGTAGGATACATTAAGAATAATAATGTATGTAGTAGTTTCGTGTCTTACTAATACCTTGTTTGGTACATTTTTCAATCTATGTATACACTATTTGGTGTTATGTATGTTTAGTAGGTGGCAAATCATGGTATTAACAATGTAAGGATTTTTGTTGCATGGTTAAAAGACATAATTGCCTGGCAAAATCTTTTCAACATCCTATTCACTGTATTTGTGGAGGTATTTTAGTAAACAACTTTTCTTTTTCAGAACTCATGCAAATGTGTGTTATTTTTAATAAATCAAATAAAATCGTGCATAAGAAATGACTTCAGTTTAACTAATGTTAGCATTACTAATATGTCCTATTCAATATTATTCTTATACACTCAGCTAAACGATCTCTTAATGGTGTAGCAAATTGTCTTGTAACAGTCAGTGGATGAACATATAATTGTTACTCCCTCTTTTTCTGATTACTTGTCCATTTTGACAAATCAAGAAAGGATAAAAAAAAATTACCTATTATACCCTCAATTAATTACTTTGAAAAATGTAAAACTTCTTGAAAATCTTAAGTTTTTAATTCATCCACTTCATAATTAATAGGGGTAAAATGGTAAACACACTATGTCAATCATTGTTTTCTTAATAAGTGTGTCAATTAAAAAGTGGACACGTAATTAGGGACAGAGGGAGTATGTACCAGGAAATCTTGCTCTAGCTAACACTTATTGAGGCATTTCAAATTTAAGCGGCCTTGGTTTTCTACTTGAGCCTCCCTCCAAGGATAATGGTAGATGAACAATCATTTGATCTCCATCACAATCGGCATTAAATCCCTTATAAACTAATGGATGTAAACAAATAGCACGCCCCTCCACTAAAACTGGCCGGGCTGGAATGCATGTCTGCCTAATCTATGCAGAGTGGGTGCTCTATTCAGCAGTAGAGGATACAATCATGTCAACAAAACTTGCAGCTGACAAAGCTTGTATGGCACTAATCTTTACATCTTTTACATAAGAACTCTTAAGATATTTGAAGCTGCAAAAGAAAATGTTTAGATACAAGTATTCTCAGTAAAATCTTCTTATTTATTCAGAAAAAAAAGCCTCTTATTTAAACATATATATATACTTAGGGGATTTACAAACTATTGCCTCTTAGAAGAAAGTCTAATCTGTTTCTTTCTCTTGCTAGAATCTATTTCAGCTAGTCTCTGAGCTTCAAACAGCAAACAGCTGTGAGACTTCATCTCATATGCAACTAATTCATCTTCAACTGGAGTTCCCTTCTCATCGAAAAACCCCGGGAAAGGGAGGGCTGTGTCAACAAGACGATGCCATACCATATCTGTTGGAGGTGGTGGAAGGATAACAATCTCTGAATCACCAGCACCATTGAAAGCAACAAACAGGTCACCTACGATATCAGAGACTAATGTCTGGCTGACTTCAGCATCGGCCTTCAAAGTCATAGCCAAGAATTTGCTAGACGGGCCATCCCATTTCAGAGGAGATTGGTCACTCCCATGCCACTGGATGTTTTCTTCCTTCAAGAAGGTTCTCTTTTGAAGAAGATCACTTCTTCTCACTCTTAAATTACTCAAGAATGAAATAAACTGGGCAATCTGAGTCCCAAAACCAGTTTTTAAAGTATTCCAACCCAAAGATTTTCGAGCATCATATGCAGGGGAACCTCCTGAAGACTGACCACACTCGTCTCCCATGTTAAGTACTGGTACACCTAGAGAAATGAACAATATGAACAGAAAATTACGAACTTGTTTAAGTCGTCTCTCTAGGACAATGTTATTGGTCGTAGCGCCTTCTTGTCCACAGTTCCAACTTAACTCTGAAGCCACTTCATTACTACTGAAGCTAACCAGGTCAACAAGTGTGAGTCCAGAATTTCTGGCAATGTAATTAAAAGAGAATGCAGGACCTCGTCCACCTGCAAAGATATCCCCACTTCCACAAAGTCGTGTTGCTAGATTGCTTAGAAGACCCTCACCTCTCAAGAAGTCTCGAATGTCATCACAAAATCTCATATTTATCTCTGCCCATCTCCTCCAGTGAGGGAACAAATTTTCCTTCGAATCATTGGTTAATGGATTCCAATTATCTGCAATCATCTTGACCTTTGAAAGGATAGGATCAAAGGCAATAGCTTCAACTAATGGAGGACGAGATAGAATCTCTCCATTGAACCCTCTCAACAACGAAGAAGAGTTAACAAAAACAAAACCATCAATATGAAACTCAATTACCCAGTGGCGGAGACAGTCCAAAATCATTTGTTGGACTATGGGGTAATTGCAATTCAATGCATTTTGAATATTCAGATCCTGACCACCTTTTATGCAATATGAAAAGTTATCAACATTCATCAAAGGTGCATCCTCTGCAGTGTGAGTGAAAACAACTTCAAGAAAAACCTCTATCCCGTTAGCATGTAATTTCTTAACCATATCCTTCATAGATTTAATGACAGAAAGAGGGTCACCAGAAGGTCCATACATATTTCCAGGTGAAAAGAAATGCCACGGAAAATAGGGTCCTTTCTGCTCATCAAAAGGGAAAATTGGCTCCAGTAACATTGCATTCACACCAAGATTTTTAAAATGGCGCCATTTTTTGCTAATGCCAGAGAAAGTTCCAGCAAGGTCATCAGGTAGCTTACTGGACTTGTCCTTTGTAAATTGAGTCACATTTAAGCGGTAAATTATTAGTTTCTCCATAGGTAAGCTAGGAGGGACATCACCGCTCCAATCATAGCCAGGTTCCAGGCATAGTTCTCCAAGATATTTTGGACGTATCTCAGACCCACCCTGACGAGGAATAACACGCCTTATCACCTTAGCATATGGGTCCAAAAGAACCAGCTCTCCCTTCCCAGAAGTAGCCGCCTTACATCTATAACCATAATTCTTAAATGGCAAAGAACAATCTAAAGCAGCATGCCAAATATTGCCTGATCGATTAATATAAGGATCTAGATCAATCTCTAAAGAAGGTTTTTCAGCTGATATGTCATCATACAAGCACAAAACTACACCTTTTGCACTGCGTGAGAAGAGAGCGAAATTCACAGATCCATCTGGCTGAAAGGAAATACCCAATGGAGCAGGATGCCCTGAACTGAGACCAACTGGTACAACAAAATTTGTGTTCCTGTGGCTTCTGATTTCTGAGTTTTTCATGTCAGTAACTAGTTGTGACTTCATATAGAAGGAGATATAGAAGGGGGCTAAACTTTCTTCAAAATCCAGCTCAACGGTGACCTTGCCTGAAGGTCCTTGCACAAATGGTGTTTCAACAGTACTACTTTTTCCATCTGCTCCACGTCTGTTTAGATCCAGAGGCATAAAGCATGAAGCATCAGATCTAAAAAGACCCCAAACCATAACTAGCTCAGAATGTGCATCTGAGAGCTCCAATGGCAAGACTTCTACAAGCACTTTGTACTTTCCATTTGTCTTTTCCACCAAGACTTTCACTTGACCACCAATATCTGTCCTGAAAAGGTAAGTGGGAACCCTTTTTGCAGATGGAACAAGCGAAATTCTCGATGCTGATAGTGCTTTTCGTCGATGAGCTCTCCTAGGAACTTGTTGGTCATTATTTCGACCTATGCCAGAGAAATTCATGTCTTCCAATTCCAGCTTCCTTAGACTGCATACTATTTTTCCACGGTTACCTGATGATGCAGGAACCAACTTGGTTGACTCAGTACTGCCATAGCTCAACAAACGTGAATGCACAACCAACTGTATTGGTGAAGTTGCCATTAGCAGCACACAATGTTACGACAGCGTCAGATATAGAACTTGGTGGATCACATATTCTTAATCAAGTCCTGCAAAAATACAAAAACAAACACTACATATCTCAAAAGGAGTTGGAAGAGGTAGTTGCCTTGGCGAGAATTCTTCAACAGGCAGAACAACTAGAGTAAAACACCATAATGGAAGCAACAGATGAACGAATTGAACGTGGAAATAAATTGCAAGAATCATAGGCAGATCCATGATAGAAGTCCACCCACTACCTTCAAAAACAGTAGACTCAAACTATTAACGGAGGGCAAATATACTTGAAGTAAACAACTTATACTCTCCCCCATGTTTCAATTTGTTCATCTTAAATTCCTTTTTAGTCCATTTCAAAAAGAATGTTTTTACTTCTTTTTCAACAACTCCTTAATTCTAAATTTCCACCTGACATATTTAAGATCACAAGATTATTTATACATTCTGCATATCTTTAGTACTTTAAAACCACAAGATTCAAATGTCTTTCTTTATTTTCTTTAACTCCGAGTCAATTCAAAATCAAACAAACAAATTGAAACAGAGAGTGAGTACCAACTATAAATCGGGTCAAAATTCATAACATCAAAAAGGTCATTACTAGTATTGATGAATTGGTTTTGGTTCTGCACTTTATGAAATACCTTTTATTTTGTCAACCAAACATTTTAAGCAGATATTATCAAAATTGATTGTTACAGCATATAGTATGAGTCTATCACAACTTGAAGCTATTATCAAATTGGAAGCAAAGAAGAATTTACACAATAACAGTCCAGTTGAGGATTTTATTAAGAAATGTGAGTGAACAAAACACTAACATTTACTAATTTACTCTAAAAAAAAATTGTAGTTTACCATGAAAAATCAGTCCAAATCTAGTCTGAAGCAGAAAATTAAAGTAAGAAGAAATGAAAAAATGTAGAGAGAGAAAGAGGAAACATACCCATAAGGATTCAGTCAGAGAAACAGAATGTGAGGAATTTGAGAGCAGTACCAATCTGGGTCCATTTATTTGTTCTTTTTCTGTTATTTCCATATCCCTTTTTTCCTCATGATTTTAGACAAATTATTTTTATTTTTGCAAGATATAAATTTTATATTTTTATATCCTAATATCTCTCAAATTATGCTCGTAATTTACAAAAATATGTCCTTTAATTTGATTTTAATTATGTAGGACACAAATTATCCGGTAGAATGCAGTTATATATTTGTTCAATTTTATACAAAAATAAAGTGTTTATCTATCTATTCATAATTTCACATTCAAAATTGAAGAGCATATATAAATTAGGATCGATTTAAAATGAATGTTTATGTATTAGTATCTCATTAAAAAGCTTTGTATGTATTATATTTTAGGGAAAAAGGACAAATATACCTCCGAACTATCGTAAATGGTATGCAGATACCCTCCGTCATACTTTTGGGACATTGGTGCCCCTGTCATTCAAAAACTAGAGCATATATGTCCTTCACTCTAACGAAAGACTAAATAGGGACACGTGGCGCAATCTTATCCATTGATCCGATATTTAATAAATGTCGGTCGATGGATAAGATTATGACACATATATGTTTGTTAGTATAAAGGGTATATATGTTCTAGTTATTGGACGGCAGGGGCACCAATGTCCCAAAAGTATAACGGAGGGTATCTGCATACCATTTACGATAGTTCGAGGGTATATTTGTCTTTTTTCCCTATATTTTATTTATACTATACATAAGTTTCAGTTAAGGACAAAAATAAAAATTAATTTATTTAAAGGATAAAAAAAATCACGAAAAATCGTACAATTAATTATTTATTTCCTCCGTTGAACGTGGGTTTTTGGGCAAATGGGCCCAATTGCTTCTTGATCCGTGAAATATCTCACTATATATTTATAAAAAAAATTATCAAATAACATTATGAATTTCAATTTAAAAAAAGTATTTCATTATTGTCAATTTATAAGACCATTTCTTGTTTGATCCATCACAAAAAAAAATGTCATTTATTTGATAGCATCATCCTCATTTTATATTTATTGAATCTTACTTAATATTTTATTGTAAAAAAAAATTAATTAAAAATACTATTAACATGACTTTGATAAGACAATTTAACAAATATTACAAAATCTTCCATTATTTCTTAAATTTTCTGCTTGATCAAAACAATTCGGATATCTCACGTCAAGAATCGTGGACCCATTTGAATCACTCAAATCAAAATAGTTTTTATCTATTTTGAGGTAAGTACATTACTTAAAATATATATATATATATATATATATAATTTTTTTAAAAAGACATTACTTAAAATATCAAAACAAGGGTAAATAAATAAAATTGTAACGTCCTCCTACTATATTTTTGGATCTTGCCCATTCAGCACACCCAAATGGTAGGCGCACTATTTGAGTAAATTCTTTTAAGTGGTTACTCAGATTTAAAAAATTAATGAAATAAAGTTTTTTAAAAAAATTAAGAAAGTTAAAGAAATTTTATAGAATGGAGTTATTTTACTTTATTTTTGCATCAATAAAGTCACTCAAATTATGTGTTGATATATCTTTAGAATTACTTTTTTAAGCCGTGAATTAAGATTCGCAAGACATAAGTTAATATGTTTACGACAGCATAACCAGTGTAGTCAGATGTCCGATGATAGATGTACGCAAACCTTGTTTTCGCAATTTAATAAGTTTATGGAGCTTATTATAGGGACCTTTCTTTTGGTCACTTTGTACTTTGATTGCTTAGATATTGAAGTATCATTATAGTTTCACACTTTCATTTTAGCCTTTGGATTCTGCACATAAACATCAGATAGTATGAACAAGTTAAAGAAAATCTTTCTTTCTCCTATATATCGCGAGCATTTACAGGCACCTGAAGCTGAGATATCATCATCATCATCGCGTGTTCGAGTTCTGCATTCAGTACATTCTGATTCTTTCATGTTCCACCGCAGAAATCCCAATACAAGCTATAGTGGGGAGAACAGAATAAAGAATAGTAACCACTTCCTTTTAAGTTCTTTCTATCTCCCTTTGGGTGACAAAACTGACTCTACATCCTGTGTCTCAAACGCCTTCTTCAGAATGAGACTTACTACTCCTACGTGATCTCTTCGTAGGAACAAGTGGATTATTCTCCTCATCGTCAACTGCTGACGGTCTGTCCAACTCCACACCTTTAAAAACTGGGTGGACATAAGCATCCTTGAGATATGCTTTAAGATTAAGAGTTGGTTCTGTCGCCCGTTCTAGTGTATCCTTCACCATTGCATCCTGCACCAGACACTTAACAATCTTAGCCTAAGTTGACAAACATGGTCAATAGCATTTCTAGACAGAGGAAGATGTAAAAAGTATGTGTAAAGAGTGAATTCCTTCCTATTAGCACTTGAACCAGCACGGTGGCAGTATAATAAACGAACAAATTTCTAGAATATATGAATTTTTCGTTCTTCTTATTTACTAACTTGTAGTCCTGGCTTACAACGTGTTGCAGTAGGTAATGAAACACTAACCTGCAAGGGGAATTTCACAAATGCCGACTCATATCGGCCCTTGCAAAATATATGGAACCAGATTGTCAAAACTGGAAGTGCAATCATTACAGGTGTTGATTTGGAAATATTTTTGGTGCTCAACAAACCCAGCAATAGAAGCTGGGATATCACCAAACCTGTAAGTATACGACGATGCACATCTGGCCAAAATGATGCGCCGCTCTCATACTTCTGATCGTACACATTAATGATCTAGAGGAAAGAGCAAATTTTCAGTATCTGGCCATTTGATGGATATCTAGGGAGCAGAAACAGCAAATATTAAATGTTGAAGTTCAAGACCCCTACTAAATTGCACCATCTAAATAATCAAGTTGTATGAAATGGATAAAAGAGCTGATAATTTCAAGTTGCATACAATGGATAAAGGAGCTGATAATTTCAAGCTGTCCTGAAGGGAAAGCAAGGCAAAGTAGCACAAGATAAGTGCGGGAAAACATCATGTAACTTCTAACGGGTGACTTGCAGAGCTGAGTAGCAATTAAAGTACCATATATTTGTATATGGTGATGAATTACTGCTTATTCTTGTGCCTAAATGTATAATAGTAGTTGGTTTTTTCTTCTTCTTTTTTGCGTTAAAGTAATCCTTTCATTTCTCTCTCTGTAGATCTGCTATTCTTTTAGTAGGTACTTGTTAAAGTCACCACATCAGTGGGATTAGAGATCTTTGGTCTACTTGTATGGTCTTAGGCAAACCTTCCCTCCTCATGAGTTAGCTTTTGGGGTTGAGTTAGGCCCAAGATCCATTTCTAGTCAAGCTCATCCCAATTCATTGTTTATGATGTTGGCCTCCTGTCTTATATTGTCCATGCTCCAAATGTCCAGTCTTGGGCGTGCGGGGGCGTTAAAGTTACATATCGGTGGGATTAGAGGTCCTTGGTCTCCTTATATGGTCTTTGGTCAATCCTCCTGTTACATGTCAATCGATTAGAAATCGAGTTAGTCGTTAATTTTGTATTTGAGTCTGTTAAGTGGGACATGTGACTGACACGTGAGTTGTAATAGTTGTAGAGGAAGTCGGTTACAAGTTGTTATAACTGATTTGTGGACAGCTGTCCCTTCTTACATATACTCGTTGATTTCATTGTAAAGGTATCAATTCAGATCAAATAGAAATTCTCTTTCTCTCTCAATCTCCTCTCTCAATTCATCTTCTTCCTTGGAAGAATCGAGTTCAGCTGTTCAAGAGCAACTATCAATCTTCTTTGCTCTTTAGGCTTACTCAATTGACATTGTATCATTGGTATCAGAGAAAAGTATTCTCTGATCTGTGGCAATGGGAGATCACAACACTTGGATGCAAGAGCTGCGCAAGGAGGTCGACAGTCTCAAACACTCCATGGAAGGAGTAACCAGCTCCGTCGCCGAGATTTGACGGTCTGTGGATGCTAGTGTGGCTCAGGCCATGGACGAATTTCGAAGATTGCTGGCAACATCTACGAACACCCATGGTGGTGTTAGACCCCTAGCTGAAGGAATTCCTAGGGGTGAAAACAGACCTGGGAATTATCAACTACCTACTCGTAATTACCAGATGGATTTCCCTGAATTTGATGGACAGGGATTGAGGGAATGGCTTTACAGATGTGAACAATTTTTCGATGTAGACAAAACCCCAGAAGACTCAAAGGTTAAGCTGGCATCTTGCAACTTCGAGGGCAAGGCACCTCAATGGCACCAATCTTATATGAAGCACAGGCTGTCATGGGAATGGCCACGTTGGACTGAGTATGTAGGAAGCCTCTATGCTAGGTTTGGGGCAGAACTATTTGACGATCCAATGGGCGACTTCAAGTACTTGAGACAGGTAAACTCTGTTCAAGACTATGTCGATCTTTTTGATGAATTACTCACTAGGGTTGAACTATTAGTTGCTTTGTTCGAGGGTTGAAACCAGAAATTGGCTTACCTGTTAAAATGCTTGCACCAAGGTCACTAGCTAAGGCAGTTAACTTAGCTAGAATACAGGAACAAACCTTAGTTGTCCAGAAGCAAGTATTTTCTGGATCTTCAGTACTTTCCAATCCCAGAACTACTCCCACTTTTTCTTATGGATCCACCTACCAATCCGGTAGAAGTCATCCAAACCTTTCCAAAAATTCCACGACCTTCTCTAATAACCCCAAACCTAACCTGAAAAATGTCAAACTATTAACATCTGCTGAGATGGATGAAAGGAGGAGCAAAGGACTATGTTTTTATTGTGATGAAAAGTATGTTTATGGGCATGTTTGTAAGAAGAAGCGACAATTATTTTCTATGGAAGTAGAGGAGGACAGTGAGGGTGTTGAGGAATTAGAGCAGGAAGTTGCAATAGACCCTGCAGAATTCTTGACTATGATAGGCCATTCCCTGGAGACTGGTGATCAGGGGGCCATTCTGCCTCATGTGTGTGTTCATGCCATGAATAGACTGCATGACTTTAGGACTATGAGAGTTACAGTATCTATTAAAGGCAAGGCTGTACAAGTCTTAATTGATACAGGGAGTACTCACAATTTTCTGGATTTAAACACTGCCAAAAGGTTAGGATGTGTTTTAACTGCTATCTCCCATTTTCCTGTGTCTGTGGCTGATGGAAAGAAGATGCATTGCCAGTATATATGTAAGAAGCTGGTTTGGAAAATGCAAGGGGTCTCATTCGATTCTGACATGTTAGTACTGCCTATTGGAGGGTGTAGCATGGTCCTTGGGGTCCAATGGTTAATTACCTTGGGGGATATAATGTGGAATTTCAAACAACTTAAAATGGAGTTCAGTATCATGGGACATAAAGTGTCTCTGAGGGGTGTCAAACCTCCTGCAGCTAAGTTGGTACAACAGAGTGGCATGGATAAATAGTTAGCTAAACCAGCCGAACTATGCTTGACCTCTGTGTATGTATTTGGGGGAGGAGTACAGTGGGGAACCAGGTAGTTTCTTTTCAATAAACACTTGTGATGAAGTTGGTAAGGATAAAGCCACATACAGGAGATGCTGCGAGATTTCAATGATTTGTTTGAGGTACCAACTGAATTACCACCATCAAGAGATCATGACCATAGAATCGTCTTGAAGGAAGGCACTTCTCTTATCAACATTAGACCCTACAGGTACCCTGCAATTCAGAAGGATGAGATTGAGAAGCTGGTCAATGAGATGATGGATTCAGGAGTGATAAGGCCTAGTACCAGTCCATATTCTTCACCCATAGTCATGGTTAAGAAGAAGAATGGTTCATGGAGAATGTGTGTCGATTACAGAGAACTGAATACTCGTACTATCAAGGATAAGTTTCCCATTCCATTGATTGAAGAATTGCTAGATGAACTACATGGAGCAAAGTATTTCTCTGAGTTGGATCTACGATCAGGTTATCATCAGATTAGGATGTTCGAGCCTGACATCCCAAAAACTGCTTTTCGAACCCATCAAGGTCATTATGAATTCATGGTCATGCCTTTTGGCCTAACCAATGCCCCCTCCACATTTCAAAGCTTGATGAATCAGATTTTTCTTCCTTATCTTAGAAAGTTCATTTTAGTATTCTTTGATGATATCCTTGTCTACAGCTCTAAGTGGACTGATCATCTTTCTCACCTGAGGGAAACTTTCAAGATTCTTAGAGCAAATGTTTTATATGTGAAGCAAAGTAAATGTGCATTTGGGGTTCAACAGATTGACTATTTAGGTCATATCATCTCTCAAGAAGGGGTTGCTATGGATGGAAGCAAGGTAGATGCTGTGGTGAACTGGCCCCAACCTACAACTTTAAAAGGATTAAGAGGGTTTTTGGGACTTGCAGGGTACTACAGGAGGTTTATCCAAGGTTTTGGTATTATAGCAAGACCCTTGAATGACTTATTGAAGAAAGGAAATTTCAAATGGACTGAAGGTGCTTCTCAAGCTTTTGACAAGCTCAAATTGGCCGTTACTTCAGCACCTGTTTAGCTTTACCAGATCTTTCCACAGAATTCATAGTGGAAACAGATGCCTCTGGAGGAGGTATTGGTGCTGTACTTGCACAAAACCACAGACCTATAGCATTTTTCAGTCAAGGGTTGCCCGCAAAGAATCAAGCCCTATCAGTTTATGAAAGGGAATTGTTAGCACTAGTGTCAGCTGTCCAGAAGTGGAGGCCGTATCTTTTGGGTCGGCAATGTGTAATTAAAACTGATCATCAACCCCTCAAATATTTGATGGAGCAAAGGATCACCACTCCTAGCCAACAAAAGTGGTTGGTCAAACTACTTGGTTATGACTACCTTATTTCATATAAAAAAGGCAAAGACAATGTTGTTGCAGATGCTCTTTCTAGAAAAGAGGAACCCGTCCAGCTTTGTAGCATTTCTGGGGTTCAAACTCAACTACTTGAAGATGTTAAGAACTCGTGGTTGCAGGATCCTGTGCTACAGAAACTAATCACTTCCATTCAGACTGCAGGTGTTACTAAGCCTTACTACAGTTATCATGCTGGGATCCTGAGTAGAAAAGGTAAGATGATGGTAGGCTCTGTGGCTACAGTGAGAAAAGATCTGATAGCTTTATACCATGACAGTGCTAGTGGAGGTCATTTTGGTATAACAGCCACCTTACAGAGGCTAAAAGAGGATTTTTACTGGAAGAAAATGAAACAGGATGTCTATGCCTATGTTAGATGTTGTGATGTTTGTCAAAGGTGCGAGGGTGAAAATGTAGCATACCCTGGCCTTCTTCAACCTCTACCAATTCCAAACAAAGTGTGGCAAGATATTTCAATGGATTTTATAGAGGGTCTTCCTAAGGTCGCTGGACATGAGGTTATTTTTGTGGTAGTTGACAAGTTGAGCAAAGCAGCTCACTTTATGGCACTCAAGCACCCTTATACTGCAGTGGAGGTGGCTCAGGCTTTCATGAATGGGGTATTCAAACTGCATGGAATTCCAAAAACCATAGTCTCTGATAGATATCCAATATTTACAAGCAGGTTTTGGAAAGAATTGTTCAAATTGCAGAAGGTCACCTTGCTCACTTCCTCGGCATACCACCCTCAGACAGATGGGCAGACTGAAGTTGTTAATAGATGTCTTGAGTGTTATCTCAGGTGCATGACGTTTGAGAAACCTAGGGAATGGCCCCAATGGTTCGCCCTTGCCGAATGGTGGTACAACACTTCATTTCATTCTGCTATTAACATGACACCCTATGCTGTTGTTTATGGTCAAACACCTCCTCCGCTCCTTCCTTACATGCCTTTCGACTCCCAACTTAACATGGTCGATAGGAGTTTACAAGCCAGAGAGGCTACCTTGAGATGCCTAAAGTCTCATTTAGCTAGATCCCAAAGTAGGATGAAGTCTCAAGCTGATAAAGGAAGGACTGATAGGTCTTATGTAGTCGGGGATTGGGTCTACATAAAGTTACATCCTTACAGACAAAACATCATTGAAATCTCATACTTCCCAAAAACTTTCAGCCAAGTTTTTTGGTCCTTTACAAATTATAGCAAGGGTGGGTTCAGTTGCGTACACTCTCCAATTACCCCCTGCCTCTCGAATTCACCCTACTTTTCATATTTCTCAGCTCAAAAGGAAGTTAGGGTCCCATATTGTTTCGGCTACCATCCCTGAGGTTCATGTTGACGCTGGTCACATCCTCTTAACACCAGAAGCAGTTCTTGATAGGAGGATTATCAAGAAGCATGGCAGACCTGCTACTCAGTTGTTAGTCAAATGGTTCAATGCGTCTGAAGATGATAGCACTTGGGAGGATTATCAGTCTTTCACCCAGCGGTTTCCACATTTTAATCCTTGAGGTCAAGGATCAGATGAAGAGGGGGAGTATTGTTACATGTCAATTGATTAGAAATCGAGTTAGTCATTAATTTTGTATTTGAGTCTGTTAAGTGGGACACGTGACTGACACGTGAGTTGTAATAGTTGTAGAGGAAGTCGGTTACAAGTTGTTATAACTGATTTGTGGACAGCTGTCCCTTCTTACATATACTCGTTGATTTCATTGTAAAGGTATCAATTCAGATCAATAAGAAATTCTCTTTCTTTCTCAATTCATCTTCTTCCTTGGAAGAATCGAGTTCAGCTGTTCAAGAGCAACTATCAATCTTCTTTGCTCTTTAAGGCTTACTCAATTGACATTGTATCACCTCCCTTCATATACTAGTTTTTTGGGGCTGAGTTAGGCCCAAGATCCATGTGAGAAAATAGGAGATAAATATTATTGAATTGTGTGGTTGAGGAGAGTTTGGATTATTTGACATGGTATCAGAGTCAGGTCCATCACAATTTATTATTTACCGATGTTGGGCCCCATTTTAAATTATTCACGCTCCAGATGTCAAGCCTTAGTCATGAGGCGGGGTGTTGAGTCCCACATCGGTCGGATGAGGAGAAGTTAGATTCTTCACACTTCTAGCTTCTGCTATTTGTTCAGGTTTTTTAAAATAAATCTGCTAATTCAGTAATTAGTTCCAGAAGTAGTTAACTGGGTTTGTATAATCAAATAATGTGTTATTAGACATAAATAAGTAAAGGGACGTCATCTCTTTAACTGAAGAAAGTGTTTTTTTACCACAAATATGAAGCAGGAATAAAGTGTATAAAAAAAAAAAAAGTTCAAGAGAAGGTTCAATTGTTCAGAAAGAATGTTGTTGGCTTGTTGCACTCTGAAAATACAAACTACACATTCTATATTTGCTTCATTGGCGATCCACAAACCGAAATGTAATTTTTGGAGAACACTAGATTTTTTTAGGTTCATTGCTTTTACGCATTTATCACACATCTCGTAGGTACCTTCTCGACAAAATATCTAATATCTGTTACAAAAGGAATAGTGAACATACCTGATGGCGAAAAACCATATAAGAGAACGCGAAGAAGACAATGATGAAAGGCAGGAGTATAGGTGTGACCACTGAGTACACAAGGCCTAGTAGGAAGTACAGTTGTATGCGAGGTTCTGATACAGAGAAATTTAACGAACCGGGATCTGTAGCCTGCTCTCTATCCTGATCTGTCTTTACCAGGAAAGTATTCTTAAGATGAAACATAACGAAAGGAACCAATCTAAGAATCTCTGCAGCAATTCCAGCCCAACCATCAACCATTATGTAGGTAATGAAGAAAGTAGCCTTCAATGGCATAGCTACACCAACTGTTTTTGGAATTCTGAACATAAAGGAAAAGGTTAAACAAATTGGTGCATATGATCAAGACAGAAGAAGAAATGCTTATAGAATATATAACCTTTAAACAAAGAAATCCTTTCATATCAAACACAGAGAAGTATTTAATAAGGAATTTCCTATAAACAAGTTCAGACTCTTTTCAATAATCTAAAGTCACTTAAATAATCCAAACTCTTGATGCCTCATATACTTCAACTCACATAATGTAGCCCTATAATAGATCGGTCAATGTAATGCATCTGCAGTTGCAGTGTTCACTGAACATCGTATAATGAAAACTACACTTTGAGGGGAAATATTATTAAAAAAGTACAACTAAAGAATCAAAATATCCCCATCTATGTTTTAATGCCCCCTATAATAGATCGGTCACAAGCAGGGATCAGCTATCAAATTAATGTAGTATATGTCAATATGGAACATTCGACAGAAGCAATTCTAGATAACAGTGAGATCCTAATGCGAAGAGGTTAATTTTTCAGATAGCTCCATCTCTGAACCAAGAAATAAATAATCATAGGAGGTGACATGTTTATCACTAGATAATGCGAATATAATCTTCTTTCCTCTTTTCTTGTTTTATTTTTTAGGAATGGTGAAGTTGAAAACCTATTCCTTCAAATCTTTGTTGTGGAGTTTATAAATTATACACCCTTTGGTTGAATCATAAAGACTAGATTCGGGCTCCCTCACTGCATTAGGCAAGCTCCTATTATATCCTACTATTCCTGATATTCCCACTTCATATAATTTTTTGGTTTCTTTCTAGCAGTCCAACGGTAAGATCCGTCAACATTTCATGGCTTCCATTTAGATGAGCAGTAGGAACTCACTCCGATGGAGGCTCATCCACGAATCTCTGAAGCTGCTCAAAGGCTGCTCCAGTGATGATACTTCCCAAGAACACGTTGACAAGGATAAAAAAATGATATTTAGTTGCTGATCTTCTGTCCAAAGATGAAAGTGATGTATAGCCTTCTATTTTTGACATGGCCATTAGAATCATAGGAAGAAGAACCAGAAAGATCTTCAATATAATCCCAGGAAGAACACCTTGGATAAAGGATTTGACAACTTCCCTGTAACAGAAATGTCCAGAAGTAAGAACCTCAATTATTGATTTCTTAAATACATAATATGCTCAAGTAATATATCTAAAGACGTCCTCAAGTGCAAATGTAGAAGTTTGATGCTAATTTCGTGGGTGTCTTTGTCTTTCTAGATAAGTCAGCTAAACTGCTTACCTTCCCCAGGAAAAGATTTTGAAAGTGCAAAAGAGAGAATGGGAGACTACTGAAAAGAGTATAAAAGTATATACATGGACCTCTAGTTCAGTGCATTTGGTAACCTGAACGCTTATATGGAATGGGTAGAAATATTCTTATGGTATAATCATCCATCAATACAACAGCATTTCAGAAATTGTTTTATTTCATTTTTTTTCTTTTATGTATAAACACTAGCACACATTTTACTAACTTAACAGCATAAGATCACTTTTTTTTTTGTAAGTGAAAAAATCATTAAGACAAGCACTTACATTTGTATCAATGGCCTTAAGACGGGAAGTTTATTCTCTATACCATCAATGCTTGCCAAAGATTGAACAAATGCAATAGGGATCATAAAAAAGAATGTAAGAAAGAAGAAAGCAACAGTCATTAGCAGTTTGCGGACATTGAGTTCAACAAATGGTATTGAAAGATTATTCCAATAGACGTCGCGTGGTTCGGGAGCCCATTGTGTCAACCAAATGGTTGGGTTACTTGATTGTTGTGTTTGAGCACAGACAGCTGCTCCCCAACGAGATTTGAATGAAACGAATGCCGCAGGAACTATTGCTTTGGGATCACTCATTACCTTTTCTCTTTCTATAGTTTCCTACATCAAAGGGTAAGTCGATTACCATAATGCAACAGGAAATCCAAATATTAATTGCTAAAAATTTCAACCCTTTTCCATTAGCAAACTTACCTGGTGTTGCTAATTGGTTTCCCATAATCTCTTGATATTGGCAAATCATCTTATTTTGCAGAGACATTCATGATATAATGTATATTAAATTAAAGCCAGTCTTTGACAAGCTTAGCAAGTTTTTAGAGAAAGTTTACCTATTGGTAAAGTAAAGACAGGAACCTATGTCTTATTTCAACGTAAATTGGTCTACAATCACCTTGTACAAGCTAACATACAAAATTAGACGCAGCAAATAAAATTACCAATACTACCACAGGTTATGTGATGTTTTTCTCAACTTTAAATCCAAGAATCATCATATTTACAAGAGACATCAAAAGAAGCTGAAAATATTTTCTCGCATGCTAGCTAACAACAAATATTAGCGAGAATAAACATTTGGCCCAATTCAAGCAAGGTCTGTCAGGAGAAATCTCTCGTTTATTTTGGATTCCCTGAATGTAGATTAAATTCCCCGAAGTACTACATCAATATAACTACGCATTGGCCATATACATGCATCTTCTTTGCTCTAAGTTCAAAAGAGCTAGTTGAAACACGTGTTTTTTTCAAGATGATGCTTAAAATATGGAAAAATCTGAAAGGTCACATTTTTACGTATGAGAATGTACTCCAATTAAATATTTTGCCCTGCTGAAGGTTTGTATGTACCTGTTAAATAGTCCTCAATGACTCATTTATCTTTCCAGATTTGATCATGTATGCCATAACAACAATGCTTATTGCTTATTGCTTATTGCTTATTGCTTATTTCTTAACAAACCTCCAGTGTTCAAAATCAATTTGGGTTTCCAACATGTAGCTCATTTGATGGGAAAGAAAGAAATGTGATTTGTAAATATGAATTAGTTACGGCAGTAACACAGAATGAATCGATTGGGAAGTATAACCCAACCCATGAAAAACTTTAAAACAGTGGTGCATGTAGATGGAAGAACAGAAATACTTCAAGCAAAAAAAGTACTTATTCAGATGAATTCATAAAGAACAAAGAGAAATAAGATACAACAGTCAGAGACACTTACTTCTTTACTCAACTTCTCAATTTCTGTGGTATAATAGTCGATGGCATCCACAGTTTTTCCCCAAAGGCCCCAAACCCCTGTCTATACATGACTGAACATGAGATTCGTTATGTATGATTGACTCACTTTACAAAAAAACAAACAGGAAATGAAAATAAACAATGCTTTGGTGTTTAGAAAGGTAACAAGGTCAAGAAAAAAAAAGTACCTTTGTTTTTGGCTTAATCTTAGGGTTCCTCTCATACTTAGTTTGGTAGTATGTGAGCCAATTTTTGTAGCTCTTCTTCTTTTCCACCAATTTAGCTAAATTATTTGCATTGTAAACAACCTACAAGTTGAATAAGTATAAGGTTGATCAATTGCAGTAACTTATTTGCCTTGTAAACAACCTACAAGTTGAATAAGTATAAGGTTGATCAATTGCAGTGACCAAAAACTACCAGGACATGTAAGAATGAGAAATGGATAAATCCCTATACATCTCAGCGTAACTAGGCTAGATAGGACATAACATAACTATGTCATCTAAGAAGGGAAGAGACATGATAATAAACAGTATCTGTATATTTCCCTGTCATTGTCTGAATTCTAAAATACATCATTCTTGATATTCAAATGGACAGAGACCTGGTGTGTTAGATAATGATCTGGATGATTCACGCAAAAGAAATGTTCGACATGCTCGCTCACTGATTCATCTGGATCTGGAGGGACATTTCTCACAAGGACCTATAAGAGAACAGCACTGGTAAACTAACCAAACAGTTTACACCGTACACTCAACATTTCAACGAATTATGTCATGCACCTACAGTGAACTGATCAGGCCGACGATTTTCAGAGGCCAGAAACTGAAGCCTCATGGTTGTTATTATATGATATTCTTTGTAAAGTATATAGCAGGTCCAAAATGTGACTACGTAAGCCATTACCAGGTGTGCCCAAAACCTGAAATTTTTTTAGAAAACTTTAGTTAGTAAGTGTCATCCTTTTATAAACCACTAAACAAAGGAAACTGCAGCAGCTAAGCCTGACAAGAGTACCAAACGAGGTGCTATTTTATATATTACTATTTCACTATGCAACAAAAGTGAAGAAACAAGAAAATTCATCAATGTGGTGCCATAAAACCTGAGATGAATACATGTTCCATTATTCTATTATCTTTTTGAAACCTTGATAATAGAATTTTATTTGAGATAAAATTATGGTTTGTGACGTGCAGTTTCTTTACCAAATTAATATTTATGATGAACATTTTACACAAGAAACTCAATTTATAGCAAGTAGCTTTTTCACAACAATGTCAACACGAGAAACCAATACAGAAAGGGAAAAAGTCAATCCTCACTTCTTTGATGCATCCGGCACATTGGATATCGAAAGTTTATCAATAGTGCTGAATGTTAGACCCTCAGTTTGCTCTAATGATTTCCCAGACCAATTGACGGGCACTAAAACCGCAAAAGAAAGTAGTGCGAGAGGAACGAAGATTTTCAAGCTGCATTGATAATACTGGAATTAGCGCTGATGCATAAAAAGACAACAATAACGTAAATCAACATTTCTGCCCACTTATCCCTTAAAAGTTCCTAGTGACAACCGAAAGCATTTCGTTATCAGTAAAAACTATTTAAGTGAAATGGACAAGGACTATGTAAATGTTGTGAACTTACCCAAGAAGGTATATCCGTATATACACGGCAGAATCAAGACCAGCATGATCGATAAGCTCTGGTTCTGGCATTCTTAGAGCTGCAGGCATCCAATTCAAGAACCTTATGTATGTTCTGCAGTCCAAGTTGACAAAAATTTTCACAAATGTTCCAGAACTTCTTGGACTTGCTCGTATACCCTTCAGATACCATTTTGAAAAGTACACTCTGTCGTTGATTGGTTGGAGTCGTAGAATAGCAAAGGCCACTAGAAATGCAAATGCAGATAGAAGATTGAGCACAGCTGACAGAACAATATCTTCACTGCTAGCCATGTTTCCCTCCAAATGTTACTTGTAACCTGATCTTTCGGCAAGAATAGCTACGTAGTGAGAACATGTATGATGATATTGACCAGGGAAGATAGGTTTTAAGTATAAGAGTGACAACTTCTCCTATTATGGTATTTCTCATAATAGGACAAAACTACTCATAACTTAGTTTAACAATATGTCATCAGTGCAATCAGCAGTCAGCAGAAGGGGATGCAGCCTTGTTCCCAGACTGAACCAGTAATTTCAATACACAGCATAAATATATGTGAAAAATCAGTACAATTACAGGAAATACTATAAAATTTTGAACTCACTTTCAAGAGTAAGAACTTAAAGGTTGAACCTGAAAATCCAAATTCTGGTTCTCCTCTGGCAGTCAGCACCTTTCACTTTATTATCAAGGCACCTTTTGCCAGCCACAATGATGGTGCACTTTCACTCTACCAGCCTGTACTTTTGTGTTAACCTACAAATTCAATGACAATATCTACAAAATAAGTACAAAAATATATATATACTCACCACAAAGTAATTGAAGAAACATCAAGGTTACAACAAAACTTATCCAGAAACGGTATGCTATGATGCCAGAGACATGCAGATAGACATTTCCCTGTTTTTCGTAAAACCCCTCATAACAAAAAGAAGAGAATCATAAAATAAACTTCTTGAGGTAATTTCTTCCCCTGTCCAAGTCAGATACCCTCTGGAATTAGTCGAGTTATGTGCAAGCTGATTCGACACCAGGGTCATCAAAAAGAAATTGCTCTGTTTAAGCCCAGAGTTACAAAGAATAAAACAATGAGAACATGAAACAGCTACGCCATTGACGTTGAAATATAGTCTTATACATAAATCATGTATTAAACAAATCAGAATCAAGAACAGAGGCCCATCAATTTTATTTTATTTTTTCTCTTCTATGAATTCAAAATTTGCTTATTCCAATATCATGGGGTTCGAAAACAGTCTCCCATAATCAAGAAAACACACGAAAAATCAAAACTTTTTGACACATGATTACAAACTTAAGAAGATTAATAAACAACCAAAAAACAAAAAAAAAAACTAACCAAAAACGACCCAAGATTCTTGCTTTCCGTCCTCTTACAAGAACCCAACACAATTTTTCTCCCCCCTTTTGGCCAAACAAAACAAAAGTTTAGATTTTTGATAACAATGAGGTGAATGTGAATGATAACAACAACAAAACAGCCACCTCTCCTTTTTTTTCTATGAGAATATGAAAAAAAGATTTCAGTTTGGTTTGTGAGAGAATTAATAAGGGTTTCTGTGAGGAAGATTAATGACGGAAAAAATGGCCGGGCCTGAGAGTGAACGGAAAAGAAGCAGAGACGGGGACCGGCCTTCCTTTGGCAGGGGCGAAACTTGCTGTCATCAGACACTTTCACCCAATAAACGTTATATGCTCTTATTAACACACACCTCATTAACCAATTCCACAAATGCCCCCCTTTCTTTTATTTCATTTTCGAGTTTATTCCGTGGCTTTTTCACTTCTGTTATTTTTATTTCGAACTAATTTGTTACTCCCTCCGTCTTATTTTATATGTCACTTTTTTACTTTGTACTTGAATTAAGAAATGATGTAAATTTATCCTTCTACCCTTATTTAATTTTTTTGGAACTCAAGTATTAAATCAATGAATATGAATTAAATTATTTTGATTAATTAATTTAACCAATGAACATGAATCATTTATTTAGCTTTTCTAAGTTGGTCAAATGTATATTTTTAAGGCTAATAACTCACAGGGGTAAAAAAGGAACGATATGGTAATTTATGCATTGATTTTATGAAATGACAAGTATTATGGACCAACTATTTATAGAAAGGGATGACATAAAAATGGGACGGAGGGAGTATGATTTTTTGTTGGGTCAGAATCTATTAAAATAGTTGTCGTTTCATTTAATCCCATTTCGCAGCAAAATTCTTGTCAATCATCTCTTCTTCGCCTCTCTCACTTTATACAAACACAAATGCATAATTTGTATTTGTATAAAGCAATATAAATACAAATACATATTTCTCCAGCCTATACACTTATAATTATATAAATACAAATCTTCTCTTGCCCAGTTCTTATTTCCTTTCTCTCTCTCACTTTATACAAACACAAATTATATTGAATACAATTATAATTTGTGTTTGTATAAAGTGAGAGAGAGAGATTTGATATACAAATACAAATATTTTAACACGATTCAATTGTATACGAATTCAAATTTTATGCAGGTATACACATACAATCGTGGATACATATACATATAGTAGTTACATATATACAATTATCTAACTGATATACATATACAATTCACATATCTCATCTCTCTCCCAATCTCGCTCGCCACTCTATCCTAACACAGAAAACATATACATATACAAACGCAATGTTCATAGACACAAATGAATTAGCGCCCGATTTATACCAATTGCCACGATTTATACAAATCAAATACTCCATAACAAACATAATTTGGCTATGAAGAACGCAAAGAGCAAAACTGTAGCTATAGAGCGCTAATATGATTTTTATCATTGCTATTCCTAAAATTTACTCTATTTAAAATTATAAATTTAAATTACGTTTTGATATATTAAATTATTTTTTTATATTTTTGTGATAAATAAAATAGATTAAACAATTTTTAAAAAAATAAACTTAATGTGAATAGATTTATGTCACACATAAATTGAATGGCATTATTATTGTCTTAGTAAAGATGTTATAGAAATATACCTAAAGTGGAAGACATTATAAAAAGTTGAAAAATAGTTTTTACCTTCTTGCCGATCATTGATGAGAAGATCAAATTATAAACATTGTAATTTAATTTAGTATGGAGATTTGTTTTAGTTCACACGCACAATAAAGAAATTTAACATAAAAATATGGTCATAAATAGTGTATGGTTATAAATTTATTGAATTAGTAGATTGTTTATTTGAGTTAATTCACGAATTAGTTATATATATATTTTCGAGGTGATATGAATTATTTTAGATAACGATATATATAATTTGGACATTTAATATTGTGATTCTTGAAGTGATTTTTCAATCCACCATTATTTTTTTATTTTTTTTTATTTTTTCGTATGTTTATATAGAGGATTGGAGAGAACTTAATATTTACTTATATATAAGTGAAATTTATTCAATTCAAGGCACTTAAAAATTTTAAAAGGAGGGATGCAACACGAGGACTTCCCAGGGGGTCACCCATCCTAGTGCTACTCTCTAATTATAAGATACACTTGAATAGAAAAAAAATTATCTGCTTCTTCTATGCATTTTATCTTCTTTTCTATTCTTTTTAGTTATATTGTTAGGAACTTAATTTTATAACCGTTATAATATAGTACTCCCTCTGTTCTATTTTATGTGACACTTTTTGAATTTTGAGATTCAAACAAATTTATCTTTGATCATAAAATTTTCATAGATCTTTTAAACATTTCGAATTATCAATTATTGTGACTTATAGTACTTTTTAAGTAGTTTACAAATATATAAATTTTATTTTAAGAATTGAAAATTTCATGTGCAAATTTTTGATCAAACTTAAACCGTTTAATTTTAAAAAAATAAAAAAGTCAAATAAATTGAATCGAGGGAGTAATACGTTTCTTAGAGGAAATGCTCGGACAATAACCTCGGACAAACAAACGACAGGAGCCAACAACCACCGCCCAAGATAGGGAATCATCTTTTTGATTTAAAAAAGAATGATGAGGTTTTTTTAATTTAAAAGTAATTTCACTAAACTCTTCTATACATGAAATATTATTAAAAAAAATTGAAATTACAAAATTTTAATATTTTTTGCAGCCACGTATTATATTACAACTTATTATCGTATTATTTTGATATAATATATAAATATGTCTTTTGACTTGATTTTATGGATATTTATGTCATTTAATTTTGATGTACACAAATAGACACTTATGATAAACAGAAACTTTAAGCAAAACGCCACATAGAACACCCTATTTTTTTTAAGCAATATCAATCTATTATTTGTATTGGAAGCTACCTCTATAACTTTATGGTAAACAGAAACTTTAATTTTTAATGCGCGTAACATTTAATTTTTTAATTTTGCGCCAACGCGTTAAACCATTCAGGCAAACATATGCAGTGACTAGTTCTGCTATCTACTCCCTTTATTATATTTTAGCTTAATTTGTAATTCAATACACTTCTATTAAGAAAAATATTTATAGATATAATTTAAATTATTCCTTTTGTTTTTTTTTATATATCATTAATTTTTATTTCACGTGTATTAAGAAATTAAGTAAGTTTATTATTCTATCCTTATTTTTATTTTTTTTAAATCAACTTTTCAATCAATGAATATGAAATTATTTGTTTTGATTAATTAATTTGACCAATGAACATGAATTATTCATTTAGTTTTTCTATGTTAGTCAAATATATATTTTCAAGGCTAATAACTCACAAGGGTAAAATAGAAAGAATATTGTAATTTATGCATTGATTTTATGAAATGACGAGTATGATGGACCAAATATTTATAGTAAGGATGACATATAAAAAGAAACGGAGATAGTATATTTTTCACTATTGTCCTTTTGTTTATTCTCAAGTTATTCTTAAAAGTAGGGTGATTTAACTCCTAAAACGTGCAAGACTTCATTAAAGAGAAGGGCAAATTTGGAAAACTTTCAAACATTTATCTTGAACTTTGAACAATTCAAATATTTTGATCAATAAGAAAATTCTTAAAAATTTACTTAATATGAAATAGAGGGAGTGTTAAACGGTAGTTTTAAGTTTGAGTTCTATGAAAAAAAATTCATTAGAGAATATTTTTTTTTTTTTGGTTTCCCATTCGGTGTCCGGTACCTACATTGGAGCCTAAATTCGAATTCGCGCCGGAAAGTTCCACATTGGGGGTAGGGTAACAAAGGCGACTCTGTATCCACATATTGGAGCCTGACTAAATCCAGATTCGCGCCGGGAAGTCCCACATTGGGGGGTAAAGCGCTCCCTACCAAAGACGACTCCGTACCCAAGGGGGCTCAAACCCGAGACCTCTTGATTAAGGATGAATGAGTACTTACCACTCCACCACAACCCTTGTTGGTATTAGAGAACATTTTATTATTAAATACTCCCACTATTTCATATTAGTTGTCCACATTATTAAAAATATATGTCTTAACTTTTTGTCAATTTACAAAATCAAGTTAGAATTAGTTATATTTTTTTCATTTTATGGTTACAATTAATTCTTTTAGAAAATGTAAACAAGCTAATAAAGTTTCAAAAAAGTTTCTTTAGGGAAAAATTAGTAAATATACTTTGTATTTATGATTTCTTAATGGGCATATAAGGGAAGAAGTGGACAATTACTATAAGACCGAAGAAGTAGATCGTATATAATGTGAAGTCGAACTAATCGAGACTCTAATGTGATTATTAGCACCGAGTGAACCCCACCCCCACCCCACCCCAACCAAAAAAAATATTAGTTGGAATACAACGTCTCTTTCAATACATTCGTGTGGGTGATCAATAAAGATTGCAATCTTGAACTACCTTTCTTTCGTACTAATATTGATGGAACATGTTATCTACTACTTGTTATCTAATCTAAAATAGTGGAAAAATTGGATGAGTTAGGACTGAATTTTGGGGGTTAAAATATATTGAGTTGTAAATAAATGTGTTATAAAATATTTTATTCGAAAATTACTTGGAAGGAAAATGAACAGGCTCAAGATTGACTAAATAATCTATATAATAATATAAAGCTAGATATAGAAAAGGTGATGTGGCACCTTTCTATGGCCGTCATTTGGATTTACCTTTTTTCTCATTTTTTCGACATTTTTTTTATATTTTTATTTCATTTCTGCTACTAATTAAATGACTACTAATAAAAACTTCATAAAACTCAATTAAACATAAGATTGCAGTAAAGGCCCAATTGAATCTGATTGCAGCCCACGTTGTGTCATTCCTTCATTAACCTTGAAGGATTTATGAAAATAAATAGATAACAATAAAGATGAGATCATGGGAATAAAATAAAATATAACGTAAAAGAGGAATCAGAAAAGGGCTTTAGAAATGGGTTAAATAGTATTAATGATTATTATTAAAAAGAATTTAACATTCAATTAGGTACAATTAATGCATATAATACTCATTTATTTATAATTACACTCAAATCCGTTAGTATTTTTTATATGCTATGTTTTTAATTTTTTTATCACTATAAATACTGAAAATCATTTTCACTTCATAACATTCTTCCTTTTTCATTCAATAGTTTTCTTCTCAAATCTTCATTATATATTGTTACTAATTTACTCCTTCATTTGAAGCTTTTTTTCCAGAAAAAAAAAAAGCTTCTTAATTCCTTTTTTTTTTTTGCTTTTGCCATCATTATTAATAAATCATTCTTGTGCAAAAATTTTGTTATTAGGAAACAAAGAAGAATGGTGTATGACCTTACTTGTGAGAAGTATATGTACAATTCAAGCTTGAAAAATAGTTATTGTTACCGATATATCAAATTTATTTTTTTAATTATTTGTTGCAAGTTTGTACATAGTTATAATGTAGATGTAAATGTAATAAAAAAAAAATTATGGGATAAATGTTTTATTATAAATTCTCGAAATAATTGTATTGACTTCTTATTGAATTTTGATAATTCTTACAAGCTTGAAGGATACATTATTATTAGCTATGTATCAAAATTTGTTACTCTTTTTAAATTTAAATTGTTGCAGTTTGTATGTAGTTTTAGTGTAATTGAAATAAGACTTGAAGAATACTTTAACATTATCTATAAATCAAATTTTGTGATTTTTTAAAATTAATTTGCTGCAAGTTAGTACGTAGTTATAGTGAATTGAAATACAATAATTTTATTTTCTAGGTTAAATTTCCTATTAGAATTTTAGGAATAATTATATTAATTTCATATTGAATTTTGGATTATTTTGTACATGTTTCCGAAATAAATGACATCCTTGAAAAATATGAGTATCTCTTTTATCTCAAAATAATTTATAGGCCAAAGTCATCTGCAGCCACTCAAAGTTGTCTGCATATTTCACTTGAACACCTTAACTGAGACTTGTACCTATTGAACACCTCTACGACTTTAGATTGATACCTATTTGACATTTTTTTATTAATCAGCCCCAAATATTAAGTGAGTGAGATACACTCACGATGACATGGCATAATAACGAATTAAATTATGACAGGTCATTTTGGTCAAAAATATTATTAAAAAACAGTGGGAAAGAAAAAAAGATATTTTAAAATTAAAAAATAATTATTATGTAATCCCTATGCAACCCACCCACCCACCCACCAAACACTCTTCCCTTGTTGCCCATCAGAACCAATCCACCCGCCATTTCTTTTTCTTCTTCTTTTGTATGTACAATGGCAGAATATTGAGATTCAAAAGTAAACAAAAAAAAAACTTTAATAGTAACATTGTAAATCAACTATAAAAGATTATGATTAAAAAATAATTAAAAAAGAAATAAATTTTGAGAGTGAAATAATATTTCACAGATCGGAATATTAATTGTACAATGGTGGTGTTATTTAAATTGCAAAGTTGTAACTTTGCTTACTTCTATAACTCGACAAAGATTCAGTCCTAGATTAAAAGAAAAAAACGCGACCAAGTCACGACCAAGCGATTCTAGATCTGAAGAAAAAAAGGGTTAGGTGGCGGCGTTAATGGCAGAGATGATGGTGATTGCTTAAATAAGGAGAAAGAAACGAATGTGCTGGCAGCGATAATGGCAAATCTGATCGATGGTTAAGGAATTGAAGTGGCTAGAAAAAAAATGAAAGAAGAAGAAAGGTGTATGATGACGGTGACGATGGCAACGGCCGGAGAAAGTGGTGGTAACCAATTCAAGGAAGAAGAAATAGATTTTTTTAATTAAAAAAATGTTTGATTATATGTTTTCACGCGCTCATCAGTGGTGAATCACACTCAAAGTGCCAGGTAGGCAAAAAGTGTTCAAGTGGTATCAATTCAATATTCTATAGGTGTTCAATAGGTACAAGTCTCAGTTAAGGGCGTTCAAGTGAAATATGCAGACAACTTTGAGTGGCTGCAGATGACTTTGGCCTAATTTATACATAATTAAAATTAGGCAAAAGAAGAGTGATGTGAAACTTTTCTTTGCCCGACAATTTTATTAATCTTTTTATTTATTTTTCTTAATTATTTTATTTTAAAGATTCATATTCATCTCTATAGTCTTTTTGTATTATAAATCACTATCATTCACAAATTACAAGTATTTTAATATGTTTGACTTATCTATTTACCTAATAGTTTTTTCTTTCTCCTTCCAAATAGAATTTTAATATTGCAGCAAACCACACTTTATATGAAAGCTGACATGTTAAAAAATAACAATATATATAACATTTAAAGAATTTTCAAAACGATCAGCATTATAATTTATAATAAATTAAAGTAGTAAATCAATTTTTTAAATTAATAATAAATTAATTAAAATGAGAAGCGCGATCAAATTTACTAGTTAAATATAACTCACAATTGTTAGAGACCAATTGTTATTGATTGTAGTTTGTCTACGTCCACCAATCATTCTTTTTGACGTTGTAAAAACTGAATTTAAACAAATGGATGAAAAATCATGTTGTTTATTGTAGTTTGTCTATGTCATTTCTTCGGTCTACTCTACATTTCTCAATATCTCGCACTTTCTTATTGGGGTATTTGTGCATTCCTCTTTACGTTTTTAAATAATTAATTTTCTTTTTCTTCATCTTTCACCTAGGGATCATTCCTATCTAATTATAAATATCTTTGATCATTTCTAATCATATATCTCCTAATATGATTATACAATCATTTCAAAATTCTCATTTTTCCTCTTTTGAACATGCAAGATCTTGACCGGTTGATACTTTTTCTCATATAACATAAGAGATAACAAATTTGGGATAAAATAATATTTTATCTCACATTTGATAAATAGTATAATTTTTGTTTGTTTGTTTATTTTTTTACTCCTTTCTAGGAGTTTCCACCTATTTTCCCATCATTTTGCTTTCTTATTGACTCGAGCTCACAACCTTACCATTGAAAGTAAAAAATGCTTGTCGTTCAATTCTTAAAACAACTCCCTCTTATCAATTTTGGAATTTGCAATCTTAGAATTATATATGTTTATACCAAACTCCACGTGAGATGAAAATCTTGATTTTACTCTTTCTGTCCCTAATTACTTGTCCACTTTTGAAATGACACACTTATTAAAAAAATAATTATTGACATATTGAGTTTACTATTTTACCCCTATTAATTGTGAAGTGGATAAATTAAGAACTTAATATTTTCAATTTTCTACCTTTTTTTAAATAATTAATTGAGAAATCCGTCCTTTCTTGATTTGTCAAAATGGAGAAGTAATTAGAGATAACTAAAAAAAAATAAGAGTAATTGCTAATTCGGGGATATGACACTAATTCAGAGGTCAATTCCATTTATTACTCAAATAAACATAGTTCATTTATTACTCTAAAAGGTACTCTCCGTGTTTATTGATTTTAGTATTATGTATTAGAAAATAATTTAACGAATACGTATTAATTAATGTTAAGATTTAGAGCCTATTTGACATTGCTATTAAAAATAAGTTTTTTTAAAATGACTTTTTAGAAAAGTGTTTTTGAAAAAACAATTTATGTTTGGCTAATTCATTTGAAAAAATATTTTTCATAAGCAAATTGCGTTTGACTAATCTTTTTTAAAAAGTGCTTCTGAGAGTCAAATTACAAAAAAAGACAACTATTAATATATTTCAAATATTAAAATTATTTTATAGACAGAAACAACTTTAAATATCTATTATTAAAAAAATATTTTTATTAAATTAAAATGTTCATGTTTAAATTTACAATCAATATTATATATATTTTTTAAGAGGTTGAAATCTTTAATTGTTATTTTTTGTAATCTTGTAAAAATATTATTGTTACCTTTTTTCTAATTCTGCAAAACAATACATAAAATAATAATATAATATATAAACGTAAAATAATATATAAAATTTATTATATAAAACAAAAAAATAAAATTCGTAAATCAAATTTAACCAAACTTATGAAATATGCTACTTAATTAATAAGAAATATATTGTTCAATTTGTATATATGAAAAGAATATTTTAGTCTTGAGAAAAATATTTTTTTTGTTTCTGCTTCTGCTCATTTTTTAAAAAGTAGATTTTTTTAGTTTCTTCCCAATAATAGTCCCAACAGCAGAAAAATTACTTCTACTTCCATTTAAAAACACTTTTAGTAATTTGTCAAACACTTATTTTTTTCTCAAATAAGTGTTTCTGATCTTCCGACAATAACGCCAAACAAGCTCTAAAAACATAGAAAAAATACTATTATTTTTTGATAGTAATAAACAAGTAAAAGTGAATCGGGAGTACAACTAAAAAGAAAAAAAATCTATTCATTCAATCAGGTATCCAATTATTTACTCTTTGGTACAATCAGCTGTTCTTCTCTTGGTGTTTGGTTTGTTGAGAAATGTTTCTACAAAAAAAAAAGAACTTTCAGAAACTCTTATTCAAAATTTTCAAAACAAATCAAACATCAGTTAAATCCATATCCCTCTGTCCTGCCCCTGACTCTCATCTTCAGGGACACTGGATTGGATTTGCCCCAAATGGCGATCGAGGATCGCCATTATGTGAGGCCCTCCTATCCATTACTGCCAATCTGATTTCTGTCATCCTCGTGATCATCTTCATCATCATCATCATTTCCATCTTCCTCTGACGACAAGTGCACAAGCCAACAACTTCCATGTAAATGCCCATTAACACACACAAAATACTCCAACCCGTTTTCCATCGTACCCAATCTCCGCGCCGCGCTCTTCGGTACAAGTCTAGCTGCCGTCATGCTCCAAACCCTACCACCGCAAAATGGACACCTCACTCCTTCTTCAACCTCCAATTCTCTCGTAATCAAACACGCCCTCGTCCTCGATCTCATAAATCCTCCAAATACCCCTCTGAAAATCCCTAAATCATCACCCCTATCCCTAATTTCATGCTCACACGGATCACTAACGTACAACAAATCAGTCCTACATCTCCTCACTAAAAAACTCCGACCCGACGTCTTTGAAAACCGAGACGATTTCATGAAATGACCCGGACATGATTGACCCGTTCGGAAATGTCGGGTCGGATTACACCCGCAACAGTAAAACAACAATTTCGCCATAGCTTCCCATTCTCCTCCGATCCGACCATTCGGCGCACCGTCCATTAACGACGCTATCATGCGCGGTGCGCGATAAATACACATCTCCTTCCATAATAGCCTCTTCGCTAATGCTCGTAGATTTCGATCAACCGACGCCGTTTGACATAAGGAATGAACATCCCACTTCATAGAATCGAAAACCAAACGGAGAATCGTCTCGTTATGAATAGCTGAGTCGTCAGACTCAGCTACTCTATTCGAATTCCACCTTCGTCTCTGACTCTCACTTTGACTCATTTTGTTAGTAATCGAAAACTTATTTTTGTCCCCTATATATAAATCAAAACTCTAGAGTCAAACACGTGTAACACAAGTTATAGATAAATGATAACTACTTCATCCAATAATATTTTTTTTTGAATTTGGGTATGTGGAATTCTCTTATTGGTAGACACAACCATGAGGGGATATGATTTGATGTGTTAAAGAATTAAAGACAACGTATGCGTTTGGAAGATAGTGAGAAAACATTGCCACGTGTTGTAATAAAAGTATCTTTTTTTTAGTTGCTCGAAATATCTTAGGGAGTACGTGGCGGGATTTGGGAAGGGTTAATTTATTAGTGCGTAAAACGCTGAAATGTGAGCATTATTTTTGTTCTTGTTTTGAAATGATTTAGTCCACATGTGTATGTAATCTAAGACGTACACGTATATAATAAGAATTGATTATGGTATTTTTGTTGTTTATTATTTGTGGTCGGTCACATGCATGGTCTCGTCAAAGGTACAAAGAATTATATTTATGTCTTATAATAAAAAAAGATGCATTTTGTTGGAAAATATTTCGTGTCAGAAAATGAAACAAGGGTTGTCTATGTTACTTTCCATGTAGAAATCATTAACAAACTTTGTTTGGATGGTTGTTTACTTGTTTACTTCTAATTAAATTCTTGATTTAAAGTAATAATTGAATTTGTTAGGTAAGAGTTAGATACTCCCTCAATTTTTAATTAATTGTCTACTTTTTCTATTTAAGTTGTTCTTAATTATTTATTCATTTTGACAAATCAAGAAAAGACAATTTATTTTTATCTATTATATCCTCAATTAATTACTTTGTAACATGTACAACTTTCTAAAAAAATTAAATATTTAATTCACCCATTTCATAATTAATAGGGGTAAAAAAGTAAACTAACTATGTCAATCATTGTTTTTTAATAGGGTTCCAATTCAAAAATTGACAAGTAATTAGGGATAGTGGGAGTAGTAACAAAAACATCAATTGTTTACTCCCTTTGTCCCTAATTATTTGTCCACTTTTTCTTTTTTAGTTGTTCCTAATTACTTGTTCATTTTGACAAATCAAAAAGGACAATTTTTTTTACCTATTATACCCTCAATTAATTACTTTGAAAAATATAGGACTTCTTGAAAACCTTAAGTTTTTAATTCATCCACTTCATAATTAATAGAGGTAAAATGATAACTCACTATGTCAATAATTGTTTTCTTATTAGTTGTGTCGATTCAAAAATTGTGATGGGTTACGAACAAGGGTAGGATGTATATAAAGTTAATAATTTTTAGGAAACGTCCTGTATAAATCTCGTCTTTATAATCACATAATAGGTTATTTCATGAATTTATCTCAATCAAAATATGAAATACAATAAATTCATTTTAAAATTAACTTCGAGATTATCCTTCGTACCAAATAAGCCCAAGCGTGAAATCCGCTTCTACATAGGCTTTTGTTTTTACTTCCTCGAACGGCTAGAGGAAGTTATTTTAGGGGAAGGTCATTTGATCTAACTGATTAAGCTATTTAATTAACCTTTTTATTAATATTGTTATACATTATTATCAAACATAATACTTTGTTCAATTATTTTTACTTGTCCAATCTAGGTTTTGTATGTTCCTAAATAAGTAATGATTTATATGAGTTTGAACCCAAATATTCATAATAATTTATGTATAGTAATGTATCTTGCGAAATGATTTGGTAAATACATAACTAATGTTGAGTATAAAACAAGAAAAATATATTTAACAAATAAGAATAAAAATCTATTTTTGATGTATGAATTATATATATATATATATATATATATATATATATATATCGTTGTATATGTGTATATTATATGATTTATATCTTATCTATATGTATATATATATATATATATGTGTGTGATGCGCCATAATTATAGCACATTCTATGCCATAACATAAAATTTCCCATTGAGGAGTATATATATAAACATAAAAGATTTAAAAAAATAACAAAAACCAAAGCCGAAGAGGAAGTTAGCATTTTGCTACTTTATTTGTGCTAATTTATCTGACACTATTTGACTGGACATAAAGTTTAGAAGAGTAAGAAATTCTTTTGAAATTTGTGGTCTAAAATAAATATTAAACATTTGCATTGCTATAAATTATTTCATTAATTAAGAATAAAAATAGAAAATTAAAAATTAAGTTAACTTTTAATTATAAAAATGTGACATTTTTTTGAAACACACAAAATATAAAAATATGTCACATAAATTTAAACACATAAATTACGTACTACCCAAAATGTCTTCAATACAGAAAGTTCCCTCTCTTCATAGAAGTGTATTCCTTCTTTAATTATTGCAATGTCAAGTGATAAAGTTGTATCTCGAGAAGATATATCTTAACTTGGTGTGTTTATTTATTTAGGGGAAAAAAGTTTGAAATATATTTAAACTGTGACTGAAATTATTGTAACAATATCGAATTTTGGATATGACCTTTTACTGATCCCCTGCACTATTTAATAGTGTATTTTAAAGGTATATATGTGTCCACGTAGACATCATAAATATTGCATCATTATAAATAGTTATGTCCACGTGTGCACATATATATCTTTAAAATACAGTATTAAATAGTGCAGGGGGTAAAAAGTCCTTCACAAAATTTGATATTGTAACAACAATTTTGATCAAAGTTAAAATATTTTTCAGACCATTTTCTCTTTATTTAGTTTAATAAGTGTCTAAGGGGTAATAAATAGGAAAAAATGAAGATGAGGGGGTAATACAAATACTCAATAATTTGGGTATGTCAATTACAAATGATACCATACTAAAAGATGTCATATGTGATATGTGTATGACAGATGAAATATATTTATCCTTTAATTCAGTTCTATATATACAGAAGGAGTTTAGATATGAAATATTGTAAGTGTCATATGAATATCCTATAATTTAAGTATGAAGTTAGCAAAATTGCATAAATTTTTGACGTACTCAATTAGTAGGATAGACAAACAAAAAAGAAAAACCTTTTTTTGCAAAGTAACAAGGCATTCTATTATATACTACTAAAGTTGGTATTTAATGAAAGGGAAAATGACTTAATATACCCCTTCATTTTGTGATTTAGAGTTGATATACTTCTCGTTACAAAATTGATTCATATATATCTTTTATGTTATAAAAGTGGCTCACATAAAACCCTTATATTACAAAAGTGACTCACATATGCCCTTTTCCTCTAATGACACTTGAGATACTACTTTTACATTATTATTATTTTAAAAAATAATCATATAGAGGTATATATGATTCTTCTAGCAAAGTTTAGGGTATATTTAATCTTTCTCACACATGATTTTTTTTTTATTTCTTCGATTCAACACCTAATTTAAGTTTTAAAATATCTCCCGTATAGATGATCTATTTGCTTATCATTATTGGGGTTTCTTAGAGGGTGTTTGAATTGACTTAAAAGTTGGTCAAACCTACTTTTAAGTCAGTTTTTTACTTATAGAGTGTTGAAAAATATAGAAATAACTTAAAATAAGTTAAGAAGTGTTTGACAATGTTAAAAATCAAAAGTAGGTCTCCCCCTAGTTTTTATTTTTTGACTTAAAGCTTAAAAGTCATTTAAGTTTGACTTTTTATTTTGACTTAAAAGCTACTTTCTTTTAAGTCAATCCAAACAGGTTGTTAATATTATTTATTTATTTTTCTTTCATATCATGATATCATATCACATGGCCAAACGGACCCTTAGTGTAAAAATATGAGAAAGAAAAAAGTGTGAATGGAAAAAGGAAAAAATATTATTTTTTGTGGCTATATTGTAGCATTTATGATGAATTTTACAATAAAATATGAGTGGAAAATAAATTTGATCATTAAAATAATAAATTTAAAAAATATTTTATAATCAAAATCTAAAAAATAAATAACTTAAATTATAAAATTTTCTCCCGCTAGACCAAAAGGGTATATTTGTATCATTTGTATAATAATAATAAAGGTATATGTGAGTCATTTTTATAATGAGAGATAAATCAACTTTAAATCACAAAGTTAGAGATATATCAGACGATAATATCCTATATTTACAGTTAGAGTGTAAGAGCCTGTTTGGCATTGTTGTTGGAAGGCCAAAAGTACTTTTTTTGAGGAAAGAAACATTTTTTTGAAAAATTATGTGTTTAGCAAATCCTTTAAAATGCTTTTAAATGGAAGCAAAAGTAGTTTTTATGTTGTTGGAAAGAAACTAAAAATTTCTGCTTCTTAAAAAAAGTAGAAGCAGAAGAAAATTATTTTTTTGAAAATTAAAATATCTCTTTCATATATAAATATTTATCAATATATCTCTTATTAATTAATTAGCATATCTCATAAGTTTGGTTAAGTTTCATTCAAAAAAATTATTTTTTATTTTTTATTTTTATATAATAACTTTTTATTTTGTTTCATATTTATATATTATTATTTATATTTTATATTTTATATATTATTTTATGTTTTATTTTACAGAATTCGAAATAAACATAACTACAATATTTTTGTAGGATTAAAAATATGAAGGACTTTATTTATTTTTGTAGTGAATTTTTCGTATATAGTGGTTTAATTTGTCGAATGGTTTATAAATTCATGAATATATGCATTTTAATATTTTTTGTAATAGATATTTAAAATAGTTTCTCTATATAAAATAATATTAATATTAAAAGCACATTGATACTTGCCCCTTTTTGTCAATTGACTCTCAAAATCACTTTTTTTTAATTAGTCAAACACAATTTGCTTATCAAAAGCAATTTTCAAATGAATTAACCAAACATAAATATATTTTTTTCATAAGTCATTTTAAAAAAAGTGTTTATATAAATAAGCAATATTTAACAGTAGTTAAACAGGCTCTAAGAACATTGCTCTATGGAAGAACTCAATGAGAATACATGGAGAAAAACAAATTTAAGATGGGAGAAAATGTGAAGTCCTCTTAAATGACATATATAGTCTAATTCCTATTATTATATTTTTTTAAGATAGATAAATTTTAAAAGTTTTTCCTCTTTGCATAAATTTGATATGTTGTAATCTTTTGGCAGTATTATAATGAATAAATTCAATTGGTTGAGGTTGTCAATTGTAAATCATAATAATACTACATAGATTTTGTACCTAACATATTAGATGTTTATGTTTGGTGGTTCACTTTGCTGGTGTTTGCCCTGATTTTTTTATTTTTTATTATATAATAATTGAGTTTTTTATTTTCCTATAAGTAAAACACATTTTTTTAAAATATTTGGCTAGTTCTTTTTCTTATAGGAATAAGTTTATGATGTTATAAATAAAGATTCATTCCTTCTAAGTTGATAGCATCCATAATGTAGTTCTAAGGGTTTGAGAGTTTTATTAAGGGAGAATTTGTGAGACGCAAGTATTATGTTATTGCTTGTGTGAATGTAACCTTTTTTTACTCTTAGTGAATTCGTGTTACGATCAGACCATCGTGATTGACACCCACACTAACCCTCCGGTGGGAGAACCATTAATACTAATTAGTTGACCAACTAAATCAAAATACTAAAGCATTTAAGGTTACAGAAGCAAGTTTAAAAGCTAAGGAAAGAATTAGGGAGTTCCCATAAACTCCAAACAAAAGTCTAACAACTAAAACAAATGCGGAAGTAACACCTAGAGTCTGAAAGTCAATGTACCAAAACTCTAACAAGATCCATAAGTCTAAACAAGAAGGCTTACAAGCAGTGGCGGAGCCAGAATTTTCGATAAGAGGGTTCAAAATCTGAAGAAATAGACACACGAAGTAGCCGAAGGGGGTTCGACATCTACTATATATACCTAAAAAATTATTTTAACCATGTAAAAATAATATAATTTTCCGTCAAAGGGGGTTCGGATGAATCCCCTAAAGATATGGTGGCTCTGCCACTGGTTACAAGCCCAAACTAACGTACTAATAACTAACTAGAAAGTCTAAGTCCGAAATATGGACATAAACAGAAAGAGAACTCATGGCAGCCCGGAAAAACTGACTCACCCTTGAATTCGAAGCGATCACTGATCTTCTATGCGAGGTCTGTCAATAGCCGCCGGAAGATGCCATGTACTTAACAAAGAAAGATCAAGTGAAATATCAGTACACAACCACAGTGTACTGGTAGGATCATATGGCTATCCCACCAAGTGCAACATACATAAGTTAATACAACACAATAATACATGCATACACCTAACATATACATTATCAACATCATTTACGAACAACGCACAATTTCACATTTCTCTAGATATACAATTGTCAAGTCAATGGTCCTTTCATGGAACCAAAACCCAAACTGTTAGCATATTGGTACGTGGTACCCGATCTAATGTTTATGCCGGAATGTGGCAACCAATCCCATAATTATGTCGAAATGTGGCAACCAATCCAAGTGAGTGTGTCGGAACGCAACACACGATCCATTCAACAAGCACAATCACAATCACAAGTATATTTCCAATCATACAATCAAGTCATGATTCATGGCATTTATCAATCATATATCCTCATTTACAAGTAGTGTGATCAATTGTGCAATATTCGCATACATACATGTATTATAATGAAGCAAGAACAAACATATATCACACAATCATGAAATCACAACCATCACCTACGTCGAACAAAGCTTAAATCCCCTAAGAAACTTTATTCTTCCCTTTCTGAGTTCACTTGTTCTTGGTCTACAAACAATTAATATAACACGGGAATCAACAAACAATAACTAATTGCCCGAATTACCAACAATTCTATCAACCCTAGATCAAACTAATGATCCCAATATCCAAATTAGGGGTTTTTCCACCATAATTCCTAGATCAAAACCCTCCCCCATCGATAATCACCCCCTAAATTACATTTTACGGATCAAAAATAGGTTCGGGGAGTTAAAACCTTACCTTCAACCTTAAGAATGGTGAAAAACCGTAAAGAAAGCACCTGGGGGTCGTCTCCTAGCTCTCAAACTCGAAAAGTGCAGAATAAAATATTTTTGGGGTTTATTTCCGACTTAAGTCGAGTTTGTCCCGCCACAACGGTACTCACCACGCTACAGCGGCCCCGCCTCGGCGGCACAAATTCCCGTCATAGCGGCTTGCACGGAACAATGAGCAAATTTAATTATTCCAATACCTTCATTTCACAACACACCTTCAACCAACGACACTCAAAAATTATCCGTTCACGCTAAGATCAGTTTTGGGAGTTTTACTCACCCGAATTCAATTCCGTAAAGTCGTACGGGTTCCTTAACGTTTTAGCTACCTACTCATGTAATCAAAATCATAATTAGATCACCCAATTGTTACCAGATTTCCCTAGACCTTACTGACTCCGATTTCGTCCAAATCTGGACTAGATTGGGAAATTCCAAGTTAGTATGAAAAAGTTTTCCGGCCCAAAAAATTTTCCCGTTGGCTTTTCTATAACGACGGGAACAGGTCGTTACAATTCGTGAGGTTATTTATTGCGAAATTTTATACTCTTCTATATATTGTATTGATCATCTCGTCTTGTGGATTACATCGATTGATCGAACTACATTAAATATTTGTATCTCTTTGGTATATTTCTTTTTTATCTTCTTATTCATGGTATTTTGAGATATGTTTTGCTAGTTTCTGCGTGACACTTAATTATTTTGGTCCTTATAAGTGCATTTTGATTGTCTTGCTAAACAAGTTACCAACAACTCAACTATTCACTGTATTTTTAGGGCATGTTTGAAAAGTCATCCTGATAATTGGATTTGGAGTAATAGGGTGTAATTACACTGTCTGCCTTGTTTGGTTGGCCATGTAATTACCTGGTCAGCATGTAATTGAGTGTAATTGACATGAGGTAATTACACTCTCCAATTCATAGGGGAGCCGGGGAGGCTGTGAGTTGTTGGTAATTACATGGTGTTATTACAAGTTGATTGCTTTTTAATTTCTTCCTTTTAGTTCTATTTTTATTTTTTTCGTTTTAATGCATTTTTTATTATTAATATTTTTAATTATTTTTAATTTTATTATTCTAATATTTTCTTAATTTTTTATTATTTTCATTTCCTTCTCATTCTCAACCTTTACTTCATGTGATTCAATGCAATTTTTCATATTATCTAGAAAATTTTATTATTATAATTTTGTTAGGATTCTAATTTTTAAATTAAAGTAAAATTCATTGTTGAATAAAGTTATGGACTTACATTTTCCTTTAAAATCATATTTATGTATGTTATGTTGAAATTTAACATAAGAGTATTATGTGAAATTTTTTTATTTGAATTTAGAACTTATGTTATAATTTCAATTTTATTTGTTTTAGGAGTATTGACTCAATATTTTACATTGCAAACTATTTTTTTAAGTTGGACTTGATAGCTTATATTTTTGTCAAATGTTTTAAATTTTATAACATTATATTTATAATATTAATCTTTTTGTCAAACATGTATTTTCATGATGTTCATATAAATTTTGTACTTTTAGTTTTTATGATTAATTTAATTTAAATATACTAAATTGAAAAATATAAATCCATTATTTTTTAGAATATTAGTTAAGAACATATGTTTTTTAATTAATATATTTTCAAAAGACAATATATATCTTAAATATTCAATTTAGTGTCATTTGTAAATACCCTTATTTGTCTAATATAATATTCTAATTTTAAATATTTAATTTTTATTTTTAAAATTCAATATAACTTTATGATTACACTTGTAATTACATTGTGGCAAACAAACATACCAACATAATTACTAGGCTGATAATTACTATCTGAATAATTACACCAACTTCAATTACATGGTGGCATTCCAAACAAACCCTTAAAGTATTTTCCTATTTGCTACATGCTATGAAAAGTGAGAACCCTGTACACTCTTGACGGGCCATCTTTTTTTAATACGGGATCAGAAATATCACACACTGAAAAAATATCAAAAATATTTTATAAATAACATGTTGGCTCATGCATAGCATGAAAAGACTTATTATTTTTCTTGAAGGATTAGAGATTGAGGGATATTTACAATGAGGAAACTTTAATTTATTTATACGGAAATACTAACTTAGAGCTCGTTTGAATTGACTTTTAAAAAGTGACTAAAAAACACTTTTTAATGTGCTTAAACTTATTTTTAAAATAAACAGTTACGTGTTTAAATAAAAGTAAATTATTTTTTTTGGATCTAAAATTTATTTGATGTATTGTAGCATTGGAGTAAATAATACAAATTAATTTGTTGATTCTATGTTGTAAGATACTTATTATTGTGTTTATTGATTATGGATGGAGTTTATAGATCTCCGAAGGAATCTATAAGTGAATATTCACTATAATGCGAATATTCTTATAACATAATAGGTTTATTGTCTTAATACTAAATTAACAAAATCTAAGGAGGTCAAATAATTTTAAATTTGTCTCATATTTTTATGTATATATATAAGATGAATTCATAGAGTTTGACCATCAACAAAAAAAATAATCACTCAATATGAATTATTTTAACAATATTTTCTCATTCATCTTTGTATTGAACCTAGTACTAGCAAGTGCATGGCCATTTCCTACATATTTTGTTTACATTCATGATGCTCTCCCTGAACATTCTAATTCTTTGACTCTTCGTTGTCAATCTAAAGATGATGATTTGGGATATAAAATTATTAACGCAAATGAAGAATTTAGTTTTTACTTTGGTTTACAAATTTTCGATCGTACATTATTTTTCTGTCATTTTTATTGGAATAATAAAGACTTTGACATTTGATGTCTTCAACAAACACATAATTAAGCATTGTAAAGGAACAGATGGTGATATTGGGAGATCCCCTGGTATGTATGAATGTCATTGGAAGGTACAAGAAGATGGCTTCTATTTTGCTTCTTGTAGAACAGATGAATATGTAAAGAAATATGATTGGTAATAAAATGTAGTGCAATATTGAATCTTATTTTAACTTGAAGTATATCAAGATATAAAAAAATAATTTATTAATGTTACCTTCTTGCATCTTACTTTACTAATTTCATTTTCATATAATAGTCACCCATTTCTCACTATTTCCTTTCTCAGTAAAGCAGAGTGAGCAATTTCTTTTATTACTACAGTTGTCATACCACAAAGAAGTCCAATAGTTATGCGTGTATTTTGTTAATTTCGTTGTAACCCTTTAATCTAAGGGTTAAATTTTATGCATCTTCATATAAATGATTTATTTTTATTTTCATTAAAGTCATATAATTATATTTGTTAATAGAAAAATTGTAAAATTTTCACCATATAAATATAAAAATTACTACTGCTGAAAAATTCAACTTGGGATAGATAAATTTTTTTATTTTAAATTTAACAGATATAAATTTGATTAAAAGAGAATTGACCTGAATCAATTCAACGCAAAATTCATATGTAAAACTAAAATACTATTCCTTTTGATTCATATTATTTGGGTTGTGTCGGCGAATCTTTTAAAAAATTACGTATGCCTGAAAAGTAAGAAGATTTTTGACTAAATCATCTTTAATATCCTTGAATTATTAAAGTAATAAAACAAATATAATTTATGAAAGTTTTAAGGAAAAATGCAAGAATAACCCCATAAAAAAATTATTTTAAAGAACACTTTAATGGACCGATTATTTCACTAACAACACTATAAATGGTGTTGAATGGATTATCATATAGAACATAGATTGTAGTTTACCTAATGGATTGTTTGATTACATTGTTTTGGTCATAATCGATTGAATATATTTACAATGTTGATTCAGTTTGATTAAATTATTATATTGTTTTTTAGTTAAATTGTAATTTTTACATGTCGTTGGTTATATTAGTTATATTTCTTCATATTCATTTTTAATATTTTTAGTACATTCTAGAAATAAGTTTAAATACAAATAAAGAATTATATTCACAAATATTTAATTACCTCGTGATTTTAGACACATATTTTTACTAGCCCATAGTTTGAGTCCATGAATATTATAGATAAAATGCTTATAATTTTTCTATGTAAGCCTTTACTTGATCCTACACCCCATAACACTTCACTATTCCATTTTATGTTCTATGCCATTGTGTTATGTGTTTTACTATTTTTTTGCCTCAATTTTTATTTCTAAATTATTTGTTGTCATGTTTATGTAAAGATGAATCTTGGACCTAACTCAACCTCAAAAGCTAGCTTATGAAGGGAGGATTGTCCAAGTCCATATAAGGAGATCAAATTCTCATCCCTTTTTGGGAATTCTTAACACTCCCCCGCACGCCCAGACCTCGTTAACTGGAGCGTGGACACTATAATATGGGGGGCCAACATCGGTGAACAAAGAAATTGGAATGGGTCTGGATCTGATACCATGTAAAGATGGATCTTGGACCTAACTCAACCTCAAAAACTAGCTTATGAAAGAAGGATTGTCCAAGTCCATATAAGGAGACCAAATTCCCATCCCTTTTCCGATGTGGGAATTCTTAACAATTTACTTTATAATATTGCTATGTTATTATTGATTTGGTGTATTTTGAATTTTTGGTCACTTTCATATTGAGTTGAGTTGACTGTGTATTTGTTCCATTTATTCATTATTTGCGTCATTATTATCTTCTTTGTTTTAGTCATTTATTAATGGTTGTTTATCCATTTGTTTTAGCATTTTTGTTTCTTCTTATTAAAATGTTATGTTATTAGTGGGCTAATTTTATATGTTCTTAATTTTTTCTAATAATGAATTGTTTAGCGTAGTGAGTTTTGTGTTACTTTTATTGTTGATTTAATCATATAGAATTTGAATAAATTAGAAATTGGCTAATGAAAAAAAAAATCCGTCAATTTTTAGGCTTTTCTATTTTAATAGATGAAAATTTTAGTTTAAGTTCATATTATACATTATAAGTTGAAATTGACAGATAAAGAAATTATTGTCGATTTTCAAAGCCTCTCATGTTCATAAGACATTATTTTTTAGTTATTATTTCTTTCATTTATTTTGGTTAATATTTGTCCATTACTTAACAGTCGAACACTTTTACTAGTTGTCTTTACTAATACCCAATATTGCTTCCCGAAGAAGATATTTGAATGAAGTTTGATTAAAAAAATTAATTCATTTGTATGTAATTATTAACGTTAGACAAATATTAGACCGTTTCCCATATATACTATTGTTTTACTTTTTATTTGTGTATATTTCATGTTTATTATATTTGTACATTATTTTATTTCTTCTCAATTTGAAGAAACAAGAGTTCAGCTGGGACCTATAATTATGAATTTTGAAGGGTGCTAATAAATTTCCTTCGGAATCACTTGAACCTTAACTATAATCTAATTTTTTCTTAATTTATTAATTGATTTCCTAATTATTCTAAAATTAGGTGATTGTTATGCCGTAATTTCACTATCTTTAAAAAAATCACTTTTTGAAATGTTCTAAGTATAAAACAATTTGAGAAAAAATACTTAGAAAGAGTCGCCACTTAATTTTTTAAAGAAATTAAGAAAACTTAATTTGAAAAGACTCTAACAGATTAAGTCCTTAAAAATTTAGATAAAATGGGTAAGAGATTCTTATTTACGCTTCAAGAAGGTTTTAAGGCATTTGAAGCGTCCGCTAACATGCGGTTATCCTACGACTTAGATTAAATATTTTTTGACTATTTTTAGGAAAATTAGTTAATATAAAAATATAATACTTTATAATATTTGATTAATTTTAAGAAAATAATTAAATAAATGACATTTAATTTTACTTTATTCTTTTTAGAGAAAGGGACCTAAAATAAACATTTTGAATTAGAGAGAAGTAATTAGAATTTTAACAAAATAGATTAGTTGATTTTTATTTGAATCATTTTTTGGTTAATCAAATATGAAAACTATTTTAATCTAGTAAAAAAGTTTTAACTAAAGATTATAAATGAAAATACAAGAGTTGATAAAATGAGATTTGTTAAAAAACAAAACAACACAAAGAAATAGTTCGTCTTTTGGGGAATTAACTAAGTTAATTAACAATTATAAAGTTAGAATTAAACAACAAACAATAAATAATCACAATTAAATAATTAAAGAGTAAGGGAGAAATTAAATTTGGGCCTCCTTTTGGGCCAATTTCATTGGAATTTTTGGGGTTTATTCCTAAACCCGTTTTTTGTTTACACCTGATGTATATTAGTGTATATCGGATGTATACAACTCATTTTTCTGCTTTTCGAGACCTGTACGTCAATTCCAAGGATTTGTTCTTCAATTTATCAAGGTTGAATGACTCGATAAAAGAATTTTGGGCCTTTATGGCCCATTCGAAATGCAAAGATTGAGTCCGTGAGGACTTGGGCAGATTTTCTGCAACAAAAAGATAACCAAGAATTAGAATAAAGATGAAATTCCAACAAAACGACAATCAAGTAATCAATTCAAGATAGAAGTAAACACATAAATCACTTTAGGAGATACGAACATAATTGCAAAATAAAAGCACTTCTAAACAAAAGACAGAGGGCATATATCCAAAGAAACGAGACAATTGCAGCAGTTAATTAAGATTAAGACAAGCCAATTAATTAAATGAGCTTCTTAACTAAGTAGAAAGATATAACATCAACTAAGTGAGGCAAAGCAAGATCAACAGTGAACTAAAAAATTATGGCCACATACAACTATATTTTGGCAAAAAGGCTATGGAGGAAAATAATCATTTATGTTGTCTCACAACCCAAATACATGAAGGCATCAATATATGAGGTTTAATATATATATATATATATATATATATATATACTAGACATCGGAGCCCGTGCTAGCACGGGTCCAATATGTATCATTTTTTGTTTTAATTTATGTGACAAAGACAAAATTAAAGAGTTAATCAAACTTTAATATTAATTTAAAATAGTTTAAATTTAAAATTATTGTTAACTATGGTAAAAAAAAATTTTATGTCTTTTAACATTCTAAATAGGTAATTATTGTTGTATGATTTGTAATATCTTTTACGCAAATTTGAAATAATAAAGGTTATTTCTTCTTTCTCAATTTATGTGATACTAATAAAATTTTGAGATTTAATCAATTTTTTGTCTTTAAAATATTCTATTGTTAATTACTGTAAATTATTGTACTTTCTAAGTAATTTTCAAATAATATATATTATTTCATTCGTCTAATTTATGTGTCACCGATAAAATTTGAAGAGTTAATCATATCTTTTACATATTTTTATATCTTTTGAATATTTAAGTAAATAATTATTGTGATTTATAATAGTTTATACAATTATTTTAAAAAAAATAAACAACAAACAAAACGAATTCATCATAAGAAAATTACCAAAGCATCCTTGAATACATCAATAATGGGTCCCACTTTTTGTTTAAAAAATATGCATATTGGGAGGATATTTTTGTCCAAAGTGGAAATAGAATAAGTATAAAGCATTAAAGTTTTTTAAAATTTTAAATTGTTAATTCTTATTGTATGATTTGTAATATTTTTAGGCCATTTTCAAATTATAGAGGTCATTTCTTCTTTCTCAATTTATGTAGTATTAAAAAAAATTTGAGATTCAATCAAATTTTTTTGTCTTTGAAATATTTCTAGCTGTTAATTACTGTAATTTATAGTATTTTTCTAAGAAATTTTCAAATAATATATATTATTTCATTTGTCCCAATTTATGTGTCACCGGTAAAATTTGAAGAGTCAATCAGATCTTTTATATATTTTTATATCTTTTAAATATTTAAGTAATTAATTATCGTGATTCATAATATTTTATACAATTATTTAGTATAGTAAAATAAATTTAAAAGAAACAAACAAAACGAATTCATCATAGGAAATTACCAAAGCATCCTTCAATACATCAATAATGGGTCCGACTTTTTGTTCTTAAGAAATTGCACATTCGAAGGATATTTTTGTCCAAAGTGAAAATATTGTGTAAAAAATGTGTATTTATTGTGATTTTAAATGTTTTGTGGGGTAATAGGACGCACGCAAAATTAATGTGTCTTTTTGAAAATCTGGGACAAATTCAAGTATCACTTAATGTTTTTTTTTCAAAATCTAATTCGTAAATAATATTTTTTCTCAAAATCTAATTTACTTTCGTAAACTATGTGTCAGATCAAAATCAGATTAACAAATTCAAAAGGAATGAGTAATAGATAGCTCATACAATGACATATTTATTATTTAACTAAATAATAAATATGTAACTAAAAATCTTGTTAGATTTTGATTGAAAGCTAACAAGATAGTTACAATGTAACTAAATACTATAAAAATATTTGAATTGTGGCTTATTATATATAGATATATATTTTAACAAAAATAACAAATCACAACTTAAATCTTGTAACCTACCCAGTACTTTCATAGTGCATTAAAAAACAACAACAATACAAGGTAGTATCTAACTATGACAACAACAACAAATGGTAATTAGGCATATCCGATCCAAGAAAAAATAAATGAACTCAAACAACCACTCAATATAAGTCGGTATAGTCTTGTTTATATGTCAAAACCATCGACAAACACAAACTTGCTCTCTTAATTTAAAAATGAACAAACTAAGAGACCCAACACGATGTAATAGAGCCACGACAACTCATATTATACTAAAAGAGGTCAGCATAGTATATTTGAAATATTAACACCAACAAACTCATACTCCAGGCAAATCTTAGGACATAGTCTTAAACAAAATACAAGAAAGCTCTTATTTAACCGATTGACGTATATATATATATATTATTTTATTTTAGGGCAAACAGATGCATCAGGAATTCAAATGACATGTGAAGGAAGTTACTCACATAGAATCAGTAAGAATAATTCGAATTGAGGCAGTAGTTACTATGAAATCAAGCCACAAATAAGCATTTTTTTAAAGTATAAAAGAGAAGAGGAGATTGATCAGTAGCTATACACATTAAACAACCAAGATATTTGTTCAATAAGGCCTATATTTGATGGCAAAGACATATTAACATAAGAAAATAGCAAAAATCCATAAGAAAGCATCAAACAATTGAAACAAATTTATCACATAATAGAGATTGAAACAAACAGAATACAAAATGGAACGGATATTACCTTTGTCGAGGCAGCGAGACTAGAACAACGAACTTGACCGTGAAGCTTTTACACCACTGCGAGCCTAATTCGAACAAGCGAGTAATCGATACCAAAGAAAACCTAGTTTTGGTGAAAATCTCCTGTCTTGCACTTCTCTCAATTTCTCCTCCCTAAAACTTAATCCCCCTTGAATGAAAACTAAGGAGGCTATTTATAGAGGGGTGAAAAGACAGATTTAGGGGGTAAAATTCGTTTGAATTTTTTGAAATTCAAAATCTTTGCTCTTTTCCAAAGTTATAGTGGAAGGGGGATGGGCAATTTCTGGAAAAAAAAGAAGGAAAAGGGAACAACGATGTGATCGTCTAGGGCACTAGGTTATGGGTTCTGCAGGGTAGATTTTGCGGATTTTCTGCGTTTGTTCTGCTTGCTGCGTCGTTTCGCTGAAGAAGAAGAAGCGCGGGTCTGGGTCGGTCGGGTACTATATGGCGTATTGTATGTTGTATTGTATTGTTGCTGGGTTATTTGTAATAAGAGTGTTGGGCCTGGGTTATTGTTGTAAGAGTTAGTGGGCTGCTGGAAAATGAATAGAGAATGGAGTGGGCTGAAATGGTTTAAGGAAAAAGGCTCAAAATGGTCTTGCATTTGATTTTAAAGGGAGGTAAAATAGTGGCTAGATTCGCAATCGAAATGAAACCGAATGAATTTCAATTGTAGCCAAAATGAACTTAGTCGATAAATTTGGCCGAAAGTTAAATACGATGAACTTATACAAATTAATCAATGAACTTCTTAATCTTAACGAGATAAAATAATTAACTCAAATATAAACTAAATAATTTAAATATAAACTATTATATATCTAAACTAAAACCAAATAGTCAAATGAAATTAAAACTTTTTTGAGATGATTTTCAAATATTCATAAAAGATACTAATTATATACATAATTAATTAAAACATATATATTATCTAAAAATTATAAAAAGGTGACAAACTATTTAAAATAACTTGCAAACTTTTTTTTTTTTTTTGAAATTTTCTAGAACTTATTATTTTAAATCGTTTCAAATTGAAGAAGCTCGATAATTAATCCACATGCGGAGGTTCGAAATTGGGTGTCAACGGTGATGACTCTTTAAATTTTTTCTTAAATTTTTTCAAATTTAGTTTAATTGATTTTTTAGTCACCACGACGTTGCACCTTATTGAAAAAATAGGAATGTCAACATGTGTAACGATCCATTAGATCATTTTGAGCACTAGAACATTTTTCCATAAAATACTCTTTTCGTTAATTTTTTAACACAAATTTTGAACTATTTGTTTAATTATGATTATTTAATAGATAAATTTGAGATAATTAATTTAGTTGGTGTTTAATGGATGAAGTCCACAATTAATTTAATACTACAATTTAGTTGGTGTTTAATGATAAATTGACTTTCTTTAAAGCCATTGTGACACTTCTATTTTTGTCGATCAAATTTGAATGATGAATTAAAGTGAGATATTCACAAGCTTGAAATTGAATGAGGTAATATATATATGTAGACAATATATGAGTAATCAATTTTTTCTTTCTTTAAGCCCAAATTTATGGATTTGATTCCAAACCCACATTTCTTCCTAATATATATATAAGGTAAAATATTATTTATTTTAATTACTTGTTTTTAAAATATTTTCCAGAATCTAAGAATATATATAAATTAATATGAATATTGTGGTAAAAATATTCATATTAATAATTCTTTCTTAAAAGGTGTATAAAGTTCAAAACGGACAACTCAAAATATACAAAAAAAAGTATAATAAAAGAAAAAATAGACAAAATATCTATTGAAAAAATTTCTTATAACAAAAACAAGCATCATTTATTATAAAAAAAAAAATGGTCATTCGACTCTTTTCATTACATTGATAGGTTAGTGGGCCTCACTCATTCAGCTACTTTGAGTGCTACACCGCTACTTCTTCTTCTTCTCTATAAAAAATGTTTTCCCAATCTATTATGTATTTCTTTAGCAGTCTACTCTTGTCAATTTTGACAATGTCGTAACATTATTAAGAAATATAATAAATATTATCAATAAATTGTACTTAGTTGTTTGTTGTGATCAAACTCACACTTCATGACGACTAATTTTTAGTTCCACCATTGAAGAGCTTCAAAGCTCAAATTATAAAATTCGACCAGTCACAAATATGAATAGTTTCGAGTGAATAATATATCAAAAGACTTAAAATAACAAAAGAATACCATACGAAAATTTGGGATCATTTAGAGTAGATTTGAGTTAGTCGGAATAGGAAAAAAAATCAATTACTCATTGATATTTATACTGCAATGTGTAAATATCGTATAAATAATGTATGTATATATAGAGAGAGATGTTTTTTTAACTCCTCCCTCAGGAGTTTCCACCTTTGCTCCATTGATGACTCAAACTCATAACCTCTAGATCGGAGGTGAGAGATGCTTATTATCCGAACAACTCCCTCTCGTCTCCCTAATATTGATGCTTAATTTAGTTAGGAAAAAGGGTTAAAAATGCCATTAATGTATTATAAATGATTTAAAATTGCACTCTTTCCACCTATTAGATCAATAATGCCCTCAAGGTTTTTTAAAGTCTGAAAATGCCCTTTTTTAACACCACAATAACATGACAATGATGAGTCATTTAATGAAACAAATAGTTTCATCTTATTGGTCCACATAATTTTCTAGACTCAATTTCACTACCCAATCCATCTTTAGGAAGAAAAAAACCACCCAATAATTTATAGTCATTTTTATAAGTTGCTCTCAATAACCTACCTTCCATTATATTCATCCTTGAATACATTTGCAGATAGAAATGTGGCTTTGTCCATTCTCGTTAAGTCTAAAATGTGGTTTCTTAAAGATGAATTTGACACATTTTCATATGTGGGTACTTATATAAGACTTCATTTTTTTTATTTTTGTCTCTCATAATGTGTGGCAAAAAAACATCATTTTAGCACATTTTTGTATGTGGATACTTATCAAGATTTCATTTTTTGATTTGAGTCATTCATAATAGAGCAACTTTCACATATAACAAACAAAAAATTATATTTATATGCTATAGGAAAGTTTGCATAATTGCGCTCCATAACAAACATATATATGTATAATTCGCTATACATATACAATTGAAAGCTATGTCTATTTCGCTATACATATATACAAAAGAAGCAATTGTATAATTCGTTGGTTCCTCTTCATATTTGTATAATTTCGTTGGCATGCCATTTGTATAAATTATACAAAAAGAAGCAATTGTATAATTCGTTGGTTCCTCTTCAGATTTGTATAATTTTGCTGGCATGCCATTTGTATAAATTGTTGTTAGGCTCTCGTTTGTATAAATCGTTGACAAAAATATTTGTATATCAAAAATCGCTCTCTCTTTCGCTTTATACAAACATAAATTATACATTATATTTGTATAATCTGTGTTTGTATAAAATGAGAAAGAGAGAAAAGCAAAAGAGAACTGGGCAGGGGAATATTTGTATTGTATAATTATAAGTGTATAAGACGAATATATATGTATTTGCATGTGTATATACAATTTTCTTTCACTTTATACAAACATAAATTTTACATTATATTGTATAACCCGTGTTTGTATAAAACGAGAAAGAGAGAAAGGCAAAAGAGAACTGGGCAGAGAAATATTTTTATTGTATAATTATAAGTGTATAGGACGAATATATATGTATTTGCATGTGTATATACATTTTTCTCTCACTTTATACAAACAGAAACTCAATTTATACAATTCTGTTGTATAAAGCGAGAGAGGCGAGCACAGAGGGAGCGAGCGAGAAAGGGACAGTGGCGGGCGAGAATTTGGAGGAAGAGAGGCGACTGACAAACGTTTGCTACGTGACACAATTAAATCAAACAATAACTACTTCATTTATTTTAGATTATAAGTGTGCCATTCTGTACAATTATCCCATCATAATATGTGCCAAAATTGGTTGTTTTAACACATTGTTATCAAGATTTCAATTTTTTTTAATCTTATTCTGCTAATTTTACTCTCTTATTTTTTTTTTGACTAAATAAGCAAATGGGTGTTCATTAGTATTTCTCGTCTGAAAATGTAAATGGAGAATGGTCTATTTCTCACATGATATGTATTGAAGAGGGTCAAGGACGAAAGAATGGAAGGAATACCCGGATAGGTTGGGTTCATTTTTAAAATGGTTTACCGGTTGAGTTTTTTTTACCTTGATGGATTGGGTAGTTAAATTGGGTTATAAATTATGTGAACCAATATACTAAAATGAAGTCATTTGTTTTATTAAATGACTCATCATTGCTATGTCATTGTGGTGTTAAAAAAGGGTATTTTTAAACCTTAAAAAAATGTTGAGGACATTTTTGATCTAATAGGTTAAAAGAGGGCATTTTAAAATCATTTGTGATACGTTAAGGACATTTTTAACCCTTTTCTCATTTAGTTATGGAGTATAATTTTCTCTTTTATCTCATTGCATATACTTATGAAATGGTGTTCAATTGTCGCCCAATTGTATGGGCCTTAAGCCCATTTATAGGTTTTATTGAGCATCTGCCACATCCAGCCCAGGTGTCAATAACAAGTTTGTTGAGTCACGTGCTTTCACACGTATAAAACAAACCAAATTCCCTAATATCCGCACCACGTGCACGATAGCAATATACGTTTCAAAATTCTTACCTATACCCACCTCTTCGGTGCAATTTAGCAACCCACGCACCCCCACACACCCCATAGTACTCACCACGTTCATATCTGTTTCTTTTTTACTTTTTTTTTTCTCTCATTTTGTGAACGGCCTTTCGCCATAAAACTCTCTACCCCTTTTTTTCTCTGTAAACATTTTAGGGTTAGGGTTTTAAAACACACCGCTATTTTTACTCTTTTCATTTGAAGAATTGGGTTTTGGGTTTTAGGCTTTGTTCAATTTGTGAATTTTCTGGTTTTTTTTTTTTGGGTGTGTTGACCTATCAATGCCTCAGAATCAACATATCAAATTGTGTGGACAAGTGAGAGGTTTTGGTTTCTTTACGTTTAGGAATCCTTCGAAAGTTTGTTCCTTTGTGCTATTTGTAGAGCGTGCATAGCTGCTTTAATTAGTTCTAAGCTTCTATGGCGCCCAGTCGAAGAAAAGGTACAAGTAAAGCGGCGGCGGCTGCAGCAGCTTGCCGTCAGTGGAAAGTTGGTGATCTTGTGCTTGCTAAGGTTAAAGGGTTTCCAGCTTGGCCTGCAACGGTATGTGGGTGCTTTTCTGTTTCTCTATTTTTTATCCTTAGTTTTGGTATTTGTGGGTTTTTATTGTTTTTATGTGGTCAGTTCTTTCTTTTATAATTATTGGAGTTGTGGATCTGATGTTTTTGCGGGAAAAATCACCTTTTTAGAGTAGATTAGGGCCTTATGGTTCTTGAAAATGCTAAAAGACTGTAGTTTAGACTGTAAAAAATGTGACCCTTTTGTCCACAGAGTGTCCAATCTCGGAACAACTGATTTCTTGTTATTCAAAAGAGTGTTAGAGATGAGACGAACTAGGAAGAGATTGGGGTTTGCATGAGCACTAACGTCTTACCCCTGAATTATTGTTTAGGTATTGTTTATAATGTATGTAGCTAGTTTACTTGATTTTGGAATCTGAACTACATAAGACATTAAGTGTAGCTAATTACTCTTGCTATATTAACATTAGTTATCTAACAAAAAGGAAGTAGTAGAACTGTCAGGGCACTCCTAAGTTGTTGATTTGGAGACTACACTTTGGGTTGACTGCAGAACTTGAAGGGTACTACTGAGAATATCTGCTTTGTAGCTGGTTAGATTATAGGGTATATGGAGAGGTTTTTCTGAAGTTTCTGTATCTGGCTGTTTGATCATTTTATCAGGGTGATTTTCTGTGAACTAGATGTTGAATAGCCCATAATCTTGGTTCTACTTTCTTGTTGAACTCTGATTCTTCACTTTTCTGTCAGAATTGTTACTTTGGGAAGTGACTATGATATTAATTTGTATGTCACACTATAATCTCTTTGGCAAGATTTTTTCTTTTGGGATCAGTAAAAGGTATTCATTAGCAAGATTTTGTGTATATATATATTTTTGTTAAGTTGTGTGGAGAGGTTTTCTTGAAAATAATATGTAAGTGAGATCGTTCCGCATTAAATGTATTTGCAGAATTATCCCATTGTGCCCAGTTCTAGTAGGGCAACAGGGATAGATATTACATTTTTTTATTTCATTTTGTGTCCTAGTTGGACTGGAGACAGTTAAAGAATGTAAAAGAATTTTGAAACAAAAAAAAAGAATGTAAAAGGATTTTGAATCTGTGTAGTCTTAAATATGCTATGCCATTCATTTAAGGGAGTGTCACTAAGGGTAAAGTGGGAGTCTTAGAATAAAGAACTTGCCAAATTCAGAAAGGTGGCATTTTTATGAAATCAAGCACATAAATAGGAACTGCACGAGTATTTTTTTTGTTCCTCTGTTTTTTCTTTTTTCTGCAATTTGAATGAAAGATTAGTGATCCATGAGCAGAAAAAGGAGCAAGAAACAGGTAGCTAGTTTGCCAGTTTTTTTTTTGTTTCAACTTACACTCAAAAAAACAAGTTATTGTCTCATCTGATACTAATATCTAAACCTCTAATTAATCTAACAATCCAAAATATCAAGTCTTTTAAATCAAAGTGAGTTTCTATGGCAAATTAGTTAGATTGGCATTTGACTTCCATAGGATTTAGACAGTTTCACTAAATTGAACTTTTAGCTATTATAGAATATCTTGCCCTTTGGATCTCAGGAGTGATTATAGCAACATGAAGTTCCTTTGATATGAACATATACTTAACTTAAAAACTATCCATCTTATCTCAGGAGTGATTATAGCAACATAAAGTTCCTTTGGATATGAACATATACGTAACTTTAAATCTATCTGTCTTGTCTCTATGATGCATTGCCTTATGCACACGAGAAAATCTTGCAAAATGACATCGGGCATGATGTAATAAAATCAATGGAGCAAGGAACTTAGACTTGAAGACTTCCTAATCTGACCATTTGTCACTCCTACATCTTGTTGTAGTCACTTACGGCTGCTTTTGACTACGTTCTGATTCCTCCCACTTTGTGTTTTGAATTGGAGTGTTATCTGTATAAAGTTTGCAGCTAATTTGCTAGTGTGTCTAATATGCTTGATTGCCGGTCAGTTTGATACTTGATAATAACACCAACAACATACCCAGTTTGATACTTGTGTAGCATAATTTGGAAATTCTTTCATTTTTTGATCTCAAATTATGTCTTAACGTATTTCCACTTGCATGGGTTTTTCTTTACCCTTGTATTTCCACTTGCATGAGTATGAATATGTTTTTGTTGATGGAGCTATGTTGATTCCTTGTACCATCTTCCTTTCTCCTTATACCTCTTGTTTGTTTCCCTCTCTATATACTCTTGTATTGTACTATGATTGCTTCACATGCTCCCGTCTTCTTCTACGTTTTCCCTTACCACTGTCTTCTTCATTGGGCTGCTTATTCTGCCAATGCTGCCTATTTGTACCAGTTTAATTTAAACACACTAGCTTGAAGGTCTACTTGAATAAAACCTGTGTTATCTAGCTTTAACTTTCTCTGGAGCTTGGCATTATGATGTGGTGGTGTGCCAAATCTGGTTTAAGGAGGACGGATTCATTGATTGCCAAGGAGAGATGTCTTAGAAAACCCCATCACGAGTTTGGTGCAGTACAGGTGAGAAGTTTCACCTAGCTTTATCACGGTTTAGTGTGGGCACAGAGGCTATGGTGTGTGCTCATTGTCTATGAGATCTATATTGGAGATGCTAAAAAATAAATGTAAGTGGGAAGTTTATTTCTAATTGTCAGGTAAAACAGTCTAATGAACTTGTTCGTTAAAAATATAATAATTGATCTGTTACAACTACTAGTAGGAAATTAGAAATTCAACATATGAAAGTTGGTCATAGAGCTTGAATTCGAAAGTTAAAAACTGCATATTTGCACTTGAATTAGAAATTTAAGTTGACAATAGCATACATTTCTTTTAATCCTATTTTTTCCCATTTATTTGTTGATATAATTGTCATTTGTTCTTATAGTTGTGTTTTCTTGTGCTGCCTACTTATATATACATTTGTTTTTTCCCTTATTCACACACTTTTTCACTGAAGCCTGTACATCAATTATTAGTATAGCTAGAAAAGTTTGTACTAATTGTTAACTAGGCAGTGTAAATATACTAAGAGGGTGTTAGATTGGCTTAAAAGTTGGTCAAACCTACTTTTAAGTCAGTTTTTGACTTCTGGAAGTGTGTGGCAAATATAAAAAATAACTTAAAATAAGTCAAAATGACTTAAAATAAGTTAGGAAGTGTTTGGCAAGGTAAAAAATGACTTAAAATAATTCAAAAACCAAAAGTAGGTCTCCCCCTACTTTTTATTTTTTTGACTTGAAAGTTTTTTCAGTTTGACTTTTTATTTTTGACTTAAAAGCTATTTTTTTAAGTCAATCCAAACAGGCTCTAAGTGTTACCATTCATGATAGAAAATTAGAAATTCAGTATAGGGAAGCTAGTCGCGCAACTTGAATTTTAATCTCAAAACTGCTTATTTGCATTTGAATCAGGACTTCAAATTCACTTTTTAATCCAAATTTTGCTGAATCAGCTGGTTCTTATGAGATTAGTGGACCTAAAATGGATGTCTAGGGGATGTAGCCAAAAAAGACACAAGATAGTTGCTCTCGGTTACATGCTATTCGACTTAAATATATGTCCTTATATTGCATTGGTGCAAATCTAAGTACCTTCTATAATTGTTTTTACATTCAGTGATGTGGCTAATGAAGAATTCAGTTGGTTTAGTGCAAACAAAGATTTCTGTTTAGGTTTGAGAGGTTAAGGAGTTGAATTTTGTTTGGTTTAGTGCAAAAGCGGGCAATCTTGTATGGTGCAATAGTTGTCCAAATCTGTCTCAATGGCCACCCATTATGATTCTGCTCCAATGAACTAGATGCAATCATAAACGTGTAGCAGTTATTGTCTGAAATGATTACTTTGTTCTGTGGAATCCAGAATAACCTGCCAGACCCCTCTCCTTGATCACTGAAATTGCCAAGTAGCTGAATGAGTTGAATTGCCCTTTCCAATTCCCAATCATTACAGTTCCTCCTGTATCTTTTTTGTCATAAGAAAATCTAACATTTCGCTCTTTCCCTAATGACCCAACATACGGCTGCTGCAGGAATAGAATTCCACATGGTAAGACGAGATTTTCCTATGCCGCTCCTTTGCTAAGCATGTAGAAAACCCATAGTTGAACTTGAACATGACATACACCATTTTTTGATTTTTAGAAAATTGAAAACCATATTCAAAACCATGGATGCAATTTTGTAATGAAGGAAAAGATGGCTAACACCTTCTGCTTCTTCCTTGCAAATAATGCATCTATTGCAAAGTTGAATGCCTCTCCTTTGTAGGTTATCCTAAGTCAGACATTTGTCATTAGCCAGGATCCAAATGAAACACTTCACCGTTAGAGGAGCTTTACTTTTCCAAAGAGTTGTCGAGGGCCAAACACTAGAAGAGGGAGATCTAGAGAGAAAAGATTAGCAACTCTTAACAGAGAAGACAGCTCTGAAATGCCATTAACATATGAAGCGATCCGGTCTCTGTAAGAAAGGAGGTATATTGTACAACATCTGAAGCATTGGTAATACACTTTTATTTCCCAATCGTTTAGGTTTATACGGATGCACCAATCTTGAGCTTGCCTGAGATCTGCAAGGGAAGTTACCCGTTGAGTGGTACTACGGAAAAGAGCAGGAAATAAATTCTTCAGTGGGGACTTTCGAATCCAAGTGTCTTGCTAAAATCAAATCCTTCCATTTCCTACTTGCAGGGATATGTGCTCCCCAAAAAAGTCCCATAGGCCTATGTTTTTCGAAATGCTAATACCAACAGGAGAGGGTGAGGCTTTAGAAATCCAGTGACTTAGCAATCCATTTTTTTTAACACTGATGCCCTTTATCCAAAGTGCATTATCTTCTTCATTGAACCTCCACAACCATTTTTGCATTTGAATAAACATAATCTGAATTAGTTTTCAAGCCTGGTTGGCATAATTTTTGCTTAATGTGTGTTCCGTAACTCTTGGTCCACTAAGTTATTTGAATTTATGTAGTTGAAATATAGCAGGTATCATGGAGGTGCGTGTTGCAAGTTTGTCTGAATGCTACCATTATTGCAAATAAATAATTGTTTTCTATTTGTTGTTATCTTTTACTAGTATTACATATAATCTTCTTCATTTATGCCTTCTCCACTAAACAGTGCTTTTTAAATTTTAGTTTATAGATCTTGTTTGTACGACAAAATTACTATGTCAGAGAACATTGTTAGACTACTTTTAGAGGTTACTCAGATGTACGTGGTTAGTTTTCTAAAATAGTATCTGGGTTGTGTACATAGTCATCTTGAGAAAGAAAGTGCGTCCTGTGAAAACAGAAGATTTATCACCTTGCAACTAGTTTGTAAACAGTGGTTTTTTAATTTCAGTTGGTAGATTTTGTTTGTACGACAACACAACTATGTCATAGAACATTGTTTGACTACTTTTAAAGGTTACTCAGATGTACATGGTTAACTTTCTAAAATAGTGTGTGGGTTGTGTGCAGTCATCTTGAGAAAGAAAGTGTGTTCTGTCACAAAAATAAGATATATCTCGTGACAGCTAGTTTCCCATATTTGTTTGTTCTATTCTCTGAAAATGAAGTTCTGATCTTAAATTTACACACGAAGTACTGCTATCCATGAACTTAAAAGTATCTAATATTATTTACCTTCTTAGGAAAAAGTATTAAGTATTAATAAGAGGTTTTTTTTATGCAATAGTTTTTGGTCGTGTGTTTTTAACAATTATGCTTGTACGGACACTTCTACCTAGTGTACATCATCATAATATCTCAAGAGAAAAGGAAAACTACTTTGCTGCCACAATGTTTTTTTTTATAACAGTGGTGTCTGGGCAGCTTGCACACATTTAGATTCCATCCGTACCAACTACCTTTGACCAATACTGGTGTCCGGTAAATCTGTGCATGAAGGGTTAGGTGGATAGGAAGAATCACCGACTGTTTTTATTTTGTTCTGTTGGGATTTGAACCTATATTTTAAGGTTTGCACCCAATTGGTTGACCACCAGGCCACACAATTAGTGTTACCAGCATAACCTCACAAGTCTCATACTGAGCTATCTAGTGAGGGACAGTGTATTTATGGAAATGTTTGTTTAGTTATTAGCCTTTTTTTATTTAAAAAAATTGTTCTGAAATCTTGCAACTTAAACTCTTAGAAACATTTCAAAGGCAGATGACTAGATAATCAAGAGGTTACCTTAGATACTACAGGCAGCATCTGTTGATGTTTACCTTCAACCAATAACTGAGACTTTCTTCTAATTTAAGCAGAATCAGTATCCTATAGGGTACAATAGCACTGATTAAGCTCAATTTATGAGTTTTTTTATAATTCCATTAATCATATGCAACCAATAATTGTGTCTATACATTTTTTTTGACATTGCAAATGGACTAGTTCATTTTCTTAATAAGTTCACGGTTTTGAACCCTGCCATAGACAAATTAATTGTGTTTAAGTTGAGAGAAGGGTAAAGGATTGGGCCCATTATATATTGAGTTTCGGACCGTGTGCCACTGTCCTTGGGGATTTTTCGGTTTTATTGAAGTTCTATTTAATGAGTTATTACCCTTATGACTTGTCGTAAAATATGTTTTTATATTAGCTTTCATACCAGATTCATTTATTTTTGTATATTTTCACATGATTGCCAGAAACACCTAGCCGCTTTCTTCGCCTATTTCCTTTACTCATTTGACTAAGTTATTACTTATCCTACAAAATGTTTTTTCATTAGATTCAAATTTATGTATTCTCTTATGATGGCCAGAATCTCCTAGTCTCTTTCTTTGTCTATTTCCTTTACCTCTCATTTGACCAACAGATGAACTCTGCATAGAGAAGCCTAAGCATGATTTTGTTGCTTATGACAGGTGAGTGAGCCAGAGAAGTGGGGTTATTCAAGAGACCGGAAGAAAGTGTTAGTTTACTTTTTTGGGACCCAACAAATGTGAGTACTTTATTTATTGATCGTGACTTGTTATATTTTTTCTTTTAAACCTTGGTAACTTCTGTGTGGTTGAACCTCTTTCAGTATCTGCAAACTTGATTGAATTAAGTTATCTCCTTGCTTAGATTTCTTAGATGTACTCAATGTAACTTTAGTAAGATTATGATCATCAATAGATGCTTTCAATTTCGAAGTACACTTTATAATTAAGAATTATCACCGTAAGATTAAGAGAGCCAATATTTTGGTGGTGGCCAGCATGCCCTTAATGCTGAAGAATACAACCTTACCAGTTTCAAAAAAAAAAGAGAGCCAATATTTTGAGGATGTATACCGAATGTCAGGAATTCAAGGTTGTTACAGAGTATCTTGTAGGTGCTCCTTTAGTAAGTTGATAAGTTCATTGACTGATTCATTGTATATTGGGAGTTCATGTGTTGCACCTTTAGTAAGTTCATTGACCCATTTTTTTTATCTTGGGAGCTTCATATGTTAGGAGTTGATAGTTTTAACTATCCAAATAGTCCTAAGTCAATTTTTGGTCAAGGAGGTACAACAATGCTGAGGTTTTTCGCCACATCTAATTGCTACCCCATATTTTAAAAATCGTATGGAAGTACAACAACACCAATAACATACCCAGTATAATCCCACAAGTGGGATCTGGAGAGGGTAGTGTGTATGCAGACCCTATCGCTACCTAGTCTACCTAGTGGAGTAGAGAGGCTATTTCCGATATACCCTTGGCTCAAGTAATCGGACTCTTCAATAATGATGCTGCACAAGTGTCGAATTCTTCAAAAATACACCAGTTCTGTAGAATCTGACACGCACCCGTCAACCTTTTTGAAGAGTCCGAGCAACATAGGTTTTAAAAGGAAAACAATGAGAGTTTAATCATATGAAAGTAATTTCTTAATATTCCCTTGCTGTTAGAGTGGTGTAGCCTACTAATTCTGCTGTCTTCTTACTTGGCGTGTATGGCATCTTTTATTTCTATTCTCCTATTCCATTACTTTGATATTTTTGCTATTTTTTTTTTTCTGAATTCAGAGCCTTCTGCAATCCTGTGGATGTTGAAGCATTTACTGAGGATAAGAAACAGTCTCTTTTTGTTAAACGTCGTGGAAAAGGTGCTGATTTTATTCGTGCTGTGCATGAGATTATTGATTGCTTTGAGAAGTTGAAAACGGAGCAACTAGTCAATGGTAGTTCTACCGATGAAGTTACTGTTAGGAGTGACAATGTGGTTGTTGAAATGACCAGAACACATTTGGAGGGTGAAGCTCTCAACACGCTTGAATCTTCATCAAAAGTGAACCATGGAGATGAAAGTGAACCAGACTTTGAAAACGAGGCTGGTGCAGTTGCTGCAAAAGACGTCTCCCATGATGGGGAAATGCTGTCAGTTGATCCTACTGGTGTGGAGGTTATGGATGGGCCAGCTACAAAGACTTATTCTACCCGAAGGAAAATTGTAGGCGGAAGGTCAAGAAATGGTGCTGTGGAGAGAAGGGTTCCATCTGCACGCAGGTTGAGAAGTTCATTGAGAGCCGATCCTGAAGTACTTCAAAATCGTTTGTTTCCCTCTGGCCTTCTTAGCATGAATGCCGGATATGGTGCCAATACTGTAAGGGATAGATCTGCCAGAAGGAATAAAATGGATGGTAAACTATCAGATGGTTTAGATAGGAACAATATGGAACAATCTGATTTTGTTTCTAATGGCAGCACAGAAGAGAGTGATTCCGAAATTGCTACTGTTGACTCTTGCAGTGTTAGCTTAAATGAAGGAAGCAGTGTGGAATCTGGTTGTAAACCTGTGTATAAGTGTGCTGTGCAAGGTGATTCGGAGGTTGAGTTGAGCCATAGGCTCGAGTTCCAAAGTAGTGCGGTAATACTCAAGAAGAAACGGAAGCCAAATAGAAAGAGGCTGCACATTGATTTATCTGAGTCCTCTGCTGGTTTAGACAAAGATGCAGCTCCGGAGGTACTGACTGCTAGAACTACAGATGTTTTGCCAGATGACCCTGTAAAATCTGATGAAAAAAATTCCAAGGAATTGAAGGAAGATGGTGATGAGCACTTACCACTGGTCAAGAGAGCCAGGGTGCGTATGGGTAGATCAGCACCTGAAGGGGAGGTGCTAGATAATGAGGTTCTGAATGATGCAAAATCACCAGGAGCTTCTGACAAGTCTTTGGAACAGGTACCTGAGGGAGATGGATCTTGCCTTCAGAACTCTACTTGTATTAAAAGTGATGCATACGACTCATCTCCATCAAAGAAATGTTCTTCCAAAAGACCATCTTTTTGGGAAATCCGTAAACAGTTTGGTGGTTCGCTGGATGGTGAATCTGCTTTACCTCCATCCAAACGGCTTCATCGTGCCTTGGAGGCTATGTCAGCTTATGCTGCAGATGATGATAAACAAGATGTGGATGGGCTTTGTAAAATGAAGACATCTATCAATGGGTATTGCTCAAGTTCCAAGGAGGTTTGCTCTGAACTGTCTGGAGGTATTAAAGTTGAGAACAACTCTGATGTGGATAGAATGAGAAGCCCAGCTAATGCTGTGCAGGAAGATGCTACTATTGTGGCCAGTGCTAAAGCGTTAGTAGCTCGGGAAGGCTTGGAACATTTATCAGAAGTGCCAGCTCTTACTACACCTTTAGCTTGTGATGATAGCTCGGCAAAGGTGTCCTCTGAAGATAAATGTGATGTTTCAGATGCTGTTATTCAGACTCCTCAAAAAGTGGAGTCTTCAAATGACTGCCCTTCTAGCACTTTTGTTGCACACTCTGCTAATGCCGAGTCTGATGATGGTGAGTTGCAGGGTACCTTCAAATGTAAATGTCCCTTACCAGAGCCAGTCATGACATCTGATGAAAATTGTGAAAATGAAGCTGCAGAGTCCGCAAAACATTTTGAAGATCCAATTTCTGAAGTTTCTGGGAAATCTGCTGATTGTGGATCTAATGATGAGGTAATTATGAGTTCACCAGAAAAAAATGGTATTATGAGGTTGGGTAGTGCAGAGGCTGAATGTGGTAAAAATAACAACTTGTGCCAGGTGTCATTAGATGTGAGCATTCAAGACAATGACGAGTAAGTTATTTTCGTTTTTACCTGTCACAACGTTTTAGTCTCCATCTTATTTGCTCTGGTCCCTCAGCTGTTGTACCTGATGTATTGATACTTCACTGTATGCCTTATCTTAGGTCACTTAAGATGAAAGAAGCTGGATCAGCATCAAAGAATATAAGTGTGACTTCATCTTCAAGCCCTGAAAAAGTTGTGGATGTGTCACTCAAGGAGTTGCACGTGTCTGGTTTGAGCTCTGTATCTGATGATCAGTGTGGCGATAAAGCTGTCTCAACCACCCTTTCATCATCCTCTCATGACTCCTTTGTTAGGACATCTACACCAAATACTTTAACTTGCAACATGTCTACTGTAGATAGTAGCATGCATGTAAGTATTGGGAGCTCTAGTCCCTTGCCGCATCAGCTACATAACAAACAAAGGACCAGTGGGAAACTGAGCAGCAGAGGAGAAGCTAATGTTGCTTTGGGTTCCTTTGAGGCCACTCTTGGCATACTGACAAGGACAAAAGAAAGTATCGGGCGAGCCACACGTGTTGCGTTAGACTGTGCTAAATTCGGTGTTGCTTCCAAGGTATAGTTACATGCTTGTTGTCACAATAATTTTCTTTTTAATAGTTTATTATAGTGTGTGTTAACTTATCTGCTGAATCTTCTTGATTTGTTTTCCTCCTTCCCTGTTACTACTTTCTACTGCGAATAGCCGTTTGTGTAGCTCAGATGAATAATATGAGTCTTTTCCTTGAACCCTCTTCTGCTTTCTGAAGCTTGGTTAGGATTTGTTGTTTTCTCCCTGCTCTTTGGGCAGTTTACAAGTTGTCAGCTTGTTTTTGGTGTCTATTTTGGCTTCCTGCGTGATTCATTAGGTCAGGGGGATAAGGTGTCTGATGACAAAGGAAGTTTGTTGCTTGGTTGTTTATCTTCTGCTGGAGAGAGCTTTATTCTATTGAAATTTCTAAGCTCTAATCCTGTCTATTTTTCATTTTAGTTATGAGCTTTCAGGTCACCTCAGGTTGCTGAACAAGTAATTTGTTTCTATTTGTCCTGAAGGGACTTGTGAAGTGTGTGTTAATTCCCAAGAGGGAGGAAACATGATGTTTATGCAGTTGAAGATAATTTTGTGGTATATATTTGGGAACCCATTTGTGTTCTTTTGTTGGCTGAAGTTTGATTAATATAGAGATGTCTTAAGGTGATTCAAGAGTAATAAATGATATATTGTATGGATGGAATTAGAGAAATGGAATTAATGGGTTTCAAATCTGTCTCCATTGAGAAAAATAAACAGAGTACAGATACAATAAGGTGAGGTTAATCTGGGACCTGGTTGACATTTGTATCCTGCGTTCCCCTACAAATATTGAACTAATTCGCCTTCCTAGATGCACATTTGTATTGGTTTCCTAGTTTGGAATTTGAAGTTTTGAGTTTTGAGTTTCTAGTGACAAGGACTGGGAATTTTGAAATTTGTATCTTTTATTTCCCATTATGCATGTTAGTCCTGTTTCCTGATGTTGAATGATGAACTCAGGTTGTGGAGATCATTGCTCAAAAGTTGGAAATCGAGTCGAGCTTACGTAGAAGGGTGGATCTTTTTTTTCTTGTTGATTCTATTGCACAGTTTTCTAAAGGACTGAAAGGTAACTTGTATGAGTATCTTCTACTTTCTGGCATTGCACTTGTATGCTTCTTTTGTATCTTCCTGATACGATGTTATTCCCTGGTTGTATTTGTAATTATAGGTCACATTGGCGGCATATATCCTTCTGCAATTCAGGGAGTATTGCCTCGTCTCATATCAGCTGCTGCTCCTCCTGGCAGTAGTTCTCAGGAAAATCGAAGGCAATGTTTGAAAGTAAGTGAAACATTTCCTTTTTCTGTTCCTTCCATTGCATTTCAAATTTAATGTTGGATCAAACCCTACATCTCATATTCTTTCTTGTTTCTTGATAGGTTTTGAGGGTTTGGCAGGAAAGAAAGATTATTCCCGAGTCAGCTATTCGACCCTACATACGAGAGCTTGAATCCTTTTGTGGTTCATCATTAGGTCGTGGATTCTCTCGACGTCCCATGAGGACAGAAAGACCTTTTGATGATCCAATTAGAGAAATGGAGGGCATGCTGGTTGATGAATATGGAAGGTAACTTATATAGTACCCTTATAGATTATAGATGATATTGTTAAAGGTGAAAATAAACTTTATGATTCGACTCTTTCCCTTGACATGTCTTGATTGTGAGTCTTGTTGTACTTGTTCAGCAATTCAAGTTTTCAACTTCCTGGGTTTCGTATGCCTGCAATGCTCAAGGATGAAGAAGTAAGTGATGATTCTGATGGCGAGAGTTTTGAGGCTGTCACTCCAGAACACCCTGCTGGAAAGCCCAATGGAGAAGAGGCTATCCTGGCTATTGAGAAGCACAAACATATCCTGGAAGATGTTGATGGTGAACTTGAAATGGAAGATGTGTCTCCCGTGTGTGAAGGTGAAATTGCTTCCATCAGTCACATCGTTGGAACAGATTCTGCTCAGATTTCACGTCCCGATGATGGGAACAGTTTTGGAGCCTCCTTCCATCCCCCACTTCCAAAGGATGGTCCCCCTTCATCTCCTCCTTTGCCATCATCTCCCCCTCCACCACCTCTGCCCTCAGTTATGCCAGCGCCATCTTCTTTTCCACCTCCATCTTCTATATTGAATCTCGCCCCCAGTAGTGTTCAGTCAAAGTGTTCAATGGGTTCCCAGGTACAGTTGTTTTTCTTCTTTCCTGGGCTATGTACAATTTTTTTCTTGTGAATTTGTATTGGTAAGATCAACTATTGCTTTGGTAGAATTATTTTAACATGTGCAATCTGAATGTTCATGTTTTGCAGAATATCAAAGACAACTTGCAGGAAACCATTTTTCAGCAGTGTACAGTTGCACAAGTCCATCTGGCAGTCTCAGATGCTATTCATTGTCAGCCCTCTGACAGCAGAGAGATTCATGCTGAGGGACCATTGAAGCTGCTAGATTCTTCTAGTTCACGTCCTTCCAGTACTGGAGCTGTGTCTCATCCACCATTCGGCTTGTCTAATGTAGTGCACCCACCTGATGGGCCTTCTGGCAAGGGCTTCCATTTGCGGCCACCTCACCCCGCTCCTTCAAATCAGTTCTCTTATGTTCAAGCTGATCAGCGGAGGGATATATCAACCCCTTATTCCAATGTACTCCATATGCAGAATGCAGATAATAGAAGTTTTCCCAGAGATCGTAATGGAATTAAGTCAGCACGGCGTGAAATCGGAGAGAGCTGGGTGGCACCATCCCATTATTCTGGTAAGGCATTTGCCATTCTGCAATGCCTGGGTATTTCAACCATCTATATTTCCTTTGGTTTCACTGTTGCTCGTCTCTTTCAGGTCCATGCTTTCCAGATGGTTCCAGAGGTCACTATGCTGGTGGATCATATCCTGTTCCACATGAACCACCTTTACCAAGCCACAAGTGGGGTTACCCTCCCCGGGGTATGAATAGGAGGGAAATCTTTACTCACAGACCACCACCTGAACACCCAATTCCAGTGACATCTAGAGGTGAGTTCTTTTATCCATCTGGAAACCACATGTACTGTTACTCTATTTCCAATGTACTTTTGTTTCTGAAGTACCCTTCATGTTTTAAGTGCTCTACTTTATTCAACAAGATTTAATTTTTGTTGAACCGGTAATTGGTATATGGGGGCTTGTGAATGTGATGCATAACTTGCAGACTGCATCAAATTTCTCTTAGAAGCTTTGGCAAAACTTAAACGGAAGTTTTAATAATCTATCCACTGTCCACTGATGTGCAATTGTAGATTGCAGGCCTTGGTTTTACACCTTTTGATGTACTTCCTTTATTACTCTTGCTGTTTGGTTTAAACCTTTGCTGTTAAATTGCCAAACAAAATCGTTTACATTATAGCCTACTGAAATTGTAGATAGGATGAAGTTGATGGTGGAAAACAAAACATTTAAGCATTTAAGTGGCCAGAAATATCATTTGACCTTTCAATGTGAAATTGAACAATAAACAAGTGAAGATTCCAAGTAATAAAGATAGAAGTGTGAGTGGGGTGTCAGCTTATTACTTTTGTGGGTTGCCGTGCTCTTTCTATTTTTAAAAAAAATACTATTAATGCAATAAAGGGCAAGGTATTTTTTCCTAAGGATTTTTTACACAATACTTAGAATGGTGGCTTCTGCTGTGCAGGTCCTGGCTTTTGGAGACCAAGATAAGATGATGACCCAAGAGTGGAAGCTACAGCTGCTGGTACTGCTACTTTGTTAAAAAATGAACAGTTCAGGCAGTGGTTAAATTTCCTTTCATTGTTCTTATACCTGACCTATTTTTGCAGGTAGTGCGGCTTGTTTATACTAATCTGAGCGTAATTTGTGGGCAGAGGTGCACTGAAGGAGAGAACAGCGACGCAGTTCATGGTTGTATATATGTATCTTAGCGTTCCTTTGCAATTGTAGAGTGGGGGATAATCCATCATCTAGAGAGCTCTGTAGCATATTCCTAGGCAGCTGAGTTTTGTATATTTAATTTATATTGTTTTTTTTTTCCTTTAGTTATTCTGTTTATCTTCTCTCCTCTCCTAGTTAATATAAGAGGTCTGTCAACGACAATAGTTAGGGCATTTCAGGTTATTACTCATCATGTGCACTCATTGTTATAGAAGTCTCACATGATCCCTGTACATTCTGGAGGAACTCACCTCATTCAGTGTAATCAGAATTGTGAAGCTGAAATCATAAGGTGATAAATTAAAATTGTGTTTGCTCTTGGTAGCAAAATATACTATGCGCGATAGACCCGATACTTGTTTGAGGCTGATGTGTGTTATTGTTACAAGTAGTTGTAGCCTGTTAATACGCTGAGCTGCGTTGACATGCTAGAACGATGTCAAATCAGTGCCAGTGTCTATTTCATTGGGATGCTACTGTTCCCCTGATCCGTTCTTCCTGCTTCACCGAAAAATACTTGTCTTTTAGCAGCTTGCTCGGTTCAAGTGTATCCACCTACATTGGAGGAACAAAAATGTGGCATAACAAAGATGGATACTTATAGTTAGTGTTAAAGTATCCACAACCTCGATTTGATGCAGGTTGAATGTGTTGTGATGCTCTTGAACAACCTTTCTGAAAATATCTTGTTAAGCAATATTTTGGAATATTTTCCATGAAGTTTGGAAAGCACATTACATTATTTAGCATGACAGACTGGTAACGTTGAGAAAGAGATACCCTTAGTTGGAAGCCTTTAGCCCAGACGTATTATTGAAAGCTATATATATATATAGTTGTTTTTGTGTTCTATTTCTTGTATTTCTATTACGTTGTGTTTGGTTTATTAGAAACAATCTTTCTACCTCCGAGATAGAGGTAAGCGTAGTGAAATTATATTGAGTATGTTATTGTTATTTTGTTTGCGGAGAAACCAGGAAGCCGGTCATAATTTATTTTTAAAATATGAAGTAGACTACAGAAATAAATAGTCCAAAAGTTTTGAACACTTTACGGTTCTTGATTGACTTTAATTATCGTTGGTAACACGTTAAAAAGAGACAAAAAGTCTTACTTCAGAAAAATACTTTATTGTTATGACTCTCAATTTTTTCCTTCTTTCGGAGCATATTTCTTTTTGGTTTTCTCACCAGGTATCTGGTATTCATATTTGAGTTGCATTAAATCTAGATTCATACCAGAAAGTCCCACATTGAAGGTAAAGTGCTCCTTAACAAAGACTACTCAATACTCAGGGAGCGAGATTTCCGATTAAGAATGAACAATTACTTATTACTCCACCACAATCTTTATTGGTCCTTCTTTTGGAGTATTTAAAACCATACTGGTGGTAGTAATTCTTTAGTAATTTTTTTATGTTAAAACTTAACCTAATTTAACTTTTAAAAAAAAGTTGGAATAAGAAAAAAAACATATCACATAAATTGTTTTTTTTTGTTGTGTCGCACACAATTGTAGTGACTTCTTATTTTTATGTCATAAGTTAGTACACCAAAAGTTTGTGAACTAACACCTTATTCTGGTTGTATTGTATTTGTTAATTTAAATATAATATTTGTTTTGATTATTATTTAAATTTTATTGTATTATATTGTTTAAATTTATCATTAGATACCAATAAAAAATTCACTTGTATAATGACAAATTTGATGTGATTGTGTTGTTATTTTAATATTTTATTATTTAGGTTAACTTTTCATAATAATTCTATCCGATACTCTTACCATTTCTTATATGAATATATGACATTATGTAAAGTCGGTTAACGAAAGCAGAAGAATTGGGACCACACGCCTTAGAGATTGGTAAAGCATAAATTGGTAAAGTGACAGCAGGGGAAAAATTATGTGGCAAATGAAGGTCCCAACTGCATTCACATTTAAGAAATTCAGATAACCAAAAGCTGTTATCGAATCCCTCTCCCTTTGTCTTCTTAAACCCAATTCTGGGCTAGACTTTTATATTGGTCTTGCCAGAAAAATGGGGGCTTCTAAATCAGTTCCACAGAAATCAATCCATGAATTTACTGTAAAGGTGATTCCTTTACAACCCCTTATGCACATGCTTCCTTTTTCTTTGTTGATGGCTGTTTATTTGTTATCTAATTCTTGTTTTATTTCAATTCTTGTTTCCAGGACAGCAAAGGGAAAAATGTAGACCTAAGCATCTATAAGGGAAAAGTGCTTCTTGTTGTTAATGTTGCCTCCAAATGGTTCTTCTCTCTTCAATTCTTGATTTTTTGTTCTTTTTCAATTCAAGAATCCAACTTTAGCTATATTTTTACTGGTTTTTTATTGTTCCTTTTTCATGTCAATTTAAGAATCCAACTTTAAGCTATATTTCTACTGGTTTTCTGTTTTTTGTCATGTCAATTAAGAATCCAAAACTTTAAGCATTTTGTTAGGGTTTTTGACATGAATTTCTTACCATATTTTAAATTTTATTTTTTTGGTTAAAAGAAAGTCAAAATATTACTATAAATGCTTTAACTTTTCCTGAAAGAAAAATATAATTTTTTTTCATTTTTGGTTATTCTTTCCTTGGATGAAACATTTGAAATTCTATAAATGGAAGACCCTTCTTCTCGTATCATCCACAATGTAATCTTTAAAGAGTTTTGTTTAGGGGAGATTTCTCTCAACAGTTTTAATCTTTTTCTTTTATATTAGTTTTCATACATAGGTCAATTGGTCAAACCATATAATAATATTATGTTTTTAGTATAACTTTTTGTCATCTAATTTATCACCATCTTGATTTGCAATTGTAAGCTTTTGCATGACGCCCTAATCACTTACGAACCCAACATATTTATTATTTTTCTGTTCTTTGATTCCTTGTGCATTTGGTGATAATTTTTTATGTTGGCTGAAACAGTGGGTTCACAAGCACAAATTATACCCAATTGACTCAACTCTACAACGAATACAAGGATAAAGGTGGGTGCTATGTTAAGTATCTTGTAAGTACTCTTTTCCCCCCCGACCCCACTTGTGGGATTTCATTGGGTATGTTGTACTCTTTCAATGTTTTATTTCTCTGAAAGTTTGTTCATTCTTGATAGAAGTTTATTGGTGCCTCTAAAGAGACCCTTATACATATATATTTTTGAATTGAGTTATCAGGTTTTGAAGTCTTGGCCTTTCCCTGCAACCAATTTTTGAAGCAAGAACCTGGTACAAGTGAGCAAGCTCAAGAATTTGCTTGCACAAGATTTAGCGCAGAATATCCCATTTTCCAAAAGGTATGGCAATAGAATGATAGCAAGCATCATTTGAATATCAACGGTCATTTCACTCTATTGTCATGACTTACATTGTTTCTTGTTACACTTTTATAATCCTCCTATAGGTACCTTGGCTTACACAAGTCATAAGCATATGTTTAGGATCTTTGAATCCTCGCTATCTATTTCACTTAACTTCAATCCCAAGCTAGTTAGGATATGCAATATCAATCCTCACCATTTATTCCACTTAAATTTTGATATGCTTAATTCCAATATTTAATAATTTAGATTTTTTTTAACGCTAGAAGTGCACTCCTACCTATGTGTATATCTTGGACAAGATTAAAAAGGCTTGTTGAAAATGTTGGACATAATGTAAACAAACAACATGGGTAAATCATAATCCCAACTAGGTGCTATCGTCTACATAGAATCTTTTTCTAACATTGTATTCTATTTTTTGGCTAAGTCTACATAGATTTCAAAATTTCATAGATCTTTCGAGATAACTTCTTTCGACGCGATTTTGGTCCATCTCCTCTCTCTTAACACTTCCAATTATCTTGGTTTCACACCTAAGGACCAGTTTATCTGGAAGTCTACGTAGGACATGGCAAAACTATCTCAAACAACCTTTTAATTATGCAAAATCATACAAGTGATTAAGTTAGCTCCAATACTCTCAAACAACCTTTTCTTATTTTATCCTCTTACATGTGTAAAGTTGTGCCTTTGACACGTGTCTTTTCTAGATTTATCTAATCTTGTATTGTCATACATCTACGACACTAATCTTGTGGATACGCTAGACCTTAAAGGCCTAACATTCACTCCGGTGATACATTGTTGTTTGCCACCGTTCAATAGAACTTGTCTTTCACTTTAATAGGTATCCTTCTATCACATACTACTCTAGTAACACTTCTCTATTTCACCGTCCTATTTCAATTATGTGTTATATCTTCATCTATCTTACCGTTCTCCTAGGATATCGAGTCTAGATATCTGGATTGTCTACATTTATGCACAACAAACTTGTGTAGTCTCACCTCAACTTCACTTTTCTTATGATGGCTATATTTACAATGCATATATTCTGTCTTCCATTTAATGTTAAAACACTTACTTTTTAGGGTGTTTCTCCGTAGTGCAAACTTCTGGTTAACACCCTCACTAGTTTCGTCAAATGCAAACAGTTTGTACATGATAGAAGGACAAATGAACTAGAAAGTACTGAAGGTAAAGGCATTTGACTGTCTAATGAGAGCTCTAATTCAAATCAAAAGAATGAGTAGAGCTGCAAAATTTGCAAAGTGAAAGAAAAAAAATTGAATGAATTTTGAAAGAGAGAAAAAGGTTCAAAGAAGAAAGATGCTGCTTAGGTTCAGGCAGTTGTGACGATCTCAACCTCACTCACACTGAAATCAGTAGTAAGAATTTTTCGACGACAACAACATACCCAGTGTAATCTCACAAGTAGGGTCTTGGGGAGAGAGGGGGAGGGGGTTTAGGATGTACACAGACCTTACCTACCTTTGTGGGGCAGAGAGGCTGTTTGCGATCAGGGGTAATATGAAAAATAATGTGTGACCTGAGAGGCTAGGACGAAACTGAAATTTTGTTAAGTTGAATTCTGGAAATACAGTTGTAATGGCCAAATGTGCACTTACTTTTTCAAGCTTAAAGTATTATATGTTTCTTTCTCCTTCAGAAAAAACTTGTCCTTGAGGTTTTAAATCTGGAAATTGAGAGCAAAGAAAATGATGTTATTCATCTGGGCTTTTTGGTAATAGATTCACCTACTGAACTAAAACTTGTTTAGTTATGTTCAGTATTGCAATTGCATTGATCAAGGGTGGTCCATTGGGGGTGCAAACTGGTAAGTCAGTTGAAAGGAGTTTGAGTTCTATCCAATCCTCTTTTTCAGCTGTTAGACATGAAACATTTGAGTGAATCTTTAATTATACTAGCAGTTGCAAATTATATGTTGCTGCTTCTGCTTCCAATCTTTGTATGGTTTGGTATCACCCAAAATATTCAGAGACAACGTTAAGTTCTTCCTGATAGGCATTAAGGATTGCCTAGTGGTTTGTAACGTTGTATAAACCTAGTCACTGATTTCAAAACCCCTTCAGCATCTATTTATTAACTTGCATTTTTATCCTGCCTAGTGCTCTTTGTAAATTGTTCTTCTTCACCTTATCCATAAGTTATAGAGGGGTGGTAGGAGGATCTGTTTGAAAGATGTAATGGAATTGAAGATTTCAAGAAGAAAAAGTTTCTTTGTATTTCTTGATGAATACCCATGAGAATGGGTGCTTATACAATGAGTCCTAAAACTAAATAAGGAAAGAAAATATCACATAATCAATTCCTAATCAATTACAAATCAATACAATATTGTTCTACTCCTATATTAAGTTACTAGTTTTTGGACACATGCGTTGCACGTGTATATCAAACTATTTAGTACTCCTTCCGTTTCAAAAAGAGTGACCTAGTTTGACTTGGCACAGAGTTTAAGAAAATAAAGAAAACTTTTGAATCTTGTGGTCCTAAATTAAAGTTATGTCGAATGTATAAAATTGCCCTTTAATCTTGTGGTCTTAAACAAGCCACGTGAAAAGCTGAAAGTAAAATGTTATCACAAAAAGAAATAGGTCATTCTTTTTGAAATAAACTAAAAAGGAAAGGAGGTCATTCTTTTTAAAACGGAGGGAGTACTAGATTGTGCATGATCAAGATTGTTGAAATATAGATTTTGCATAATCAGACAAGATTATTGAAATATTTTTGAGTAACAAAAGACAAATTAATACGGTAAAGGTTTCATGAATGTAATACTTTGTTAGTAACCTGTAAATTGAGCTAAAAAATAAGACTAAATCTGACGAAACAAAAGGCAAAGTAGCTATCTATTATCATTTTAGCACCCATGATCATAACAATCCAAAAGAAAAAAATTAATAAAGGCAACAAAAATAAATTGAAAGTGAATTATATACAAACTTATAATATGTATTATAGATTTACTGTCATATTTTTTTTTTCATCTTATCGGCAAAGTAGCTATCTATTAAAATTTAGAAGCATATAATTCTTTTGAGATGCGTCACGAACTAAATTGAACACGGAAAAACTATGGTAAAACTCATATTGGAAATTTTGTTCTGAAATAATGAGGATGACACAAATTTTGATATAAACTTGAAGAAGTTTGACGCTCCTAAGCAACATCTTTAAAAGCTTTGCCAGTTACATGTCCTGGTAAATGGCAAGTTATAATCGATTTCTTGTACAGTTGTTGCTACACCTGTAATCTACACAATTAAAAGTCGAAGCTAAATACTTTTAAAAAATATACAGTAACATGATGAGGAATCAAATTGCTACATCTATATGATTATTATTTAATTAATTAGATGTTTTATGATAGTTTAATTTAGTGTAGAGGTAAATGGTATTTCAACTTTGCACTTGAACTTCCCACTTTTAATAATATAGGATAGGATAGGATAGGATGATCAGTATCAATCAACACTCGCCTTCAAGTTTGTGCAAAGATGTCGCACATGCCCAACTTGCAAACCAGTGTATAAAAAATCCGTTTGTTGAGGCTTTTGGTTAACACATCAGGTAGTAGCTTTTCCGATGACACATGGACCAACCTCAAGATACCACTCGTAACTTTTTTTTTTGATGATGTGTCGATCAATTTCAACATGCTTTGTTAGGTCATGTTGGACTGGATTTTTGGCTATACTGATTGCAACCTTATTGTCACAATACAAGGAAAGTTCCTTTTTCCATACAATCTCAATTTCTATAACAGCTTTTGTAACCACAAAAGTTCACAAACTCCCTGGGCCATAGCTCTATATTCTGCCTCCGCACTTGATTTAGCAACTACACTTTGCTTTTTGCTTCTCCAAGTAACTAGGTTTCCTCCTATAATTGTACAATAATCGAATGTAGATCTTTTTTCATCTAGAGATCCAGCCCAATCCGCGTCTGTAAAGTCTTCTATTTGGAGGTTACCATGTCTGGAGAAAAGTAGACCTTCCCCTGGAGACGAATTCAGATACCGCAAAATGTGAAAGACAGCTTGTATAGAATCTGGGGGATCATGCATGGACTAACTCACTAGTCTAATTGAATAGGCTATATCTCGTCTAGTGTGAGAGGGACAAATGAGTCTTTCATCCAACCTCTGATATCTCTCCTTATAAACTGACTCTCCAACTCTGCTCTGTAATTTGTGGTTGCTTTCATTGGGAGATTCTGCTGGTTTGCAACCTATCATGCCAGTTTCTTTCAAGGGGTCAAAAATATACTTTCTTTGAGAAATAATGATTCTTCTTTTTGATCTAGGAACCTCAAATCCTAAGAAGTATTGCAGTTTTCCAATATCCTTGATCTTGAATTCCTATTCCAACAACAACTTCTTCAATCGAATTATCTCCTCTTTGTCATCTCCTGTCTTCACTATTTCATCATCATAAACTATGAGAAGAGTGAGTTCACCCTTTTGATGTCTAATGAAGAGAGTGTGATCAACATTCCTTTGTTGGTAACCGAATGATATCATTGCTTTGCAGAATCTATCAAACCAACCTCTAGGAGATTGCTTCACTCAGTACAAGGCTTTCTTCAGTCTGCATACCTTTCCTCGACTTTATTCAGTAGTAATCTCCTTGTATACCTCCTCTTCTAACTCTCCATGAAGAAATTCAGTAGTAATCTCCTTGTATACCTCCTCTTCTAACTCTCCATGAAGAAATGCATTCTTCACATCAAACTGTTGTTGTAAGTCCCAATCAAGATTAGCTGCACAAGATGAGAATTCTACTCCAACAGGGGAAAATGTCTCGTGATAATCTATTCCACTGAGTGAACCCCTTAGCCACCAATCTTGCTTTGAATCTAACAATGGAACCATTAGCTTTATATTTAACAGTAAAACCTATTTACAACCAACTTCTTGTCCGGTGGTGGTGCCACAAGTTACCACATCTCATTCTTTGATAAGGCCTTCATTTCTTCAATCATAGCTTGCTTCCATTTAGAATCTACAAAAGCTTCCCTACAATTCTAGGGAATAGACACAAAAGAAATAGGCAAGGTAGAGGCTCTATAGGAAGGAGAGGCAAAATTATAGGAAACAAAGTTAGATAATGGGTGTTTGATGCAAAATCTGACTCCTTTCCTGTGAGCAACATGCAAATCTAACTCATTAGGAAATGTTGATAATTCACGAGAAGAACAAAATTCGGTTCGGCAGATTGCATGATGACTTCTTCTGCTCTATTTCTCCTTGATTAAGTTATCAATATCCAAATGCCCAACAGCCTCCCCCTGAATTCTTTCTCCATTTTCACTTTCAACAATAGAACTACGAAAAACCATCTCTAATGCTGAAATAGGGCTCAAATTCTTGAAAGGTAACATCCATGCTGACAAAGAATTTCCTAGAAGGAGGGTGATAGCATTTGTACCCTTTCTGTGTTAGAGAATACCCAATAAAGACACATTTAAGAGCTATAGGATCAAGTTTCCCAGAGTTTGTAATGTGAACAAAGCAAAAACACCCAATACCTTTGGAGGAACAGTAACACCATTCTTACCCTTTAAGGCCTCAAGGCACTTTGAATTCATTGTAATTGGTTATGTAATATTATCTTTCCTTGTTTAGTCTTAGGGCTCACTGCATAAGTACCCATTATCATAGGTTGTTTATTCATCAAGAAATACAAAGAAACTTTTTCTTCTTCTTGAAATCTTCAGTTAGATGTTTATAGCTTCCAGAACTTTTGTAGTTGTTGATTATAAATGCTTGAAGCTGAATTCAAGCTCCTTTGTTCCTCGATTGACACCCTTAAGCTTCAAATCATTCACCATTAGTGCAGTTCACAAGCTCTAGGAAGTGATGCTTTGATTCCGAGTTGTAACTAGAGTGCCAATTCAAATCAAAGGAACCCAAAGTAGTTCAGAAGTTGCAAAGAAAAGAAGAGAAAATGACGGAAAAAAACTGAAGAACAGTACAAGTTCAGATGGAGAGATGCTTAATTCATTCCAATCCTCCTGCCAATTATGATACCGAAGCATCAAAATATAGGTTTAGGCAATTACAAAAATCCCAACCTCATGTTGATGTAACTAGTGACAAGTTGCAAGGTGGGCTAAAATGTAAAATAGAGTTTGAACTAGGAGCAACTGTAATGTGAAAACTTTGAAATGCTGTTATAACTTATAGCTGCCAAATGTTGTGTACTCCTGCACTTAACGTACTATTTTTTCTTATAATTTTTTTTGGGTTGATAAAGTTGAGATTACACTTTATATAATCATATGACTAGAAGAGGAATTAAAGTAATTGTAGAAGTTCAAGAACCAACTGATCTGTGGCTAAATTGCTGAAGTTTATGGATCATTTAACTGTGTTGTGGTTTAGCCATATGGATCCTCTTTTCCCATTTTTATTGTCCTCGAGAGTATTTTGCAAGATTGCCAGTATGTCCTTTTCTGTAGTTAGCTAATCATTGCCTTCAAGTATGCCATGAACAATCAGAACTTCTCTCTGTTTTTTACTACTGAATTCATATTGTCGTTTCTTTTTTAAAATATTGGCTATACCATATCCCTCTTTCTCTCTCTTTGAACTTGTTCCTATTTGTTCACCTTAGCATTCAGTTTTGAGTTATTTTCATATTTTATTTAATTTTCTGTTCTGCAATAAGATGTACATAGTAATTGGATCTTGGTGTTATACAACTGCATCGTTTAAAAAGATAGAGCAAAAAATAGTCTATGTAAAATGTCTGTGAAAAGCGTAGTGGAAAAAAGGTTGGCTATATACTTCATAAAAAAAAAGACAGTTGGCTATATTGTTAACATCCATTAAGCTGATAAAATATATGTTCGAAAATGGAAGCCGTGGTTGCAATTGCTAGAATACCTCTTAAGAATTATCACCATGCACTCTGCTATCGCTTGATATGGACTACCAAAGTTAGTCTGGCTCTAATTAAATCTACGATATAATAAGGGGAAAGAATGTGATAATAATTTCTTTGCCCTCTCTGGATATTGGGTACCCTACTTTTTATGCCATTTATCCTTGAGTCCCCCTCCCCCCTAAAGAAATGCTGCTTAATAAATTGTTCCCGATTGAGATGCTTAAAATATTTGAGTGTTTATGAACTACGTGTAACTTCCCTGTGCAAGGACGGTCTTGCACTATTTTGTTTAAAATTCTCCCTTGATGCTATAATGGTCTAGTTGTGGATTATAGTTGTTACTTGACCATATTGGTTGAGAAAATGGTTGTTATTTTCTTATGTTGTCTTGGGTAATTCTCACTGTGAGCTTACATTTGGACTTGAGGTAGACCCAAAATCATTTTTTTAGTATGGTATCAGAATCAAGCTCATTGCAATTTTTGTTTTACTCAATGTTGGGCCCTTATGTTATGTTGTGCACGCTCCAGATGCTCAATCATGGGCATGCGGAGAGGTGTTTGGTTGGTTTTAAGAATAGGTGGTTGTCTCCTTGCATTGTTTTGGATGATCATCACCTCATGAGCTAGCTTTTGAGGCTGAGTTAGCCCCAAGATTTATTTTCTTAATGATAGTTATCGTTTTGCCTTAATAATAAACCACACATTCTTATTCTTCCCTAAAACAATTAAGCTTTGATTGTTTTGGTCTTGCAATCCAACTGCATGTTCCTCTTCAGATCCTACATCTGATAACTTGAAAACTGTCATTTCTCTGTTAAGCACATATTTTAGCCTAATAAAGTTTAGATTTGGAGAATAATATCATCTAAATCGAAGATTTCAAGGTTTCCAGTTATGATGTGTCATTGTCATGTACGTATTCTTGTCTCTCTACCCAAATCTGGAAGCAACCGTCTTTCGTGAGTACAGCATTCTGCATAGAATATGTATTCAGTCTTAATTAAGATTTTGAACCAAAATATATGAATAAAGCTTATATTGTTGTTTGATTGCAACATAGAGGACTTAGTAACAAACTTTAATCACAAAGATTTGATTCTCAGGTGCGAGTTAATGGTCCGAATGAGGCACCAGTCTACACATTCCTTAAAGCAAGCAAAGGTGGTTTCCTCAGTAAAAGTATCAAATGGAATTTCACCAAGTTTTTGGTTGATAAGGAAGGGAAAGTTATCCAGCGCTATGGCTCAACCACTCCACCTTTATCAATCAAGGTCTCTCTCTCTCTCTCTCTCTCTCATTTACACACACACACACACTCACTCAGCACTGTACAAAACAATGCAACACAATACCCACACTAATACTGAAATTTGTATGGTTATCCTTCCCTTGCTTATAATCATAAGTTCTCTTAAGGTATCACTTCCGCGGTGGTTTTGAGTAAATACACCTTGTCAATTCTCCTCTAGAACACTGATAAACCACACTTTGATTATCCTTTATAGTTGTTCTCTGATGAAACCAAATGTTGATTGTTTCCTCAGTCACCATCCCTTTTAGTCCAATGACCATCGTGGATATTTTTTGTATAAAATGGTCATGGTTGATAGCATAGCACAGTAGGATTTGACAAAATTATGCACAAGCATCTTTTCAAGTTCTTTAGTCTTTATCACTCTCCATCCCATGCTAGGATTATTTTGTCTTTCTGTAACAATACCTATATTGCCCTTCACTCCATGACATAATAGTTTGGTCTTCTCATACCTCGGTAACACAAATTAGAGTTTTATACTGCTAGATGGAGGAAAGTTGTAAGAATGGCATAAAAAAAAGAAGAGAACTGTTGGTGAAATGATAGTAGTGTTTGTTCAGAAGAATTCCGCTGAACTTGAGAATATGCTTTAATTAATAACACAACTGAACATATTTTTTAGGACAAAGAAACAAAGGAAGGAGCAATAAAGGTTTTAATAGACTTTCCTGTGTAGACTAGAAATGTAAAGCATTTGTTATATCTCTTGTTTGCATTCATTAATTTCTTGCAAAGATTATGATATAGATACATACTACTAAGCGTTCTTAACGCCACCTTGTTAGCCTCTACATCTGAAATTCTGATTCTCCGTGAGAATCTATCAACTTAGTATAATGAAGGGGAAAAAGAGTACTATACAAACATTAGTGCCAATTAGGTTAGAGAAAATTTTCTAGTTGTTTACATTTCAGATATCTCAAGCCAGCAACTTCTTAGGAGTCAGTTTTGGCTTGCCCTTCTACTTGTAGTCAAGTGGCTGAACGCCCATTTCCTCTTATTATTCAGATAGGTTCAGAACCCTATACAAGAGGCTGCTTGCTGCTCGCCTAGAGATTGTGGGCTAGTCATATCTTTTACATTTAGTCCAATACTTAAAATTTGCGTCTTAACAAAAATTTGGGTACGATGATTCTAATTGAAGAACTAGTTCCTTGTTCTCACTGATGGAATCAGGATTTTCACTAAGGTGATCCACAATTTGAAAAAGTTAAACACATGAAGAAGCCAACCAATAGGATTCAACCTCTATTGTATATTTATATACATAAAAATTTATGTTGACCTCGGATGAACCCCGCGCCCGTAGCTCCTGCCTGCTTGTCCTTGTACACTCTTAAATGGTTTTAACAACTAAGTAGCAAATCTTGCTTGGATTTTGTTGCAGGCAGATATCCAGAAGGCATTGGGGGAGAATTGAGAAGATTGTGTCTAAGTAAAGAGGACAGTAGAAGAAGCTTTCTGACAAAATTGTATTTGCTAATAGTTGGTGTGCTCTTAAGTTTAAGTTCATCCCTTTTTGTGACTGAATGATTTATTTGCTAATATACTATTGTATATTCTGTATTTTAGCTTGAAGTTGTATCCTCAGGGGTGTCAAAAATAAGTCCAACTATACCTAATCTGTTCAATTCGTCCAAAATTTTAAGGGTGGGCTCAAGAGAATATGAATTGAGTTCAATCTCAACTCATTCAAGCCTTAATCCATTTTAAGAAAATTCTCAATTGAGCCCAATTTAATCTCCAATTTTAATCTGTTTTAAAGATTCTTTATTTACATTGATGTAATGTATGTTTCTATATTAAATGAATGACTATTTTATATCTTTTAAGATTTATCTGTCCATTTGTAACTTTTTTTTTAAAAAAATTGTTGAATTAAAATTCAAATTGTTGATATAAAATTTAAATAATAATATATTAAAATTATTGAGATTAAGCAGGTCAAATTAGGTGGGTCAAGATCTAACCCATTTTACCATTTGAGCCTAATCCATTTGAGTCCAAAGTAAATTTGGGTGGGTTAGGATCCAATCCAATTTCTTAACTTATTTTAATATTTTCAATTTTAATTCAACCTGTCTATTTGACACCCCTATTCAGTATCTTTTTGTATGTAAATTGATATTACCTATTAAGAAGCAAACAAGTTTTGTATATGAAATATACTTGTCATTAGGGGTGTACAAGCCAAATCGAACCGCGAACCAAATCAAATCGGAAAAAAAATCAATCACTCTTGGTTTGGTTTGGTATTAAAAGAAAAAATGTCAAACCGAACCCAAATCAAACATATATATATATAGATAAAAAATATTATTTATAATCTACTTTGTTAATATATTTTTAGTTAGTTTATATATTTTATTTCAAATTTGAGCTTGTAAAATTTGTAAATATTTTATTTTGTATTAAGATCCGAAGTTACAATTATATCGTTATAGTTTTTCAAATTCGAAGTTAACAATTTACTTTGTAAATATTTTGTTTTGTATTCAGTTTGCTTGTAGTCTTTAATCTTATTAATTTAACATAATGAACGTTGATATTTCAAAAAAAATATATTTTATACTCATGTGAATTTTACTGTCTTTTCTAAAATTTCTATTAATTTAACATTTTTTAAATTTGGCTTATCACACAGGTAAGTGAAAATATATTTGATCTCTTTTTCAAATACCGTATAATAAAAAACTGAAAAAACCGAAAAAACCCGACTAAAGTCGAAATAAAAAAAAACTTGACTTTATGTGGTTTGATTTTATTTTTAAATTTAATAAATCGATATAATTGGTTTAGATTTTTTTTAATGAATAATCAAACCAAACCGACCTATGTACGTACCTACTTGTTGTCATGATGCAATCTGGTATTTTGGTAAAGACCTTTTGATTTGTTTCTTTATCTCTCTCTCTTTTAGTATGATTATATATAAATTAATTCCTAAATAAATTAATTATTAGAGTAATTATCTAGCAAGTAATTTGATATAATTAACATTTATATCCCACAAAAATCTGTACCCTATAAGGGTATTTTTGGAAATACATGAGCACTCAATCATATAAGTGTCAACGTGTCAATGCAAACAAAAGTGCTAGTTATGTGTAGCTCCTTCCAAATCACAATGTCACATCTAATCAAAATTATATACTATCTACTATTTGAAAACTTTATGTAATATCCTATGGATTATTTTACTTGTCGTTCTTGTTAAAAATAAATAATATTAAAATAGTTATTATTTTAAAATATAATTAAGTAGAATGAGAGAATATTTAAAATCTAAGTGAAGAGAACTATTTGCATTTACACTTAGATTTTCTATTAATTAAACAATGTTATTCCCTTCGTTTTAATTTATGTGACACTTTTTAAATTTCGAGATTCAAACAAGTGAATCTTTGACCGTCATTGTTTCATATATCTTTTGATTATTTTAAATTGTCAATTATTATGACTTATAATACTTTTTACGTAGTTAACAAATATATAAATTTCATTTCAAAAAAATTAAAGATTCTACGTGCAAATTTCCTATCAAACTTGAATTGTTTGACTCTCAAAAAATAAAAAGTGTCACATAAATTGAGACAAAAAAAATATTATTTTTAAAATAAATGATTTTCTAAGTGAAGAGAACATGTTAGTAAATAAAGAGAATATTCATTGAAAAGAGACTTAACATAATAGTTAAAATACATAGTTCATTAAGGAACGTGTATATAGAAAATGTGACAAATAAAGTATGTCAAAAGAAATATTATAATTATCACAGTGTTATTATAATTTGCTTTATGTTTTTTCCAGATTGTTCAAGATGTTTGCCTGCTTTTAGAGTTTCTTTTAAAAAAATCTGTTTTTTGTAAGGTTTTTGTATTAAAAATAGTAGTATTTCGATGTCAATGTTTTGAGTTAAAGCTCATTAGTATTTTCTTGTCTCCTTAGAACTGTACACAGGGGCGGATACATATGGGTTTTAGGAGTTCACCTGAATTTTTTGGTAAAAAATTATATGGTATATATAAGGTAAATCTTTTATATTTATATAGATATATTAATTTTGAACCCTCTCATGAACAAGAAATAAGTTATAGTGTATTGGTAGTTCTACTTTTAAATTGACTCTTGCATTCAGGGTTCAAATCTTATTGTTAACATTTTAATTTTTTATCTTCACTTCATTTAGTTTCAGGACCAATTTTTCACCTTTTTTTTTAAAAAAAATAATTCTAAAAGAGAAGATTTAAATCTAAAAAAATCCAAACGTGCTAAAGATATGTTATAACAAAACTAACTTTTTGTACCTATAAACTATATACTACTACTTCCTTGGAATTATATTTTGTTGGCTTATTCACGCGTTTATTCTTTTATTTTTCGAACCCCTAAATGAAAATCCTGAATCCGCCACTGACTGTACATACATTGTCAACAAGTGTTATATCTATACCCTTCTTAAATCAAAATACATCAAGTTATCGTAGTTAAGTGATTTAATGAAGTAACATTATGAATTAAGCAATTATAATTTGATGTTTATATAAATATTTAATGCAGAGTTTCTTTTACTATGTTAAGTATAATAATGAGGAGACTTATTATTACGATCCAAGATCCAATCCATTGGATCGTGAGGACGTTTACTATTACACTTAGATAAGAGAACCCTCAATCACAAATTTCATTATAACACGCGGAAAATGAATAAAACATAATCTAACACCCTATGCAATTATGGAATTACTATTAACTAGATTTAAAACTCAAGGTTATTTACAAAAGAACACACTAACTCCCCAAGGTACTAGACTAAACAAGTATAAAAGCTACTAAGATGATATAGTTTATAAAGAAAATAAGATACAACTCCCACCATAAGGAACATTGAGTAGAAGCTGTCAGATATTACCATCGCATTCACCTAAGAAACATCACTGAATTCTACAATCAGACTATGACAATTTCATAGCAAGAGTAGTATTAGTACAAATAACACGTACTAGTAGGCATCATCGATCGATCCAAATCGACCACATAATAGAAAGTAGACATTCAGAAGGAAACATGAAATATGAAAGTTACACCACCCCAAGTCTCTATCTACATGCTTTCACCATCCTAGGTATAACACCCATAAACTAGTACATTTTGATCTCAGCGTCCTACCTTATACATTTCGTTGCCAACTCTACCATTAAACAATCGACCATCTTTCTACTCTAAGCTTCTCAAGCCTACTTTTTATGTTACTCTAAGGTTTCTCAAGCCTACCTTTCATGTCATTTTAAGGCTTCACAAGCCAACCTGTTATGCCACCCTAAGACTTCCCAAGCATACATGTTAAACGACTCTAAGGCTTCTCAAGCCTACATGTTATATCACCCTAAGGCTTCCCAAGCCTACCTATTATGTCACTCTCATATTGAATCATAATCTAACCCTTCTATCACATAGAGATTTCCGAATGAAAGGCCACAACTAGCTCTGTTAACCAACCTACTACTCTCTTTCAAGTTTTCATGCTAATATCGGGCCCTTTTGAACCAGTACCTGAAACTCCCACCTTACACCAACTCGGTCATCTTGACTCAAATATCCCTTGCCTTATATGTTCTAAACACTGAACAATCATAGATAGTCTCAACAATAAAACTATGCATCAGATCGGGTCATTAGCCATGCATTGTAATCAAAACTTAACAAAACAAATAATATACAATTGTAATCACAAGTATAGCATAGTCCGAACTTTCAGTCTCCTCACCTTGAGTTAATATGAACAATAAACATGAACAACCTTAGCACGACAAGCCATACCTGATTCATTACACCTTTCAAATAATCTGGACCACCAAAGATCCCTAAAACACCATCCACAATATTTAACATACAAATCCGATCTACACAAGAACTATCCCAACATTTAAACACAAATTTCGGTCACTCATGGACCAACATGCAATAATCACATTAACAATGTTTTAGAAAATAGGAGGTTTTAAAACTTTTTCTGCATAAAATCTCGATTTACCTTGCTATAGTGGTTCTCATCCCATTATAGCGCCTACATGTGCCTACTATAGCGTCTTGTCGCTTGCTATAGTAGATAACATGAACTCCAGAGACTTGAATCTCCTGAAAAACCCTTTTTTGCAACATACCTTTGACCCTTAATGTCCCAAATTAACTATTTCCTTCATGCCAAGTTTGATTTCAGGAGTTTTACTCACCTGAATTTGATTCTGAACCTATAGACTCCTTAATATCTTAGCAAATAGAAAAATTAATTCAAGTTTAGAAATATTATCCAATCCATTTCTGGATTGTCCTCGACTCTATCTCGCTCATATTCCATCAGAGAGTAGCCTAGGCTAAAATTTTCAAGTCGTTATTCAAAAAGTTTTCTAGCTTGATTTCTTTCACAAATAGTTCTCATGTGACGAAGGGACGAGTAGTTACACTTATCCCCCATTGTATCTTTTTACCATATTAATTGTATATTGTGATGATCTTATGAATGATGAATTTGTGTATCACTTAATACAGTACATGAACACCTAGGCACCTTTCAGGCCATGATTATATGGATAAAATTAAGACCCTTAAGCATGTGCGTACAGACTAGAGTGAGACATATAATTATTGAGGGAGTGTTAGAGGGTTCTGGCCAGATGAAGATTATATTGTTTTATTGTATTTCTGAATATGATTTACATGATTTTACTGTTTTGTTGTATTTCTAAAAAATGTGCTTATGATTTATATTAATTGGATAATTATATATTGTGGTGGATATTGCTATCTATTTGTATTATACTAAGATACTTAGAAGAATAACTTTGCAAAATTTTGTAAGAAACAACAAAGTTTAAAGTATATTTTCAAACTATAAAGTTAACATCAGTAAAGAAAATATAATCTACAAGAAAACATAAACAATATTGAAAAGAAGAAAATCGAGTTCGCTGAATACACAGTGTATCCTTAAGAAAATTATTCCTCTCAAGTACTCGAGGCTAATGTAATATATCCTCCTAGAATAGATCGATCTTACTCACCGATGTATTGGTACCTAAAATCATGGTGTGAGCGATTCACTCAAAGATAGTAAAGTACACTAGAATTTGTTTCTGCAGAATAAGAAAAAGTTCAAAAAATCGTTGTTTTGGAAAGAGGAACCCCTCTATTTATAGACAATAAAAGGGTAGTGTAAACAAATGTTTATTGTGCCTTATCGGAAAGTCCCTTTGAAAAAGTCACAATCTTTCCAAAAAATTAAAACCCTTAAAAAAAAAATCACAACCTTTCGTAAAAATCACAACTCTTTAGAAAAATCTCAACTCTTCATTTTTCATTCACACCTTTAGGTGCGGATAGTTGTGACAAATTGATCAGATGTAAGTTGTACATTTATTTTGTACTATTAATAGTCATGAACGTATCACGTATGTTTGAATGGTTGAGGTTAATGGCGGAAAAGATGTTGTATGATATTCCTTCTGTTTCTTTTTGATAGTCATGTATATTAAAAATATTTGTTTCAAAATAGTTGTTAATTTAAACAATCAAGAGAGAACTAATTATATTTTTCTAACTTTACGCTTAATATTAATTATTCTAGAATTAAGAGACATATATATATAGATAAATATTAAAGAATTAATAAGAGAGATATTGGTCAAACAACACTCCTTATTAACATTTTTTTAAATGTTGTGTTAAATCTTATCATGACAACTAAAAGAAATGAAAGGAGGAATACAACAGACTAGTTAACTATACTAACAAGAAGATTTATTAACTTTACCTAAGTATCAACAAGAAATCAGTTAGATAACCAATTGAGGGTTCTTTAAACTTTTAAATTTTAATATTCATAAAATTCAAATTCAAATTCCAACATTGGCCTAACAAATTAAGCAATGTCACATCTAAACAAACATCAATTGAAAAAAAATTAATCATAGCATTGAGATAAGGTTTGGAGTTTTCTTGTGTATGCTTGCTTGTCTTTAAGTGAACATTCAACAAAGGGAGAAGTATGTAATATATACATACCTCGTGGGCATGTTGGACTAATATACTTTAGGAATTATATTCTTCTTTTAATTAATTAAAAATAAAATAGATGTCACTACCACAAAACAAAGCCAATTTATTATCTTTAGAATTAGTTGGCCAATATTTGTCTTTATGATAAGTCACATGCCATGTGAAGTTATTTTCTATGTTCCCTATTTGTTTGTTTTGATTTATAAGCCCCATCTAGTATGGAAGTTCAATATTTTCATTATGATTGGGATGCAATTATTCAATTTTTTATTTTATTTTTAGTTTTAGTTTTAGTTTTGTGAATAAAAAATCTAATTTTTTTCCTTTGGGAGGGGGTGAGTCATGACTCATGACAAGGAGAGATAATTAAGAAGATGTGATTTTATTTTTTATTTTTTTGAATAAGGTATTGACATGTACAATTATTTTTTGTTGTTTTCTATTTATTGTTTGATATCTCAAAAAATTACTTTAAAATAATTTTATTTTTTAAGATTTGAATTTTAAAAAATTTAAGTAAAAATGAAAAGTGCACTAAACACCTCATGAGGACTTAATGATTTGAATCATTGTTACACTAATATTGTGTAAAATCTATATGGTGTAATTGCAATTATTGGACTGTAACGATAATCTCGTTATTATTTCTCAAATGATTAGTCAAATTAAAGTACTTGGCCATGAATTTGCCTTTTTATTTAGCAAGAAATTTTTCACATAATTTTTTTTGTGTTAGATATACTATTTAATAATTTTCTCCGATTTTTTCGGTTTATAGGTGGTAGCAAAATAACGACATGTTTCAAACACATGCATTTGGAGATAGACAAACTAATTATATGCTGATTTTCTAGCAAATGAAGAGCATAAATTGACATAATTTAAATAGACGGGAAATTTAAGATATATGAGAAGTAAGAACTTTTGAAATTTATAATCTAATTAAAATATGTTAATACAATTGTGCATGCTGTTGAATAAACTAATGGGCAATGACATTAAGCATGTTATAAAAGTTTTTCATTAAGCTTAAGATGGAAAGTAAAAAGTTAATTATTTCCTAATATAGAAATGTATCTTTATAAAAAAAATTATATGCTATATAAATTAGAAATAAGAAAGTATACTAACATATAAATGTATTCAAACAAAGATCAGAGATTTTTGTGTCACGCTCTGAGCCTACACCTTGGACGTGGCCGACACTCGAAGACCACTGCTGGCCTCAAGCGAACCCTTGACCTGACTTACTAACTCAACGGAAGACTATATGCATCTTTATAAAGATCAATAGAACACTACTCAACTTAGCTAATGAAATAACTTAGAATGTTTAATAGTCAACATTCAACTTGGCCAAAATGACAACTTAAGTCTTAACATATGAAATGAAAAGTAAAGGCAACTGAATTCACTAATTGACTGTCTGACTGTCTGACTATCTATGAAGCCTCTAAACAACTGAGATGGATGTCGGGACAGGCCTGCGACATCCTAATGAACTAATACTAAAACTGAAAGCAATGTGAAGGAGTCCTCTGGAATGCAAAGACGCTCACCAACAGACTCTGAACTGCTCACTGGATCAACGAATGCGCCGGATGCCGATCCTAGTTATCTGTGTCTGCATCATAAGACGATGCAGGCCAACTGACATTAGTACATTGAATGTACGAGAATGCGAGTTGAAATGCTAAAACAACATAGGCTCGAAAGAGATTGTGAAAGAAACACTTACCTTGGCTCTTCTCAACTCTTGAATACTTAAATAAACTCATTTCATTATAACGCAGTTTAAAACAAGTTCAATATAAAGAAAAACTGTTGAAAACATGTTGTCAATTCACAATCATAATATCTTAAAAAGACAAACCATGCTCCCTTTCAAAGTCTACTTGTGCAATGCATGAATGAAGTCCCATACCCTTATTCACACTAAGCAAAACCCTTGAGGAACCATGCTACTACTGTTGTGGGAGTTTCTCTAACCGACAACCATCACTTAAGAACAATAGTGATGATACAACACTTTACCTCACGCTGCCGAAGCCCATCCTATACATTGTCGTGATATAGAAAGCTAACTCACTAAGTGGATCCACTAGTCTATGCGAAAATGATTCATCTAAAAAGTATGACCCTTTTCTACCCATGATGGCTACATGGTTTATGGGGGCTGTGAGTTATCTGAACTCTCCCCCATATCGGTGCTCAATACTACTCCCAAAATATACTAGCTCTTTATGTTTTAAAATCATACTTCTTTCTGTGATTTGAGATTAGTGCTCAAAAACTTAGTTCAAAGGTCATCTCGGAAATCTCAGTTTCCCTGCTTGTTTCATTTAGAAAGCTATTTCTCTTTTCTGAAAACTAGCCCGAAGGCTCTTTGAAAATCTCAGTTTCCGTTCTTATTTAAATGTGAAAACATTTAAAATCTTTTTGGGAATACTTAGTCCCCATATACTTTTTGAAGAAATGAACTTCAATCTTTACTCTTTACTCTTTACTCAACATGAACTGTAAGTCTTCAAACAAAGTTAAAAGCATCTGCAAAAGACTTCTTGAAAAGACTCAAAAAACTTCCTAAACTTGGCTCTTAACTTTCCTTGAATTTGAATTTATGGATTCAAGGTTATGATTCATGTTTTTGGATGATTTCTAGATGTTTAGAAGTCATTTAGAGTAGTTACAATCAATAGGAAGTGTTAATACACTTTAGAAGGACTTAAATAGGCTAAACGACGAAAACTGGTGAAAAAAAGACGATTTGGGCGCATCCCGGGTGTGCCGCGCCTACCCCAACTTACTGGGGCTCAAATCTGGCGCACTGCTGGGGCGTCGCCCTAGCCTTCCTGGCGCAACGGGGGCGCGTCGTGCCAGCATTGCCCCAGGCAAAACTGACGAACCTTTTTCCTCTCGTTTTCTGATCCTAAATCGTTTTAATCTGATTCTTTTTCTCAAATTCACTTTAGATTCATCTACTCAAATCATATACACAAAATCTAACCCAAACAACTCAAGGAAACAACACTTAATCAACAAGAAACTCCTTAATCCCAACTCATATTCAAGAACGAAATCAAATCAAGAACAACTATCAAGAACATCAATTTCTCAATCTTTTTAGGACGAAAATACGCTGAATTAAGCATGCTTGGCACGTGGGTGAACTAACCCAATGCTATGTGATCTCACATACCTCTTAGGGATCAAACCCATGGCGAAAATCCGCTACAACACTCAAGGATCTCGACGGACGCTTGATCCTCTCCTCTTTTCTCCTTTTTTCTCTTCTTTTCTCTCAACTAAAACCCTAGGCTAATTTTAGAATTATAAAACTGAACCGAATAGGATTAGACCCTAAAATATTACTAAAAACGAATTAAATCTGATTGGGTAAGGAAAAGGCCAAAATACCCCTCACTATTTTCGGCTAACTTTCCTTAACTTGACAGCCTAACTTCAAAAGGCCATATCTCACTTATCCGACCTCGAAACTTAGCAAACTCAGCGGCGTTGGAAAGATAATTCAAAGATCTTTCCTACGGTATCTGGTAGAACACCTAACTCATCTTGAGCTAGGAGTTATGATCATTTGAAGTCGACCCAAAACTCATACTTAGCTTAACTTGCAAAATTTCAGATTTTGCTATTTCCAATTTAATTCTTTTTGGAACTCAAGACGCTACATCTAGTGACCTTAACACTTAAGAAGTTTTAATTTCTCGGTAAAAGCCTACTCACAACGAAGGATGGTTCGAGTCTTAGTTCGAAATTTTTTTCTGGGATATTACATTTTGATTCAAGCCTGAATATCATCTTTGCTAGAGAGCGCTTTATCTTTAATATAAGAGTACTTTTCGATATACATTAAATTCATAGAATCACAATACAAATTAAAAAGAAACCCAATAGTTAAAAAATTAAAATCAAGGGTCCAAGTCAACTTGGGTGAAGAAAATGTGAACTATGTCCTTGGCAAAGGATGATGGAAATTTATAGTCAAATCTATTTATAAAAATGTTTGTCTCGAAATTTTTTTTAAAAAATTCAAATTATAATGAGATATTGTTATAGAAAATATATAATATAACATAATACAAAAATCATTTTCAAAGAAAATTAGACTATTGTAATGAAATATTAGTATAAAATATCAGATGATTATTATAGAGAGGTTTGACACGAAGTTTGCAAAAGTCGAATCGATCGATAAATCGAACCGAAAAAATATTGAGTTTTGTTATAGTTTTATAAAAAATATATTGGATTATTGGTTCGATATTGATTTTTTAATATTATGTTATTGGGTAAATTGATAACTCATCAAGACAATAGTAATTTACTATTTTACCCCTACATAAATATTAAATATTAATATTAATACCTTATTTGTTACTACATTTGCCCTTTAACCTTCAATTCACATTATTGTCGTAATTCTTTTATTGTGTTGCACTGTATAGTTGTTTTCATGTTAACTACTATTGTTTCTAGTTTCTGTGCATTCTGTAAATTACATTATTGTCTTGTCACACCAAATTGTTGGAGAAGTCATACAATTACACCCTCTGTCCACTTTTAGTTGTTATGATTTCTTTTCTTAGAGTCAAACGATAAGAATTTTGAATAACATTTTATAATGTATTTTTTTCATCATATTGATATGCAAAAAATATAATTTATAGTACTTTTTGTATAGTTTTTGAATATTTATTTTTTTGTTTAAAATATTGATTTAATAATGTAATCTAATTTAACTTTAAAAAATAGTCAAATTGACTTTTGAAACACAATATGACAACTAAAAATGGATGGAGGGAGTATTTTATAAGCATTTTCTTATTGATTAAATCGAAATAATCGATAAACCAAAAACTGAAAACCGATAAAAATATCTTATTAAATCAGTTATTGATTTAGCATATTTAAAAATCAAAATTCGATAATCTATAAAATGAAACTGAACCAACTGACCCCTAAATTTGACTCTATACTCTGAATAATTGAATTGAAGAATATTATCTTACTATAAATTTCAAAGTGTTGATTGAAAAGACATTGAACTGGTTTGCCTCTCGGGCGGCAATGATCACAAGTGGCCGGCAACTGATAATTGACTATACATCCCTTTTATGTTGTTTTTGTCACATGAAATATAAGTTGTTATATGGTCACACACACTACACAATAGTTTTTCATTTGGTATTTGATATACGTATATTAGAGTCTGACTATTTTAAATTTGTATTGTATATGGTTCCATTCAGGGGGAAAACGCTTCCTATCAAGAATTTTTTCATATTCAAAACTCAAACCTGAAACATCTGATTAAATGATGAACAGTCTTATCTATTGTACTATTCCGTTGATGGTACACATTACTACTATTACCTAAAGAGACAGAGTGCACGTGATATCACATATTTTTGAATTTGAACTAATTAATGTACTTGAGAAGAGTATCATATCTTTGACCTGGCCCCTCTTCCTTCTTCTTTGATATATAATTAAAGAGGCACTTGGAAAACACTAGAATCTCATGGTTGGTATTATGTCAAACATTCGTCTACTATAGAGTTGAATTTATACAAAGAAAGAGTTGTATGTATGTATATAATATAGTTCAAGTTGGTTGGTTGTGTCTCATATTCTTAATATTAATATTATTCACATTTTTTTACCAAGAAAATGTTAGACTTTTTGGTACATAACCAAGCTAGTACTAGACTACTAGTATTGTGTAGTGCGTATGTGATTTTGATGTCGTAGGTTATGAAGACAATAATTTTGTATATTAACGTGGCACGACCACACAATTGTATAGTAGAAGTATTAAGTGGAAAAATAATTAGACAATTATGGAGTTTTTTAGAAAATTATTCACTTTTTAAAAAAATAAAAAATCATTTTATTTCAAAATAAGTGTTAGGTCATAAGATTTGAAAAAAGTACTTTAAATGTGTTTCCAATTTCATCTTTATAAATTTTAAATAAATTAATCTCTTCTATCATTTTGCAAACAAAATTATAACCAAACACAACAATCTATCTTTTTACTCCAGCTTTATAAATTTCAATTTTTTTTTAAATAAAATAAAATTTATAACCAAACGCCTGGCAAGTAAAGAAAGAATGAAAGTCATAAAGATGTTACTAATGAGTAATGATCTTTACGCTAGTGAGCTTTCAAACTAGTATCGCTACAAAAAGTAGAGAAAAGCGTAGCTAATTAGTATTTTCTATAGATTTGGTCAAACTCAATAATTTTAATTTAATGCTCGTATAAATATTAAAAAATATATATATATAAGTATTAAATTTCAACTTTAGTAACTCAAATAATTAGTGAATTCAGTAACATATTGAACACACAAAATTCATTTAACATAGTAGAACTGTAAAAATGATAGGTCATTGAAGTTGAGGAAATTGAACTATGAGTCATCGTTTAATCGAAAAGGGTTAACAATGCTCAAAACGTATTATAAATAATTTTAAAATATAATATATATTCTCTTTCTACCTATTAGATTAAAAATGCTTTCAATGTTTTTATAGGTCTAATAATGTCTTTTTTTAACATCACAATGACATCACAACAAATGAATCATTTAATGAAATAAGTGGTTTCATCTTATTAGTCTCAAATTACATCTTATTAGACCTAAAAAAAACGTTGAAGACATTTTTAATCTAATAGGTGAAAGGAGAGCATCTTAAAACCATTTATAATACGTTAAGAGTACATTTTTTTTTTTACCTTTTTTCGTTGCTTAATTAGCACATGTTGACTAAGTCATGCTAAGTTTTACCACCACATATAAATCTCCAAAACTATTGGTATCTTTTTTAAAAAAAAATTTGAAGCCATGCAATGTTATTAATTTTGTCCTTTGGTCTCTTATTGCTCTGTCCATTTTCACATTAAATACACTTGTACAAGTACACTATTTATTTTGTAACACCATGAACAATAGATGATGGGGCTACAAGAAAATGATTTCACATTTATATAATTTAGTGATACAGCAAACCTGTATGATAGATACGTTAATGTAGGGTATCCATACAATACAAAGACAAGACATAAATGGCCCCCAATTTATCTATTGACACAAACTTCATAACATGTCCCTTTTATGTACCCTCTTAAAACCTTTATTCACCACATATTTTCCTTTCACATATCTTATACTCTTTATATATATGTTCCAAGTCTTTTAAACATTACTCATCAAAATCAAACACTATAATTTCTTCAAAATATTTTGAGTTTTCTATATATGGCTACTCTTGCAAGTTCAATGTCATCATTAAGGAGTTCGAAAATGAGGAAATGGCAAGGATGTTCGAAGCAAGTTAGACAACAAAGGGCGAGACTTTACATTATTTGGAGATGTACTGTCTTGCTTCTATGTTGGCACGATTAATTATAATAATCGTTGTCATAGGCTTAATTTCTAGTTAAGTTTTGTGATGAACGATGGATCGATTGTATAGGTTTTGTTTCTGAAGGATTGTGATTATAGCCTTAACTTTTGTGTAGGAGTAGAGTTAAATTACATGTACAATGTATACAAAGAGTTTATGAGTGAATAATACTCAAGGACACTTTTCTTATTACTAATTGACAAGGTGTTTTATGTTTTTTTTTTATGTGGAAATAGACCATAATTATGGACCATTATTCTTCTTTTTGCAATTTGATTTAAGAAAATGAATATGGGATGGCATGGCGTGGGGTGGTTTACAGTCTATGTAGGGTGAGCTTTTGCTGGTGCAGAGCGGGGCGGGTATAAATATATTTTTTTTCAAAATTTACTGGGGTTGATTGCGGATTAGGGATAAAGAATCTTTTAATTCGCTGTTCACACAAATTCTGTATCAGTTTTGCACATGTTTGGGTACCACTCACTAGTCATATGATGAGTTTCAAGTAAAATTGAAACTGATTTATGAGAAAAAAAAAATTGAATCGCCAAAAAAACTAGAAAGAAGAAAAAATTATGTCACTATTTGAATTTTGATTTTTTTTTTAAAATTATATGAAATGTAACTAATTCAAAGCTATCAAAAATAATGTTATTGACGTGCGTAAAAGAAGAGTATTATAAAATTGCATTTAAATGCTAGGCTAATATGTTAATTTAGTAGTTAACAGTTACTCTAAAAGAAAATTAAAAATTTTAAGTTAAAAACTTATGCACCTATTATTTGAAATGTTCTTTTACAAATTATGTGGGATGGGATGGATGGAGGCGGAGCAGATTGGGTTGAAAACAACAAATCATGATATGGGGTGGTGTGGTTGAAATCACAACGGCAACCACCCGGTCTATTGCCATCCCTACTCATCTTCCTTCTTTCTCTGTTTAGACCAAATTAGAATAGCAAATAAAGAACAAATCTAGAGAACACAAAAGGGATATGAAGAGCGACCATTTGATCAAGTGACTTAGAAAAGAATAATAGAAATGGAGACCGTAACAATGAACGAAGGATTTGAGAGCAGATGAGGGTAATTGTTTGTGTTCGAGAGAATCAAATGAAAAAGATATTAAAATCCCTTTTTTAGGTTATCATGTGTTTGCATATACTTGATATTTCCTTTATCACGTAAATAGTAATGCAATGAAAGAAATTAAGTTCAGTAGTGGTGGGGAAAGGGGTCAGGGGAGGGGGGTTACAAGTATAATTTAGGACCAGTACATGATTGCACTTCTCTATACTATAGATGATAAGCTGCTATTTATATACTTGTTCTGTACAAATACTTCTATACCAGGATAGGATTCTACTACTTTGAAATAGCTCTCAATTAACATTGCAAAATGAGCATAACAAACTGGAATTCTAAACATGTTTGTTTCTACCAAGAAACTTATTTAAAAGATGAGACATATCTTCGAACTAAAGCAACCAGTCAATGATTTTTCTCTACACCCACTTGATTCACATGTATAGCTCGCGGTTGTCAAAGATTTCCCATCCATCATCCACAAGATCCGTGTTATGGATCACTGACTTAACATCTTCAGATGCCTTGTGCTCCTCCTCATGACAAGACACTCTATCCATCTTTTCTGGAGCATGCAACAAATCTGCAGGCTCAGCAACCTCATCTGACATCATACTCTTCGAAGATGAACTTGATGAGGCTAAGATACAGCTGGTCTGCCCGGAACTTAAAGATTTGCAAAGAGGAACACGATCATCAAATTTCTCTTTCAACAACCTCACATCTTGGCATATGACAGAGATTTCGCCTCTGCAAAAGGGTGCAACAATCTATTGAGTATTTTAAATGACTAACAAATAGAGCAAAATAGTGGCACAAGAATCTGGGAGGAGGGGAAAAACTGAAAACAATTGCCAGCATGATTAGAAAAGTAATGCAGACCTTCCCAATTTGTGTTCTATAACTTAGTCTTGTCTGACAATACAAATTGTGGAAAGCCCGTGCTCTCAAGATTAAAAAGTAATAACTTTGATCAAATGTCATGTTCTATTTAAACACTGCTTGAATAAAATGGTGGCATGTTAACAGGATATCATTAAATAAGCCTTTGTCATTAGTAAAGTTTATTGTATATTTTTTAGAAAAAATAATTTTAATGTAGCAAATCTGACAGAGAATAAGAATATTCAGATTTCAAAGGGACACAATGACACGATGTTCATTAAACTACAGAGATATTGAAGTATGAAATATAATTTCAAATTGGCTATGACCCCACTCGTACTTCATATGAAAACAGTTTATGGCTTTATGCTAGTCAAATTTGGTGAATATAAGCTTAGTACATCCGAAATTCAAGGAACCACTAAATTCGTTGATTCTTCATAGATATACCTAAATGCTATTTTTTCTTCTTTTTCCCAAAATATGCTAATACATTAATATTCTTGAAACATATGATCACTCTAGGTTAATGTATACCAAAAACCATTGTACTAACATCTTTCCCAAGAAAAATAATATTTGATGAAAATTCTAAAAGGAAAAAAAAAAAGAAAATAGGACATGCACTGAAGTCACTTTATAGTTATCTAAACTCATTCAAGAGTTCAAGGAAGTAAATCTCTTTTCACCTCTATTAGCAAAGGTTCATGTTTTCCTCCTCAATGATAAACTAATCAACCCAAGAAAATTCTCAATAACTTCAAATTTTCAATATCCATTAAGTTATTTTGGACAAATAAATCCATTAGTTTTACAAGGCATCATTAAAGTAGAAAGATCTTAAAAATAAGCCTCAAAATTATTAAGGCTTTTTATAAGCACACATGAGCTCAACAGAGAAGGAAAAGTATCACGGTCTGAAAAAAAAAAGGGAGAGAGAATATGGAGAGCAGCATGTAGGATAGGAACTTGACACAACATATGGTAAGAACTAATATGCTATGGTAAGAGGGGATTGGAAGCAAGAGCCTTCAAAGTTGTCAAGATTTACTAAAACTACAGGAGAAATAATGTGAAAAAAAGTGACTTAATGAGGGGCAAAAAGAAGCTCTCAAAAGAGACGACAGACATCAACTACATGGGCCTCTCTGGTCTTAAATAACAGTTGAGGGAGAAACAAGGAATATGCAGGGAAAGGACAGATGCAACAGCCATGGCACAGAATCATCTACAACAACATACCCAGTGTAGTCCCACAAGTGGTGTCTGGAGGGTAGGATGTAGAGAGACCTCCCCCCTCCCTACCTTCGGCACAGACGTATCTGAGAGTCAAAAAAATAAAAATTGCGATTCTACCTCCACCTCTGATTAATAGTAGTAAAATACAATGGTTTTGCTCAAAGGAATTTTAAACCAAAGAAAGAAAAATATGAGGATATTGTATGATGGACAGGGTAAACCTGCGAAAACAGATCATAACACAAAAACACACTGAATAAGGAGCTCCCCCCCCCCCCCCCCCTCCCCGGATACTATGTAACTACAATTTGCAGTTGCATTTATTAAATTTAAGCAAACACAAGCTTGAATCAGAATGCTGATTTTACCTTGGCATCCCAACCAAGTAAAGTTCCATTTTTCCAAGCAAATAACCCACATTCGGAGAGCACAAATATCAAATTTTTAAAGAGACCTAATAAGTTATACTTACTGCAACGTATCAACAACACGCCCCCGATCCACCAGGAAATCCCTCAACTGTGCAACAGAAGAACAAGAAGATAAAATCATAAGACTACAATTACATTTTACTATGCATATATAATCCATTTAAATAGCGAGGGCTATTACCTTAGCATTTTCTTCTGCTTCTTGCTTCAGAACATTTGCCTCTTGCACAACTTTTTCCATAATGATTTCCTGATCAGCAAGCGCTTTACGTGCAACCTCTTTCTTGCCTACTCTTTCTTGCTCAGCAGCTTTCATTTCTTTCGCAGCAGCAGCCATTCGCACCTCAAGTGTCTGACGCATCTACTCAAAGGGTACTTTAGATGATCAGGTATAAGAAGAATATCATACTACTATTTACATCCACCCTTTTCTTCTAAACCATAAGTACAAACAAAGCATCTGTGATTTAGCAGCTAGAATACTGCCCACCTCACTAAACCAGCAATACGAAAAAAAAAATAAAATTCAAGAATAAAGAATAAAGGAACTCTGCCCACCTCACTAATGAAGGCAAAATACCCTTTCAAAGGTGCCATATCATGTTGAATGCACTTGTTTGACCATGAAGATTTTCCTTTATTATTCCTCTTAGAGGTACAACACAAATGTTCACATTAGTTAAGCTTTTCTTTCTTAAATTTTTTCCAATATTCAACTTGTGTCCTCTCACCTTCTCACAAACAATCTAATAGGTAATCTTTTTGAGCCAGTCTGCAGTCCTAGTGTCGTACATGTTTGAGAATAATTCAGCAAGTCCAAGACTTCTAGTACGCCGTCATATCGAGGGAAAGAAACAGTTAATGAAAGGCAGACAATGTGACAGTCTACTGACATGCAATATTTGTATGACACAAGTCATGCTCATTAGCTCTTTGACAATTCCAGGTATTAATGAAATTAATGGAACAAAATTGTGTTAGGAATAGAAAATAAACAGAAAGAATATGAAACTCTGAAACACACACGCGCACACACATTAGTAAATTGAAAAAAAGATGTCACAGGTAAAAAAAACTCGCATACAGCAATTTCTGTCTCACATTCAAGGTGTGGAGAAGATACAGAAGACTGTATAAGATACTCTCCTTACAGAGTCTCTTATACCGCTCCCCACTTTTACAAACAAAGATTACAACATCCCCTCACCTCATCAAGAACTGTGAGAGATTTGTCCCTTTCATCTGCCAAGCCGAGCAGGCGAGATTGAAGCTCTTTAACTTCAGTAGCTAAGATGGACTTCTCACCATAGACTTCACCAGCATGCTGCAATGGTTGTGTAGCATAGTTGTTAGGTCACAAGTGATGAAATAATAAAATTACAGTGGCAAAGGGAAACACACAGTTGAAGAGAAAGGCAACCATATCATTTGCTTCCTTAGCATGTCGTAACATTTCTTTCAGATCCTCTACCCTCTTAAGCATATCCAGTCCCCCCTTAGCAGCTTCAAGCTTTGCCTGCTCTGCAGCTTCCTCTTGGAGTTCAACTTCTCTCATCAAGCAGATAATAGACTCCACAGCCAAAAACAGTGTTTTCTGCACCAAGATTTAATTAGAGTTCCACGAGTTCACGAAGAAAATTGCTAACCTCCCTTGTTCAGATAATTCAGAAAATAGGCCCTTCCCTATTCTCGGTACCCATCTTAAATGAATTAAAGATAAATTTGGCATGTGTTAGGACCAGAATAAAGTAAATACGGGGAAGACTCTAAATATGGAGAACATATATGCAACCCTGACCTATCCCTTGCAGAAATATAGAAGTCCAAGCTGATGCATACACCAAAGTATTAAAAGCTAAAGAAGAGTCACAACTGATAAACAAATGATAAAGGGTAGTGGATGTGCTTGTACAGACTATTTGCATCACAAAGAGATTATAATATCAGAAATAACTAAGCAATTGATCAAGCATCTATTATGGACAACAAGCCAATGCTACCTATTCCAGTTAGGGATAGCACTAGGGCAGGACGGGTGTAGTCAAATCCACAAAATTCTCAACCCGCCCTGCCCCACCCCGCATAACATTCTTTTTATTTTTAACCCGCTCCACCCCGCCCCGCATAAACCCGCACGAACCCCCCTACCCCACTTGAAGTTATTACTGCCACATGTGCGTCCTTAGTTCCAGGACTAACTTATTGTTTGCAGTGGATTAATCCCCAATTTTCTACTTAAAATTAGAAAGAAAAATAAACTAATATCAAAGATATGCAAGAAGAATAAACTAAAATCAAAGATATGCAAGAAGAATAAACTTAAATCAAACAATTGCAAATTGTCAAAGTTCATAACTGCAACCAATTTTTTACCTAGAATTCTTACCTGAAGCTGTCTTACTAGTGGCCTAGTGGGAGCATATTGGGAAAATAAAAAGAAATTGGAATTACAATTCGAGAAAAGAAAAATCTGTATATTAAACACCACTGTGAAATGTATAAATTAGAGGGATCTACCTGTTAAACTTTACATAAAAACAATTCTTCTAAGATGGTGTATAAAATTAAGTTTATGATAAGAGTTTATAATTAGAACACAAGAAAGGAGGAGACCTACCCCGCATAATTTTAAAAAATTAAGGCTTTGACCCGCCCTCCCCGCACCACCCCATTGCCATCCCTAATTCCAGTGAATTGGTTGCTGACAACAGTTTACGGTAACAGAGAGGAGAAAATATATATACCGTAGTATAACCTAATTGATGAACATTTGGCATAGATAAGCAACAATGGAACTTCTCAATGCAATTGAAGCCCAAATAATATATATAAACCATAACAGATACCACTAAAAGCAAATCCTACATGTGCAACCGAACTATGCCTAAGAGCGCCTGTTGACTTCCACTTGAAAGCAGCTAATACTCCCAACTTTGCACAACTACACTGGCTAGGTAATCTAGAGGGATACTAACATATTTAGCACAGTTTCTGTTAGTCGTTCACATTCCATGGAATACTTAGTTTGGAAAAATTATATAAAGTGTACCTTGTTATTTTTGGCTTCTGTCATCATATCCTCAAGAAGGTCAATACTACAAATTTGACCTGATGCAGTGACCACTGAATTTGGCATAGACTCTTCTTTAGTTACAAGAATTACACCCGCCAAATCTTCACTAGATGTAACATCGACTGAATCACTGAGTTCTGTTTTTTCTTTTTGATGAAGACTGAGTTCTGTTTTTTCTAGCTCAAAGTTATGCACATCTGGTGCAACCACAAACTCTATACTATCTTCAGAACCACATAAAGTTTGAACACTCAAGGGCGCAACCTGACTCTCAGGATCTTTCATGTCCTGATTGTCCACTGAAGAAACTTCTTCATATATCCTTTTGTGCATAAGTGCAGTAGAATCATCAGAAGATGAGTTCTCAGTTCCTTCAAGGGTATTATGCAGAACAACACATTCCGTAGGCAGACAAAGCTGATTGTCAGCAACTTCAGCTCCATTGTTTTTGTTTGCTGTGAAAGAAGTTGCTTCAGGACTTGCAGAGTTTCCACATTTGTCATTTGCAATTAGCAAGTGTGCATCACCAATATCCTCACCTTCAGCATTTGACATGACATGCATGACTTGGCAGGGTTCGTAGGCAGTAACTTCATCTTTACTTTTATCACACTTCTCCACGGAGACCAGTGTCCTACCTCCATTGACTTCAAGCGGTACATGATCTCCACCAACAGCATCATGATAATTCTGAAGGGATTCACCATCAGTATCTTCAATTGTTTGATGATGTCCACAACCAGCATCATAGAATGATGAGGCATTTTGCATTTCATCCGAGTCTTTTGTATTGTGAAGAAGAAAAGCATCAGGCTGTGGAGCCCCATTAGCATCTACTGCAGCTGAGGCAGGCAGCATATGGGGAAAAAATACTTCAGTTTGATAAATCCAGTAAAGAATATGGAGAGCTTCCAAATTCAAGAACTCAGGTAAATGTTCAGATTTAACCAGAGAAAAGATGGCAGTTTCACCAAAATTAGGCCTTACCTTCAGATGATATGACGGTAACCCCACTATGCTCCGAAGAAGTTGAGGGAAGCTTAGTCAAGCAGGGGATAACTTCATTAAGGACCACCTCGACAGCCGTGTCAGCATCCTTGCAATGCTCAATAGCAACAGCTCTAAGAATTCGAGAATCAACCTGACCAATTAAGAAAACAGAGCGCTCAAACTTTTATCTTTTCTTGGTACATGTGTTGCAGCAAATCTCAAAATAACTTCATATGGATAACTCAGAAAGACACTTTCAGAGGATAATGATGGAAAATCATTTTTATTTACTATCATCAAAATCGATTCAAAAACACTCAAAGACAAAAGACTTCAAACATCCCAAGGAGTAAAAACATCAAATATGCACTCTGACACATTTTTAACTAACCAATTGGGATAAAGTAGAAGATACTAGTTTTATTCTTGGATTATATAAGTAGAGGTAGAAGAAAATATAAACAATAATAATTGAAAACTTCTTACGTAGGAGAAACATCATATAGAGAATTATTGGTTCAACAAATTTAAATTCTAGAAACTTGTGAAAGTTGTATAGAATAATATTATTAGTAGAATACTATCAGATGATTATCATATAAATTGGAGCTAAAAGAGGACAAAGGGAGTAATAGTGTTAGAATTGCATGATTATGTAACATAATTTCATAGGGGAACCTACATTTGTAACAAGTTGTGACTTTCACCAAATTAATAACAGAGTTCATTCGATGCCCTCGAATGTGAATTGATGTTCTACATTGCTTTAAAGATATATGCTTCACAGATGCTAAAATTATGCCACTTCACTGTAAGCTCAAAAGAAAACTTAAGCATATTACAGGATCTTAAACTGATATAAAACATCATCATACCTCAGGAAAAATCTCCTGCAATGCCTTATAAACTTTCTTAAATCCCATCTCCGACAGCTATGAATGCAATTCTGCTCAGAAAGATAAGGAAAAGTAAGCATCAGTGCTACTAAACGAAATCACAAAAGCTCAGATTGACAACAAAATGTAATAACACAAATAACTGAAGTTATAATAAAACGCAGAGATCAAATCAATTAACTACACCTCAATCACAAACTAAACTAATTAGATTCTATATAATCAAGCTCTTTTCATTCTAATATTATAAAATCCAAATTTATATAAGCGAAGAAAACCCTAACACTCCATTAAATCATCAAAAACGAAATTAGAGATATCAAACGTCGAGAATTTCGTATCCAAAACAGAGTCAGAGGACGGAATTGACAAAAACACCGACTTAACAATTCCGGCTGCTTTCTTATTCAGAAGCGAGAAAAGTAAATCAATCAAAAGGTCACAATCTCAGATTCCATATTACACGTACAATAAAAAGGTAAAACCCTAACAAATCATCAAATTCATCAGAATTTTGAAACGGGAGAATTCAATCTCTTACCTTATGTTTTAGAATGCACGGCGGAGAAGGAGGAGCGGCGCGGCGGTGAGTCGGTAACCGACGGCAAGCAAAATTATGTGTTATGGAACGCAGCGGAGAGTGGAAAGAGTGAGAGAAGGTGAAACAGCGAGTCGTATTTGTAGTTGTAATACAAGGAGGAGACCTACGCCGCTAAGGAACCACAAAAAGGATGATAATGTCAATTAGAAATTGATGTGAGGATAATTTTGTAAATATACATGTGCGACTCTAGACTTGCGGGTATTTAATATGGCGGGTTGATAAAGAACTCATTCTAATGCATGTTTAGGCCCCACTTATCCGTCAATGCGGGCTCCTAAAAGTTGAAAAAATAATCAAATTAGTCCATAAGGTATAGAAGTTGATCTATTTTGATCTTCAATTTATACCTTTTGACAGAAATAGTCCCTCATATACATATAAAAGGGTTCCATATTGATTTTAATAAACATTTTTAATGTATGTACAACTCATGTGACTTGGGAAAATATAGAATTAAAATTTATAAATGGATCAATCAAAAGAACCATATATTTCTGTTAATTTATTTAAATGTTTCCGAGAGTAAAGTTGATATTTTCGTCTTTCAAAATAAAGAACACTCAATTTACTTTCCTATTAAATTGGAATAGGCAACCATAAAAATGTTTGCCTCCAAACTTTTTCAAAATGATGCTCTATCTACTTTTTGTTGATAGTTGATGTTATATTTTTTTCTTTCCATTACAAAAAATGAGTTAGATTTGTCCTTATTGATTAACACATACATTTTATAATATACTATGAATCTATTTTACAAGGTTAGATAGTTAAATTCGTCTTTAAACTATCAAAATGGTCCTAGAGTCTAGATTCACTCCGAAACTTTGCTAAATAATTTAGATTTGACTATTATTTTCTCAGAGTGAATTTTAATTATTTATTTAAATATATATGATGGACTATTTCAGTAAAGAGAGACATACCAAGGATCAAAATAATTCAATCTTTATACTTCAAGGACTATTTTGATCATTTTCTTCCTAAAATAGGGAGGAAACTACCAAGAAACCAGCCACTCAATGATCACGGCTGTTTTTTTCTCTTTAGTACACTAATGTTGCTATCCCAAAAATGTAACGTTAACTAATAGCTACTCGTCAAATCTTTTGTTTTCCTTTTTGTCTTTTTTCTTATATTTGAGTTCTTCTAGGTCATAAATTTTAAAATTGAAACTTAAAATCAGTCAATTTTACGGTACAAATGCTAATGACCTCCTCTTTATGCATTGTGGTAATGATTCTTCAGACATTATAAACTTTGAATTTTACTTTTTGAAACTTTAAACTACGTCTGGACATATATTTTATTTAGGAAAAAAGTTTAAATTTGACATAAAATTTCTACCAAAAATTAAAAATAGTTAAAGATCATATTATCAAAATTTGATCAAATTAATGTGAAGAGTAATAAAACGTGCACACACGTAGGCTCAAGTTAAGGACACAAGCAGAGTTCAAGAAAAAACCACACCTCGATGGAGTATAATGTAAGTAGTGTACTCCGACATAAACATCATAGGTTGATTTCACAACTCGAACTCATAATCTATAAATCACATGGAGACAAATTTACCATTGCTCCCGGACTTCATTCAAAATAGGCTAAGTTAAGATTAAGGATGAAAACTATTTTGCAAGAATACCATGTTAAGTCAAGTGTAACAGCTAAGTCATGCAAGTTGCAAGAAATGATGAATCACTACTCTTTCAGGAAATTTCACCTTCTTTTTTAAAAATATTGGGGGTTGGGGAAATAGAAAATGGGAATGGGGTTACGAGGTGGGAAATCAAACCCTCACCAACAGTGGCGAAACCAGAATTTTTATCAGGGGATGTCAAAATATAAAGTAAAAAGGTTAATACAACTATCAAGAATCGAACACACAACCTCAAACAACTTTTGCAACTCCTTAACCACTACACTAAATCTTCAACATTCAACTCATATCAAGATGTGTCAACACTTGTATATATATTCATTAAATCAAATTTTGACCTATATATACAATGTAATTTTCCGACGAATGGGTATCACTTGACACCCCTTGCCCTAGGGTAGCTCCGCCCCTGTTCATCAACAAAGTGAAAATTCAGGTAGCCAACCAACTAAGCTACTAAGATTCTCCTTCAGAAGAATTTCACCAGCTATTGATAAGAACTACTTTTTGCAGAAAAGAACTCAATCAGGAAATGAAATGTCTTAGTATGTTGCAACAACCTTTTACTCAGTTGCATTCTTTCTGTATTGAAGATGTCATTTTACACAAACTGGGCACAAAGAGAAGTGTAGGGGGGAAGTTATCTCTAGGGGAAAAATAGAATGATGCTGTTATTACAGTCTAAGTCACTATACTCGAGCTTGATACAAGTGATACCAAGAGTACAATCGAAACTGCAAAAATTTACATTGCTTGGTTGATTGAAAACGATTACAAAAATTTTATACAGACTGAACCTGAATGGTCCATTTACTCTTAATATGCCGCACATTGGTGCCAAAGAAAGGTCAATCTCCACATTATCTACTGCAATCATTGCTCAACTGACTTCTTTTGAGTCCGTCCTTGCTTCCCTTGCCCTACATGACAAGTTGGATAAATTTTATGATGTTAGCTCCAGCAAATAATCAGACACAACGGACCATTTTTGCTGAACTGCGATGAAGCCGGGTATTCTAACAAGGAGATTCAAATAAACCTGCAACTTAAAACAACTATTTAGCCACCTTTGCTACTAAACTAGAATATTCCCTTATGTCAAGGAAATTAAACAATTTGTATACAAATATAGTACTCATTGTTTTGCCCTATTTCCACAGTATAATTTTCCAACAAAGGTGTTCAATTTGAACCCCTTCCAGACCATGTAATTCCTCCCCTGTTGTCAAAGATTTTCTAAGTTATGCACTTCCATTCAAGAAGAATCCAAAATTGCATCACCCTTCCGAATATGGCACCCAACCAGCATCTGGTTACACTATTTGAAAGCCTATATCACTAATACAATGATCTATGTCACGTCTACTACCTATTCCTATTTTTGTCATTGGATTTCTTCTATAAAACAAAGCAACATATCCTGAAGACATGTAATTCAAACATAGAATGTGCTGAATCAGAAATATTTCCCTTTTCACTGGGTTAACATCGAAATCTTATAGCCTAACATCCTTAAAATTACACTATCTGACAAAATACCCTGTCTCTATCAGCTTCTATTAACATACAGAATGCCAATCAATTTAGACATAAAAGGCAAAACAGTATATTTAATATTCATTATGCTCAAGCACAAATGAAAATGACGAACAAAATACCTCTTAAATGATGTGTGGATAAGAAATTGCCCTTCAAAGAAAGAACGGAACAAAGATTTGTGACAGTTACACCGTGCACATGCAATAGCATGAAGTCACCTATGCACTACTTGATGTTAGCAAAATAGAGTCATAATTGACTCAATGGTCAAAAATCCAGAAAAAGTTTGTAGGCCTCAAATAGTGAAAGAAAGACGCTCATGTACCAAGCAAATTGGCACCTAAGCTACCAGGATGATTGGGTGACAAAATTTGTTTCACCCCATCATAATTTACAAAAGCATGAATATTATGCAGCAACAACCAGCTTAGTCTGAGGAAACAGAAATAAATACACTTCTAATTTAAAAATTCCTGTTTTAATATCAAATTATGAAACTCTAAGAATAAGACTTACGACATCACAGCAGTATAGTATTATCTTAGACCTTGCTAATAAACCACACAACACAAGCACGAGTATGATAGAGATTTCAACATGCAAAAGCACTTCATTTCTACATAGGAAATATCAGAAGAAATTGTTTGAGACTCACTGAAGCCTTTTGACCTGTCAATTTCCTAGCAGAAGGTGCCCGAGCAACTGATGAAGCAGCAGCTACACATATTCTGAAGTACAGATTGTACCAGGATGAAAGTCAACAACTTAGAATCTTACAACAATGTCACTAGGAATAATTATAATAGCGAGCCATGATTATCAACAAAAAAAGACAATTTAGAAGTCAAGTCGGTTCTTAAGACCTTTTATGAACATCTACATATACGTCAGTCTCGTCCACAATTTCCTCCTGCATCCATGATGAATCCAGTCATGAGTAGAATGTGGTTTCAGTTATTGAAAATGATAAAAGCTGAAGCAAAAAGCATTCAGTAAAAGGAAGATATAAGTCTAATTGGATAATGAATTTGAATTAATTTTGGAAGTTAGCCAACAGGATGTTCAAAATCCCCACTTGGAAACTTGCAATGAGTTGCAAGCACTAAGATAAAACCCATACGAACTGATACATAAGGTAACACATTGGGAAAGACAGTGAAGAAACAGATTACCTGCAGGAGTTCCTCAAAAACATCTTCCAGAGTAATGATGCCAATGACTTCCCCCTCTTCAATATCCTCTGCTAAATATGTTGAGTTATTTGTCGTAACACCATTTTGATGCAACGACGGGAATTTAATTTCTTGATTCTGCAACGAGACCTTATCGATATTTATAGTAAGAGTGTTTGATTTTTCATCATTCTTGCACAGGAATGGTGTAGTTAACTGTGAGTCCCCATTACAAAATTTGTTTTCTCCACCTTTGACACCAGCTCGATCAGAAACAAGGTTGCAGTCTTTCTTGCTTACTTTCTCTACAGCTGCCATGTGACTGCTTCCCTTTTGAAATTCATTGAGAATATCATACAAAGGCATATCCTCTGGTACCCTGAAACACTATGTATGAGAAATTATATTCTCAGTGTAGTCTACGTCAAAAATTAACACATAACGTACCTAGGCATTCTCCTGATGGAAACAGCACTAACGGGGGTCTCTGTTTCTGCTCGTACAGTAAGAAGACTCTTTACCTGTCCCATATAGAAGCAACAGGGAAGCTGATGCTTCATTAAATCACCAAGGGAAACATACACAATGAAATATTTTGAGATCAAATTTCCCACAAACCAGTAGAAGTCCGATAATATTCTTTGGATGTTCAGAATAAACAGGAACACGGCTATGACCTCGTGCTAGGATTTTCCCAATCGCTTCCCTGAATAGATGAGCTTGTTAAATAAAGAAATCTGTACATCTCTTGCCACAAACATTGATTGTGTGTTTTTTTTTGGGGGGGGAACCAAAAAGAGCAAGAGTAGCTTAAGCTTGAAAGTGACCACAGTTTCTTAAGCTGATCTCTATGAAAGTTATAATCCTCTCTTGAAACTTCGGTCGCTCACTCTCTAGAAGATTAAAACTGCTTAGATTTTCTTAGCACTCTCAATATTTTAAAGGAATAAGACGAATAGCCCATGAAAAATGCAGAACTTAGCAACAAAGGAGGTAGAACAGAATTCTTCTATTCCTTCTCAATGTACCATTCAAATACGGAAAAGAAATTTTACGAAGGAGGAGAGACATAAACGTATCACAAATAGAACTCGTCTGAACAAAGAGTAAAGGGCAGCCCAGTGCACAAAGCATCCCGTGTTGGCAGGGTTCCAGGAAGGGTGAACAAAGAGTCGGAACAAGTCATTTCATATATGAAATTCATTCTCACCCAATATGATTAGTTTGTAATTGCCTTCTTTTAATTGTTGCATGAGAATAGAAGCAAGATCACTCTGGCTGGCCTTCGTTGGGAAGACTTTAAGGCTTAAAAATCAACAGGAATGGGTTCTTTGTGTCATTCAATCTAGATGGGTATCCAGGCCAATTTAAAAAGAAAATGGACATTTGGAGTTCATGCAACAGTAAAAATTTCAGTCATTCACTCTCTAGAAGATTAAAATTGCTTAGATTTTCTTAGCACTCTCTATATTTTAAAGAAATAAGATGACTAGCCCATGAAAAATGTAGGACTAAGCAACAAAGGAGGTAGAACAGAATTCTTCTACCCCTTCTCAATGTACCATTCAAATATGGAAAAGAAATTTTACGAAGGAGAGGCATACACGTAGCACAAATGGAACTTGTCTGAACAAAGAGTAAAGGGCAGCCCAGTGCATAAAGCATCCCGTGTTGGCAGAGTCTCGGGAATGGTGCACAAAGCATCAGAACAAGAGTCATTTCATATAAGAAATTCATTCTCACCCCCAATATGATTAATTTGTAATTGCCTTCTTTTAATTGTTGCATGAGAATACAAGATCACTCTGGCTGACCTTCATTGGGGAGATTTTAAGGCTTAAAAATCAACTTGAATAGGTTCTTTGAATCATACAATCTAGATGGGTATCCAGGCCAATTTAAAAAATAAAATGGACCAGTCTATCATAATCTCACCAGTCCAACTTTGAATTGACATCCAGGGAAAAGGTTGATTCGATAGGCGTCATAGCCACTGCTGCAGTCTGCACAAATCTGAGAAAGCTTAGACCATTGTTCTTAGAAGTTGTGAAAACATGCCTGACTGAAGTTACTAAAAGACAGAAGAAACATTAGTTTGGTTGGTAACATGATATCAGTAGCCTATGCGAGAAGTTGCTGACTATTTATTTCTTACTCCCTCTATCTCATTTTATTTAATGTGTCTTAGTTTGACCAAGCATCGAGTTTAAGAAAGAAAGGAATACTTTTGAATTTTGTGGTCTTAAATTTAAGATGTGTAGCTATCTATCTTCTATGATCTATCTATCTATCTATAATATATAATTCTATAATACCTTAAAAGCATGAACTCCCTAACTTGAATGTTAAATTACGATAATACCCCCAACTAGAAATTCAAACACAAGTTCATACTACCCTTTGTTCGCTATAAAATAGAGAGATTTCCTCTTCTTTTTTGAGAAAGTTAACATTTTATAGACAACAATACACCAATGGTGTATTTCAGTAGTAATTACAACAGGAATATACAGTAAGCAAAACCAAAAGATCTATCATTTATACCCCTCCTAAACTATCTAAAAAGTGAGTAATAGCCTCCATCTCTTTGGGGAGGACATGATTACACCAAAAATAAAGGGTTATAAGACAGTTCAACTTCAAACTCTGGAAAGGGATGCTCTTGTTTTCGAAGCATCTCTGGTTCCTTTCCTTCCAAATTGTCCACCAGATGCAAGCAGGGACAATCTTCCATCTCTCCTTGTGACCTGATGTATTCCCTTCTCTATTCCAGCATGCTAGAAAATCTGAGGTGTGTCTTGGCATGGACCAGCTGATTCCCCTCAAATTCAAAAAGACCTGCCACAATTTCTGTGTCACTCTGCAATGGAGGAAAAGATGGTTTGTTGTCTCTGTTTCTATTTCACAAAAAAAGCACCTGGAGCATAACTGTCTTCCCCTTTTCATTAGATTGTCCTGAGTTAGTACTGCTTCCCTAACTACCAACCAGGTGAAACAAGCCACCTTGTGAGGTACATTAATTTTCCATATCATCTTCCAAGGCCATGGTAACAACATTTCAGCTGGCCTGTCAAAATGTCTATAAGCTGATTTTATTGTGAACTTCCCATTGTTGGCCCTCAACCATTGTAAACTGTCCTCCTTTGCGTCAAGGTTACTTGCCTGCTCCAAAGACTTGTAAAAATCTTCTAATTTGTCTATTTCCCAGTCATTCAACCTTCTCCTAAAAGATAGGTTCCATCCTTGGTTGTCTTTGACTTCTGCTACTGATGCTTCCTTCTGTTGGTTCAGATTATAAATCTCAGGATGCAACTGTTTCACTGTTTCAGACAGTGTTGTCCAACCCACACATCATTCCAGAAGAATGTCTTCCTACCCTTTATTCGCTATAAATAGAGAGATTTCCTCTCATTTTTAAACTACGAAATTTCTAAGTTTTTCTACCCTTATTTTTCTTTAAAAACTTAAGTGTGATTTGCAGTCACTGAGTGAGTTTGAAGTTCAACGGAATTTGAGGTACTACTATCCTTGTGATACAAAATGTATATCATCAAATAAATTTTCCTTGGTAAGAGAACGAACTATCAAAAAGAACTTTAATTTAGGTATATCTAATCATAACATAGATGCAGCACACATAATTAATATATATATATATATATATATATATATATATATATATATTTAAGGTCGTTACCATCTATCTTAATACTTATAGATAGTAAATTTTATGAACCATAAATGGTTGCTAATTAAAGAATAAGTAAGGAAAGTAGAACTTGAATTTGTCACTTTCTCTTAATCATTGCTTTGAAACGGCCACTTCTTCCCTGTACTGTTAAGACATACATAATTTAATATACACGTGTAATGCACGTAACGAGAAACTAGTTATATAAAAAGTATGAAGGTCCTTAAAAATGTTGACAATATATGGAGAATTGATGTTGGTAGGTTTTTTTTCCTTGTGTACGTAAAAAAGAGTCCTAAAATATATGGTAAAAGAAAAAGAGGAAAATATATGATAAGAGAAAAAGTGGAAAAAATCGGTACTTTTTTTTTCCTTCAAAATTAGTGTTGGTAGGTTTTTTGTGAAAAAAAAACCTAATTTTATGTTCCTCTGATAAATCGAAGTATACTCATTATGAAAAAAATCCATAAATCAAATTTTATCGATCAAGGATGCTTTTAGATAAAGTATCAACATGTTTTTTATGAAAAGGTTTCTTCCAATCGAAGTATACTCATTATGAAAGATAATCATGATTTAGATGCTTTAAATAAGTGTCTTTATGAATATATTATGAAATCATGATTTTGAAAGGGGTTATTCTATGATATGAAGTTTATGATTGGGTTGGTATTACTAGATTCTTACCATTCCAACTATTATGATTATGATATTATTATGTACGTTTCGGTTGGGAGTTTACTTAGCACCGAGTGGACATTGGGATGGAGGCTCACCCGTTAGTAGAGGCGGAGTTCTATAGTAGCAATCCCCTGGTCTCATAACTACGTGCCCCCCTAGGACTTTGACTTAGAAAGACATTAGCTAGTGGATCTACCTAAGCTTAAGAATATGGTCCTTACCTTGGCAAGTAGGACACTCTCTTTTCGATGTGGAAGTAGTACACCGAACTCCATGTTATAGCTCACATGGTTTATGTTGGTTAACAATACACATCCCACACAAGAATTTGGTTTTCTCAAACAATTTATGACTTCCTCAAAAGACTATGTTTAAGCTTAAGTTATGATTCTCAAATATTGCATTGAACTTGTTCTATGATTTATGAATTTAACTTATCTAGATTTGATATGTTTTAATTGGTCATGCATTATCACATTTTAAACTTGCATGCTTCATGTTTGTACTTATGCATTTTCCCCATATTCAGTACATTCCGAGTACTGATGCATATATCCCTTATGCCTATATTGTCTCATAATATAGGTTATGAGTTCTGACGTTCCTCCATCCGGCTGTGGGTAGTGGATTGATCAGTGTTTGAGTCCTCATGGTTCGAGGGCATGGCCACTTTATCAGTTTTGAATTCATCCAGTCATCTTAGTTTTCAGACTATTTTGTGAGCTAGGGGTGTCCTAGCCACACCTATCATTAGTAGAGACTTGTTGTCAGACATAGTATGTTTTCCGCCTATGAAGTCGTCATACTCTATTTGGTATTGTCAAGAGTTGATGTTTTGGACTTTACTTTTCCACTGTTATGCTTCATTTCAGTTATGTTGTTATCTTAGTGTCATGCTTATGACAAGTGGCTTGTTTAGGGTCTCTCGGGGTACTATCATCATGTCATGTCTAGGGGGTAGTGTGGGTTGTAACAGATATATAAATTGAAACAAAGGGAGTAGCATTTTGAAGCAAAACTACTCTAAGAAAGGGCAGAAGGTTATATCATCTTTTGCTAAGCCTTCTTGTGCCAGAAGCAGATACTTTATCAAAAGATATGCTAGATCAAAAAGAAAAAGGAGAACAAGGAAAAGAACTGACAAGCAAAGTGGAGAATACTGTTGCATACCTTTGTTGCCAAATCCAGTGCTCCGCGAATAATAGTAGTTTCATCATGTGTGAGTTCACCACCTTTACCAGCCTAAACTTAGAAAAATGGAGTGTTATTATAACAATGTTAAGTCACTTATTAAGGTAGCATACTAGAGAAAACTGCCACCTAATAGTGGTAACTTTTAGGAGACACTTTGGTCATGATCACCAGCTAAATCAACTTCAGTCTTCTGAAAATGAACACTAATTTAGAGGGATTACCTCTATACCATGGATAGAAACAAGGGCTTTCAACTGAGCTCGTCTGAACAAAGCACTATGATGTCCCAACACAGCATCAAGAACCTAAGCCATGTCAATTTGAATATTTAAATGTCACAACTTCACAAAGAAGTCTTTAAATTGTAAACAACAGTATTGACTGCATGAACTCCTTGAATTAGAGACCATATATCAAGTGTAGTGAAAACCTTGATTGGTTTTCTAGCCACAGTAATATAAGATTTCAAGTCTGCCCTGTATAGATTAGTCCAAAGTAATGAACCAGTACACTACTGCCTATGAAGAAGGAGATCTACATCCAATTTGCTTTTCTTTTTTTGGATAGAGATCCACATGCAATACTAATAAAAACTCAGTTGTAAAGGATAGAAATATCATTTGTTCTGACGTGCAGAACAAACAAACTCTTGATACCCAAAAAAAATTATTACATTTCCTATACAGTACTATAAACTTTGATCACTATGACCATAGATGGTCCCATCCGAAGACTGTCCAAAATAAGTTGCAGCAAGATCAAATAGGAATAGAGGGATAGACGACACACCAAGTGCTAGTAGAGACCCAAGAGAAACAAAAATTACCTTTCCAATCGGGTAAGAAATGGGATAGCAAATGATCATAAGAACACGAACAAGCCAGACAAAGTTTGCACCTACAGCAAGCCCATATCGGGAGCATATCGCTTGTGGAATAATCTGAATTAGCAAGCAAAAGCAATGACATTGTCGCAGTTCCCAGTTCAAGAATACATGTCTAGCAGTTATACAGTGGATGGAAGTATATTACCTCACCAAAAGCTAAAACAAAAGTCACAGAGAGAACGACAGCAACAACAGGATGGAAAATTTTGTCTAAGTATATTGGAAGAGCCTGCAAAGTCCATGATCATAACAGAAATTGTATCACTTAGTAAATGTTATTGATCGAAACTGCACCACTACACATTCCAGGCAAGAGCCAAAAATAAATATTTTGTAAATTTTGTATTATATGTGGTTCATATAAGTGATATCTACTAGTTGAGAATGGGTTTTAGTCATGTCGCGTTGATTTTGAACCTATTGCAATTTTAATATTGTTATTACTACTACTATTTATATATAAAATTACTTTTTACTGTCATTTTTACCTGTATCATGGTGAATGAGGATTCACATACCCGATCACAACTTGTTTGGGACTAAGACAGAGTTGTTATTGTACTTCATTATACTACTCCTATTGGAAACATTTATACAGTAAGTAACAGTGAACTTGATAAAGAAAGCTGATCAAATTATGAGAAACCCGTGCATGTCCTTGTTATGATTAAGACTTAACCCCCCAACTACTCACCTCCATTGCAGCCGCATTACACAAAAGCAAAGTTACAAGAAGCTGATGCTGCTTTTGAACAACAGGTAAAATAGTAGCTGAATTAAACAAAAAAAAAACATCAATTTCTTGAATCAATAACCCCACATGAAAAAAATTCAAGATTTCAATCAAAATCAAAATCAATTGACAAACCTGCTTGTTTCTTCTCAGTAATAGTACCACTCCTTTGAAGAATTTCAAGCTCAACAAGTCCCATTGACATCAACCCCAACGTAAGCCCGGACATAATTCCAGCAAAAAGCACGAGAAAACAAGACACACCCGCATAAACAAACCACCATGGGTTTCCAAATTCAATATCCTGATCATCCACACCAAAGGGTCTCTTCGTTTTGTGCCCAGCAGCTAGGGCTATTGCTACCACATTCATTACCAAACCCATCACTGGAAATTTTCAGGTAAAAAAAAAATCGGTGGAGTTGTTGCTCTGTAGAAGTGACAGCAAAAATTATAATATACACAAAAAGAGGAGAAACTGAGCTGGTGACAAACGGCAAGAAAATGACAGAAATATGAAATGAAAATATAATAATGTCAATATTTAACTAATTAGTCTTACGTTACTTGAATTGGTTTTGGATTTTCATTACTGCATTAAGTAACGGCGGAGGGTGAGGTGAGGGCCACCGTAGACGGCGGTCGGATTTGGTGAGAATCCCGAGGAGAAAAGAGAGAGAATCAGTGAGAAGGGAACACGGCAAAATCAGTTTTTTTTGCAGGGGATATACAAACAAAGGGTATCTATGGGAAAAGGACTTAGAAAATATTCAGTGTGGGGCCAAATAAGACATTTGCTTCGACTCATGAAAGCTAACTCTTTCTTTTTTTTCCATTTCGGGTAGGCGGTGGTTGGTTTGAATGTGAGTTATTAGGTGTCTCGAGTTAGTGAATTTTTTTTTTATCACCCTATTTCTTCACGAGTTTTCACTTTTGCTCTTTTACCATCTGAACAACTCTCTCTTGTCGTGGTAGATGATTTGGAGGTGAGTTATTAAGAATCAATTGGGTGGTTTGGAGGTGAGTTATGCATACATAATATATAGGGAAAATTACAGAAATCACATATTTTTAAGGCAAAATTACAATTTATCCCTTAAAAGTTTATACTTACAGAAATCTCTCAAACGGATACAATAATATAAGCGTTGATACAATAATCTGATGTGTGAGATACATTAATCGTTAAGTAAGATACATTACATTTTATACATGATACACTAATCTGATGTCCATTTAATACATGATACATTAATCTGATGCGCAAGATACAATAATCTGATGCGCGAGATACACTAATCTGATGCGCGAAAATGAGGGATTTTGGAGATTTGTAAAACTAATAGGGGATAATGGTAATAAGTAAGCTAAAAGGTGGATTTCTATAATTTTTCCTAATATATATATACTAGAAAGTGATGTCTGTGCGATGCATGGGGCCTAAGCCCAACAATTTGATTTGAAATGTGTTCAAATATGCAACATTTAGTATTAAAAAAATAGACCAAAAGATATATCTTACCTTATATTTTTTGTGATTACAAATTGTATTAGCATCAAGTTAATGACGCATTAGTACCATCAAAAAGATATAGTGGGTGCATAGTTAGGTTCGTCTGTCAACCAAAATAACTACACCTAAATGTTTCAACAATTGATAGAACACATTGATTTCATAAAAAAACACTACATGGGAAAGAATCTACATCAACAATTGTAATTTTGAGAATTAACCAAAAAAATATCTCTGCCATTAGACGGAAATTGTAATTTCACACAATTTTTAGTTGAGAATTACACTACTAAGTTAGTACTAACAATGGTAAGAATATTAATGATAGATCCTAAAAAGTTTGTTTTGATCTTGCAACCGTTGACAGTAATTTTGCTTTCATTTTTTCAAGCTTTTTTTTTTCACATGGATGTTGGTGCTTCTTCAACGGTACATTTGTACCGTTCAGAAAAAGTAAAATAAAATAGGATTCAGGAGGAAAGTTTTCGTCTAAATCCATAAAAATTAAGTGACTCTGATGGAACGATTAAATACCACTCTAGCTTTTTCAATTTGCTTTCTCCATTTGTATTTGGTCCCTGACATAAGCATTGTGTGTTATTGTTAGAAAGTTCCACCTGGAGAAGAAGGCATAATAGAGAATCAGGGATCATGACAAATTTCAACCGAACAAATTAACGCATTTTTGAATTACTGTCATATAAGCCAATTTGGCCTCAAAAGTGTCATATATATATATATATATATATATATATATATAGGTTAATTGTATTATAGCCATTGGATGGATTTGAATGGCTTAAATTTAGGGTGAAGAAGCACAATTTATATGTTTGCCTCTGTACCACACATGGATTAGCTGATTTTTGGAAACTTGGATTGTTAGTTATTTTTTTGCTTTTTTGGCCTAATTTTGAATTGCAATTGTAGCCCATTTCTTTGGAAATTAGCCACCATTGATTATTGTTATGGCCCTCAATTAATTGTCTATTTTCCCACTTTAGTCCTTTTGGTTGTTGGCTTATATATATATACTAGATAATGGTGCCCGTGCTATGCACGGGCCCAATAATATAAATGGTATGTTTTGGGGCTAATAACGGAGTTTTTGAAGCGATTGTTTGCGTGGATAAAGGAATAAGTTTTTTTTATCACAAACCTGTACTTTCTTTGACACTATTTAAGGCATAATAAGACTACCCACATACAACATTTTTGAAATATTTTATATTGTCAATTATCATGATTTATAGTATTTTTATGATAGATTCACTTCAAGAATTAGTGCAATTTTTAAAAATAAAAAACACAAATAAATTAAAATGGACCCAATATATGTTATTTTTGTTGTCTCAATTTATGTGACACAAATAAAATTTGGAAAGTCATCCAAATTTTCATATTTTTTTTAAAAATGTTTTAAGTTTTTAATTATTGTGATTTATAATATTTTTATGTAACTTTTAAATAACCTACATTACTGGTCACTTTGTCCTAATTTACGTGATATGGATAAAATTACAAAATTAACCCTTTTAAAATGTCTTTTAGATATTTTAAGTTGTTAATTATTATTATTTATAATACTTTTTTGATAATTTTAAAATGATATGTGTTATTTTTTCTGTTCCAATATATGTGAGCCTGATAGAATTCTGAGAGTGAAGCTATTTTATTGTATAGCTTTTAAATATTTTAATTTTGTAATTATTGTAATTTTTAATGCTTTTTAAGTCATTTGTAAATGATATATGTTGCTTCCTTTGTCCCATTTTATATAGTATAAATAAAATTCCCAAAACCAACTCAATTTTTAATATATTTTTTTAAATATTTTAAATTATTAATTATTGCGATTTATAATATTAAAAAATTAAATAGAAAATGTACAAAACTTGTATCAGCCTAAAAAATGACCACAATAATTCGAAGCCTACAGAAAGCAATAAGGTTGTACGTAATTTTAAATACTTAATATATATTACTCTGTTTGTGTCAATGTATGTAGCATAGATAAAATTTCAAGAGTCAATCAAATGTTGTTAATTGTTAAGATTTACAATACATTTTACGTAGTTTTCAATAATTTCACATTAAATAATACATATTACTACTTTTGTCTCATTTTATATGACATTGATAGATTAATTTTAAGAATCAGTCAATTTCTTTTTTTGTGCTTTTTTAATAAATATTTTAAGTTGTCAATTATCACGATTTATTATATTTTATACATAATTTGTAACGATAGATTAATTTCAAGAATCAATAGAATTATTTTATATGTATTTATTTTTGAAATATTTTATGTTGTCAATTATCATGATTTATAGTATTTTTACGATAGATTCACTTGAAGAATCAGTGGAATTTTTTGTATTTTTTTCAAAACATATTTTATGTTGTCAATTATCTTGATTTATAGTATTTATACGCATATTTTAAATATAAAAAGCACAAAAAAAAGACAAATAAATTAAAATGGACCCAATATATGTTATTTTTGTTGTCTCAATTTATGTGACACAAATAAAATTTGGAGAGTCATCCAAATTTTCATATTTTAAAAAAAAATGTTTTAACTTATTAATTATTGTGATTAATGGTGTTAAATTGTCCAATAATATAAATTTTAAAGGTACAATCATAAAAGAAGAATGTACAACACTATCTAAGCACATGTAACACTTGTCATGTGCTAAGTAGTAGATATTCCCACTTGCCACTTATTATATATATATATATATATATTGGTTAGAAGGTAAGCTATTCATGTATAAAATTTATATAATGTTTGATTTGTAATTTAAAAATCCATATAACAAAATACTAATACATGTATACTTTATATATATATATATTATTTTATATTTTTATGTATAAAATGTGAAATAATAAATTATGTATTTTGTTCATTTTTTCATATGTCTCGACATATTTTTTCAAATTCGTTTTTAAAACCTAAGTCTAAATTACTCTTTTTAGATTATACAAACTCAATATCTCATGGTTGAAGTTATTCCAAATTCAAGTATGATATTAAGACTAGTGTAAGAAATCATTAAATTGTTTTATACGTTAAATGTTCATCTATTAGAATTTCAAAATCGAGATTACCTTACTCAAAATCTCTTTAAAAATATATATATTTTACTTTTCAGTTATTAATAACCACACACCTACAATATCTTCATCATAGTAGCAATTTGTGGTACATGATCACGACATTAGAGACTTTAACTCACAACACTCACAATGAAATCTTTGCGATAATACTTAAAGTTTGACCAGGTAAATTATTTGGTTACTTTTGTAATTATGATGCTCGATCAAGCAAAATATTATAGTAATATTAGCGGCACCATCTGTCTAATCGTATTGAATGGCTCTAGATTAAAATTTTTGTAATTGCAAGATCTAGTGTAACAACGTCGAAACACACTCTAGCCTATCAGTCTCAATCCAAATCGTGTCAACAAATCTCAAATAATATTATTGATTTAAGCAAAGTATGTTTCAAAATACAAACATTAAAAAAATGAGATTAATTATGGTAAGCAAAAAATATGGATATAATTAAAATACTCGCTAATCAAATATAGTATATTTATGCACCAATTACGCACAATTTGAAATAGTTATCTATTTATATAACCAAGTCACTAAAATTACTCATAAATTAACTACTAATCACACAAAATAACCAAATTACTATTGAAAAAATAATACAATATAGATGTTGCACAAAAATAAATTTAAATACAAAAAAATATCGTCTCCACGTGAATTAATTCAAATAATTTTTTACTTAATACTCTTAAGAATATTTAGATTGATGTGATTATAAACCACAACTAATCAACTAGAATTGTAAACTAGTAAAATTGAGCACATAAAAATTGAAAGTTGAGTAACGACAATTAATTATCAATTGGAGAAGTAAAGGTAATTGATAAGACAGGTTTAAGATAATTATTGGAATATAACTCTATTCAAGAGTCAGTTCTAATATTCTATTGATTCGCATTAATCAAATATTTATTTAAATTATTCTTGAGGTTAAGATTTTTCTTCGGGATGACTTAGAGTCTGTTTAACATTGTTGCTTTTAAAAAAATGCTTTTGAAAAAAAAAACAATTTATGTTTGGCTAATTCATTTTTAAAATGTTTTTCATAAACAAATTGTGTTTGACAAATATTTGTTAAAAGTGCTTTTGAGAGTTAAATTACGGAAAAAGGCAAGTATCAATGTACTTTTAATATTAAGATTATTTCATAGAGAAATTATTTTTAATATCTATTACAAAAAAATTAATTTATTTCTTATTTTTATTAAATTATAATGTACATATTCAAATCTTCAAATACCTTTTTTGGAGGGCTGAAATCTTTGATTTTTTTTTTCTAATCTTGTAAAAAAAAATTTGTTATGTTTTTTCTAATTGTGCAAAACAATACGTAATATAATAAATAAAATAAAAATTCATAAACACAAAATAAAATATAAAAAATTATTTTATAAAATAAAATATAAAATTCTTAAATGAAACTTAACCAAACTTATATCCTAATTAATTAATAAGAGATGTATTGGTAAATATGTATATATGGAAGTGCTATTTTGATCTTGAAAAAAATAATTTTCTGCTTGTGCTTTTACTTTTTTTAAGAACCAGAAATTTCTAACTTTTTCCCAACATCAGAAAAACTGCTTCTGCTTCTATTTAAAAGCAGTTTTGTTGGTTTGTCAAACAACTAATTTTTCAAATAAGTATTTTTTTCCCATCAAAATAAGTGTTTCTGAACTCCTAACAGCAATGCCAAACATGCTCTGGAATAAACTAATGAAAATTGTGTGAACATATATGCATGTAAACATTACTGATTTAATCTCAAAAAAATATCTTTCTAATAATTTTCTATCTTGATTCAACTAATAATTTAAAAGGCACTTTCAATTACTTAGAAGAATCACTAATTAAAATAAAATAAAACAATATAAAAACATTCACAAACTATTCCTCTTTCAATTAAATAGTAAATAACTCCATAATCAAATTCAAAACTACATTAATAAATTCAAACAATAAAACAACCGTTAAATTCATAAATAACGTTCAAAACAAAGTGTCTGTCAAAATTCTAAGCAAATGTTATTTTGGTAAAGAAACACATAATAAAAAAGGATTAAAAATTAGAATACATTACAATCAATTTTCACTACGCAATGAGATATTATTTTTCTTAGTTTCAACTTTTTCTTCAATCTTCAGTACATATGTGCGTGTATATTTAGATAAACAAATTTTGATTGTCATTGATGAAATAAAATTATATTTTAAAATTTATTTATCATATAAATACATAAACTTTTTAAAAATTGTTATAAAAATATGCATTTTTATTAGTTATTTCTGTATTACACGCATTTAAACATGCTTAAAGTTATTTGTGTTTGTTATATTTTACTTGTGTAAATAGATATTAATTTTTTTTATTATTATTAATAAAATAAGTATTACATGCATTTAAATATGTTTAAATTTATCTTTATTTGTTATATAATTACTTGTGTAAATAGGTATTGTAATTTTCATTATTATTAATAAAATAATTGTTTTTATTCTATTAATTTATTACATTATACAATGTTATTTGATTATATACTTTCTAGTGAAATATACCATTAGGCTAGTTGTCTAATGACTGATTGTATTAGTAATGAGAGAAAAATGTCTATTATTTAAAGTTAAGTGGGAAAGGGGGAATTGAATTTTAAAGTAAAAATAAGGAGGGTTAATGATTTTCATGCTTTTGATAAACATATAAAAATAATTTTAAATATTTGAATAAAAATGCATGAAAGGCAAAAATAAATTAATTAAGCATGACTGATTGAGGTCCTTAAGATCACATGAATATTGAGGTTCTAGGTGAATTGTAGAGTCATTGCTTATGAAAGCAAAATAAACTCTTGTGATAATAATAAATGTGAACTATAAATCTTATTAAATGATCAACTATGGAAACTCGTGCAAATTGCCCTACATCTGATATAATTTTATAATAATAGCAACAACTTCCACATTTCAATTATTTTTAAAAAAATTAATTTTACATATAGGGACATTAATAATAGTATTGTTAAACAACTACTCTCGTCGTCCCATATAAGTTGATCATCTTATCAAAAATAAATTTTTCATATTAGTTGATCATCTTACTATATCAAAAAAATATTAATTGATTTTTTCCTATATTATTCTTGCAATTAATTTTCTTTTTTAAAAGTATTCACATTTGTTTGTAAAATTTTTAAGAAGTTTTTTAAAGAGTGAATTGATAAAATTATCTTTTTATTTATGATTTCTTAATATACATGTAAAAGAAATGACCAACTAATATGAGAGCAGGAGTATTATAGGAGTATTATAAATGTATGACTACAAACCATCCACGAGGAGAAAATTAAGCCATTTAAATGGTAGTTGGATAGGCTTAAAAACTAGTCAGCAGATAGTTTAAAAATATCCCTCTAGTTCAAAATAATTGAATTGTTGGGGTGTCTTAGTTCTTACACCCTTTATGAAAAAAAGATTAGGACATAAATTAGATATTATTTTCCATTTTTGCCCTTATTAATTACTCTTCTCGTTCAAAAATAGTTGTCCACTATAGGAGTACTATTTTTGTATGTCCAACCATACTTGTCCACTTTATGAAATTAATGGACAATTTTACATTTAGTTTCTAATTTATCCTTATCATTAATTATAGTCATTTCTCTATTACATTTTTCAAGACACTGTATTTATTATATTCAAAGGGTGATATAGTAAAATTATCTTTCTATTTATAGTTTCTTAAAAAGTGTGCAAAGTCAATAGTGAACAACTATTGTTGGACGGACGAAGTATTGTCAAACTGATCTTTAGAATAATTCAAAACAATTAAAGTTTGTTGAACTCATCACATAGAAAATTCAAATTTAGAATAATTCAAAGCAATTAAAGTTTGTTGAACTCATCACATAGAAAATTCAAATGAAGGGCAAAATTGAAGAATATTCTAAAAATAACCTTGAAGATTGAACAATTAAGTTAATTTGAAATATGAAAAATGTCTGAACAATTCAATTATTTTGAAATGAAGGGAGTAGTTTGAATCAATTTAGAATTAAAAATTGCTTATGTAAATCAGCTTAAATTGAAATTGAATTCAAACACGAATTATTGGTGAATATATCGTAATTACAATTGAAAATGAAATGAACAAAACTAATAAATAAATATTTAGATGAGACGTTGCTGTTTTTTAAGGAGATTTAAGCTCGCTATGGTATAATCTTTATTGATATAGTATTATAAGAGCCCGTTTGGATTGACTTAAAAAAAGTAACTTTTAAAAAGTAATTTTTTAAAGTGCTGGAACTTATTTTTAAAATAAGTAGTTATGTGTTTGGATAAAAGTGCTGCAGTTGAAAAAAAAGTTGTTGATGTGTTTGGCAAATAAGTGCTGGTAAACACTTTTCTTTATCAAAATGTCTGAAATACCCTTTAAGCTGTTAACATGATAAAAAGTTGATTAATTTAAGGTTTTTATACTTAAAAAAAAATTAAAACAAAATTAATTTATGTTTTACATCCATAAGTAATAATATTTTTCTATCATTCACATATTTCTTTACCACCTTATAAGAGGAATATAAATTCATATTTCAGAAATAATAATAATAATAATAATAATAATAATAATAATAAAATAATAATAAAATAATAATAATAGTAATAGTAATAGTAATAATAATTATTATAATAATAATATAATAATAATAATAGTAATAGTAATAATAATAATAATAATAATAATAATAATAATAATAGTAATAGTAATAATAATAATTATAATAATAATAAATAATAATAATAATATAATAATAATAATAATAATTATAATTATTATTATAATAATAATAATAAACATAATAATAATATAATAATAATTATAATTATAATTATTATTATTATAATAATAATAAACATAATAATAATAATAATAATAGTAATAGTAATAATAATAATAATAATAATTATTATTATTATAATTAATTATAATTATAATTATAATTATTATAATAATAATAATAAGAATATAATAATAATAGTAATAGTAATAATAATAATAATAATTATTATTATTATAATTAATTATAATTATAATTATTATAATAATAATAATAAGAATATAATAATATAATAATAATAATAGTAATAGTAATAATAATAATAATAATTATTATTATTATAATTAATTATAATTATAATTATAATAATAATAATAATAAGAATATAATAATAATAATAATATAATAATAATAATAATAATAATAATAATAATAATAATAATTCAATATGGGCAATTTGGAAATTGTATAAAAGAATTAAGGGCAAAAAGGTAATATACTTGGTCAACATAAAAGTGCTTTTAAGTTAAAAAAAAAAAGAAGCTCCCCCCCCTAGCTTTTAGCTTTTGGCTTAAAATAAGTCATTTTTGACTTAAAATAAGTCATTTTGATAATTGCCAAACACTCTAATAAGTCAAAAACTGGCTTTTAAGCCAGTTTGACCAGCTTAAAAGCCCATCCAAACAGGCTCTAACTCTTGACTTGTCTATTTTAGGATATAATATTTCAACGAGATCTTTAACTTAAACAACTCTAAATTAGTTGCAGACCAAAATCTCCAAAATCTACTTTATACCGTGAATATAAGTTGAAAATATTTTTTAAGGAAAAATTACCTAAATACACAATTTATTTTACCATATTCTCTAAAATTTTCTACCATTTGAAAATTTTACAAAAATCCCTACTCTCGGATACATCACTTTACGCGATGTATCAATTGAATACATCACTTTACGTGATGTATCGATCGAATACATCATTTTGTACGATTTATCGAAATATTGAGTAATGCATAAATGATAACATGATAAAATTACTACGGCATACATCAAAATTTCGTAGGACTCCACCCGACATAATGTGTATGTACTCTTCATCTCTAGGTTTTCTATGCTAAGTAATACACCATATGATTGTTATTTCAAGAACAATTCATACAAAGGGTAAAGTTGAAAGGAAAATAAAGGGACTTAATTGTTACCATATATTAGTTTTTAAAATTGATAAATATTTTGGATAAGTTATTTTTAGTAAACATGAAAGGGCAAGTTGAGCCATAGGTACATTGAGTCTTATTGCATTTTACAACCTAGGCCGATTTTCCTATGAGCTAGAGTTACCTCAAGAGTTAGATGCAGTACATCAGTTTCCATATTTATATGTTACAAAAGTGTATTGTATATCAAACATGTATAGTGCTTATAATAAATGTTCAGATTTCAAAGGAGCTATCTTATGAAGAAGTCCTTATTGCCATAATAGATCGCTAAATAACAAGATTGTAAAATAAGGATATAGCTTCTGTAAAAGTGTGGTAGCGGAGTTGTAATGTTGAGGAGTTGACAGGGAAGCTGAGGAGGAGATGAAGTCCAAATATATGGTATTTTTCAAATGAATAGACTAACATTTGAGTGTATGAGGTATGTTACGTATGCGCTATATGAGATCGTGTATTGTTTCCTATGATGCCACAAATATAATCATCATTCGAGGATGAATGTCCCTAACGGGGAATGATGTGACACCCCGCCCATTTGAACATTAGAATTAACTCGTACTTTTGTAATAATACTAAGACTACCTACCATATTAGGAAGGATGTTATATGAGTTATTTTGATTGAACAAAGTTTGTATGTTAAGTTTTAAATTTAAGGAAATTGCGAAATAAAAGTCGGTAGAAGTTATTGTAAATGTCGTTAAGGAATTCTGTGTAATTTAGGGTCAGATGTCTCAGCAATTTTCTCATGATATATAAAGAGTTAGAAAACTCATGACCTATCAAATCGGAGGTCTATGAGTCTAGTTTTCAACATACTAAATTGTTCATCCATACGGCTTCAGAATTGAGAAATAGGCACGTTTTTGTGAGACTGCACAAGCGGACACCTCAAAGTGGGTCCCCCAGCTCCTAAGTCGATTATTCTTTAAATACATTTATCTCCTTCATTTTTTTCATTAGAACTGATCCACAAATCGAGAAAATAGGAACTCAAACTACTAAATCCTCCATGAGTGTGTATTCTTTCAACTCAGAAGTATAATAGAAGTTGTTTTACGTCGCAAGCTCATCGTTGTGGTATAATTTTCTTGTTGATTTAGGATCCAGTTGTTGTTGCTGCCAGGAGGCATAATCTTAGTATTATTATTTCAGACATTTTGATTGAGGTAATCTTATTTTTACAACCCTCTTTCGTAATTTCATATCCTAGTATCACTTTTATAGATTTTTTTGTCATGTGGTGGTGTTTTGATATTATGGTTATAGGCAGCCCCTTTGTCTTATTTGGTTTCACTGTTATTGTAGTTTATTGATGATATTAAGGTTCTAGAGGTTTTCGGGGTTGGTTTGATTCTTATTAGAGTTGTGTATGCTGGTTGTTGGATTGAACGGCGTGAAGTACGCCTAGTTATGTTACCTCGGAAGCTTGTCACTCCTTCGAGATGTTGTTGGAATGTCTTCAATAAATTTAGTTGTTGATTATCATTGTTTATGGACTCATTTTATTATTTAGAGTTGGTTGATCACGAGTGTGGAAATAGCGCCTTATTTATTAGTCATGACTCATTCTTGCTACGTTGTCAATTTTTGTGTTCTTTGCATTACTTTTGGTTGGGCAAGCTTAATAGAGACACCTTTTAGGCTTTGGTTGAAAGGTATGTGAAAGCTATTATTTCTCTTATGACATGATCCTAACAACCTAAGCCTTTTATGACCGGTGCATTATCATTATCTACCCTAGAACCTTATTTTATTGAATTAGCTACGACCATATAGAATAATGTCTATCGGCAACATTCTACTTCTTGTTAGTGGCCTAAAAAAGCATGTTATGATTATATTTTGATTAATTATGATTACTTGTTATTGTTGTGATGTTTTATCATCTAGTTGTCGACTATAAGCTTATTTTGGCCTCAGCAGACACTGACACTGCAGGGATCTTGAGCATACAAATTGATTCTTATATCGAGCCTACGGACTGGGTAGACCGTGCCTATGGGTTGGGTAGGTTGTACCTACGGAATATCGTATATGTATTGTACCACAGAGCCTCAGATTTGTGCTGATTCATGGCACACCTACGGGGCAGCATATATGTATTGTACCTTAGAGCCCCAAATTTGCGTTGATTCATGGCACTTGTACATTCAGACAGTTCATATCAGATAATCATTGTAATCTAGGTAAGGGGAATAATATGGGTATTTAGAGACTGTTGTTCTCGTTAGGACCTATATGGATCGTGTGTTGTTTATACCTACCGGGCTTATGAGGGCCAGATCAGTTTACTGCTTGTTACGTGCTTATATTCTCATGTTATAGGGAGTTAAGGAATTGTACTTCGATTTCACCCTTTTCGTTTTCATTCAGTACTTATACTTCAGTTTCAACTTTCATTTTACCTTACATGTTCGGTACATTATTTTGTACTATGCCCCTTGCCTAGGAGCGTTGCATTCATGCCTGCGGGTCCTAAGCGACGACAAGATAGACATGTCGAGTAGCACAGTCGCCTATGTAACAAATTGGTTAACTCTTTTTCTTCCGGGGGTTGCCAGAGTCCCAGAGGTTTGCTTGTTTTTCTTTTTAAAGAGTTTGGATATACATATATGTTACACCGTAAGTGCAGCCTACCCAAAGGTCTACCCGGCCTATAGGCCTGGTCTACCTGACTTATAGCTCGACATAAGAATCAATCTATATGTTCAAGAACCCTGCAGTGCCGGTGTCTGTTGAGGCCAATAAAAGCTCATAGGCGGCAGTGAGACATTAAAATATCACAACAATAATAAGGAATCATAATTAATCAAAACATAATCATTTCTAGACTACTAAGCCAGGAGTAGAGTGTCACCGATAAACTTTATATCATAAGGTGGTAGCCGACTCAATAAGATAAGGCTATTGGTAGATAATGATAATATAACACCATAACAAGCTTAGACCTTTAGGATCATGCTAAAAGAGAAATAACAGTCTTAATATACCTTTCAACCAAAGCCCAAAAGGTATCTCTATGAAGCTTGGCAAACTAAAAGTAATGCAATAATGCGAGAATCAACCAGGTTGCAAAAATGAGCCAGAACCAATTAATAAGGCGTTAAGGTCATAATTACGACCAAACCACTTTTAACTCAACAAACAAAGTCACAATATCAAAATAATCAATAGATGCTAACAACAATACAAGTCTATCAACATCTCACAAGCACGGGAAGCTCCCGAGAAAATATAACAAGGTGCATGTCACACTGTTCAATTAATAATCCTCCATACGCGACATCTAAAGCGGAGCACAAATATTCCATCCATTCATAACTTTAATAGGATCATATCCACATCTATACAGCTCAAAACTACACAATAAGGTTGCACGGAGCCACGACACTCAAACATTCCTCGTGGCTCAAAATTGATAAAATGACAAAAAAGTAAAAACACGAGGGAGGTGATTGGAGGAAACTTACCTTAACCAAAAATATTTCATTTGTCGAGCATAATAGCCTACCTCAAGGGTCCAACACCATACCAAATCCACAACATTAAGAAAAAACACCAAATCAGAGCCAAGATTGTAGGAGTCGATTTCAAACATCCAGCCATTATTTTCTAAGCAAAATAGGTGTATAACCTTACCTCAAAGTAGCTCAACCATATAGATAACTTAAAACCTAGTTTAAACACGAAAATCCTTCAACCACAACGAAAAACGATAAGAAATAACACAAAACAAAGCTTGCGATAAGGAGAACATTTCTTCTAACATGCAGGGATGGAGCTACAATGGTGTCAGGGTGTCCAACCGAACCCCCTTCATCGGAAAATTATACCGTATATATAAGTAAAATGGTACCCTAAATGACTACTTAATATATTTTGGACATGCTAAGCCCATCAAGCATGTATAGGCTAGTGGTTCTTGGGGCTGAAAAGTAGCGCGCAGGGGAGTGGGGGAGCGCAAGTTCGATCTTCACCAACAACATTTGTCCTTTATGCCATTTTTTATATTTTAAAAAGAGCTTTTTTTTAGTTACTTTCTAAATCTAAATAATAGTTAATAAATCTATTATTAGAAATAATTTAAAATTAATATTATTTGATTAAATAATCCTTAATTAAATACAACTTAAAAATTTAAGAAAATTTTTTTTAGAAGCCAATCAAAATTTTAATTGATTTGAATTTGACTTTTTTTAAAAAAGTAAAACTTATTTTTATTTAATTTAAGTTAATAAACAGCCCTGAAATTTTATATAAAACAACTAAAAGCAAAAAAGGCTTCATATATAATTCTTTTTTAAAAAACTTGTTTGATTATACTCTTTATTTTACATGTCTCGTTGTTACTGTTGTCGTCGCTTGAAGCATAAAAATGATGTCATTCTAAGTTGAATTTTCTCTTTTTTTTCTTCTGTCCGATCACGTTATATTAAACTAAATATACACATTAAAACCAAGTATTATGTAGTTTAACTTAATTTTTTTTGTACATTTGTTCATAAAAGAAATTTAATTATTAATATTACGTAGTTTGATTTTCAAATTTTTCAGTACACCCATTCGTCATTTTTTTTAGTTAATGTAATTCTTAGACACCCTTCGTAAAATTTATGGCTTCGCCACTGCGAACATGAGCCAATGAAGAATCAAGCTAGAAGGGGGTGTTTTCTTACCTCAAAGATCTTGGAGGACTCTTCTATGACTATTGGACGTTTTTCCTTTGAGAAAATGTGATGGTTATCCTTTTAAAAGTCCAAAAAACACTTTTTAAATCTGGATTAGGCGGGTTACCTATAGTTGGGCTCATTTTTGACACCCCTAGTTTTCATCTTTATTTAGTTATATATCTGTCAAAGTCGGCATGTAGATATTCTTTGGGCACTTGTATTATTCTATTCACTGCTTAATTCTACGATAAATCACGTATAATGTGAGTTTAATAAAATAGAGAAGAATAATTTTGAAAAACGTTACTTACAATTTTGTGCATATTAAGAGAGTGTTTGGATTGACTTAAAAGTTGGTCTAACATACTTTTAGGTCAGTTTTTTGGACTTTTGAAAGTGTTTGACAAATATAAAAATAACTTAAGGTAAGTCAAAAATGACTTAAAATGAGTTAGGAAGTATTTGGACAAGGTTAAAAATAATTTAAAATAAGTTTAAAATGACTTAAAATAAGTTAAAAATCAAAAGTAAGTCTCTCTACTTTTTATTTTTTGACTTAAAATTACTAATATGACTTAAAAGCTATTTTTTAAAATTAATCCAAACAGGTTTTTAAGTGTAATAAGAGTATATAAAGCAAATTGAAGTGATTTAACTAGTAGTATTAATGAAAAAATTTAAGGTCAATTTAGAGAAAGAAAGAAAGAAATAAATTTTTCCAAGTTTACCTTTCATTATACTTTGAATTCATTATACCTTTTGACATTACTAGAGTTCATGTTTACAATAAGTAAATTCTACGTGTTAAAATAATTTGAAAAAAAAAAAACTTTTAACTATGGTTTAAATTATCCTCGATTAGGGAAAATAGTTGTATTTCCTAATTAGGGGACAAAATTAGACTCAAAGTATATAACAGAAGACAAATTTATTCAATTTCTTAAAGTAGAGGAATAAATGATTCTTTTCTGGAAGTGATTTATGAAATATTATGAAAAGTTTCTGACGTTGCTCCTAGTGTAGCTTCTTAATTTTGTTATTCTTTTATTGTTTTGTTTCAATACAAATAAATAAAAATATTTTGCAGTTAACAAAACCTGTCTCTAAATACGTGTTAATTATAGTCATTATGAAGTAATATAAAGTTATTCAAAAGCTAACATATATAATACTTACATCTCTTTTTTATTGGGAAAATTTTGTATATATTTACTTATATAATCCATAAAACAGTTGTCTTACTTATTCGGAAGGATATGAAAATTGAGAAAAGTAAAATTATTTTTGGAAAATAGAAAATGGTTTGATATGAAAATTATACCTAGTACTCGGGCGTAGTATTTTTTCTTCATTCTTTTATTGTACTTTAAGATTCTTTGTGTTAATTGAGATAATTGTCACCATTATACCTTGCTAATTTCTTTTTTTGACACTCAATTTTGTTTCTTTTATATCCTAATTTATTTCCCAGGCGGGTATTTTGATTTAAAAAACCATAATAATATTTAGATATTGTTATAGATGCTATCAATTTATTACACCTTACACCACGTATTTTATTAATTTAATTTGTATTTTCTTAAATATTTAAAGGACTAAAACTTTTAATATTATTTAAGTATTTATATAGCCATTTTTTTCACTTCATGCATTTAATTTATTTAGTTATTATTTGTAGTTTACCAAATATGTATAAAATATATAGGCAATGCATACTTTTATATCAAATATATAAACCTCAATGTATAGGTAGTGCATACTTCGACCATATTGATAAGATAGATGATCAAAGAGTTCTTCTGATCTGATCATTAAGTAAGTCGAGAGTTCAATAAATGAGGAATCGAATGATATTTTAGCCAATACCAAAAAACATAAATGACTTAGGAGTTGAAAGTAAAGACCATGAAAGTATTGTGTCATTTCAAAAATTAAAGGAAAAAACTACATAAATGGGTCATAAAACTCAAAATAGTTACATGTTCATACCCCAATCCAAAGTGATTCAAGACATATTCATTCTCTCAAAAAATAAAAAATAAAGCCCATACCCTCAATTCATTAAGTCTGATAATTTTTGCTCAACTGATATATATATGTTGGTATCTTTTGGGTTTCTTGTTCAGTGATTACTCATTAGTCATGATTCTATAAGAGTATATGTATATTGTTGTGGTATTATTAATGTTTCTTGTTCAGAAATTACTCATTAGTCAATGATACTGTAAGAGTATATGCATATTATTAATATTTCTTGTTCAGAAATTACTCATTAGCCCAATGATACTATAAGAGTATATGAATATTGTTGTGATATTATTAATGTTTCTTGTTCAAAAATTACTCATTAGTCAATGAGAACTCAAATCACAGAAAGAGAATAATATAATTATGATAGTATATATCTACGAGCCATCATGATATTATTAATGTTTCTTGTTCAAAAATTACTCATTAGTCAATGAGTACTCAAATCACAGAAAGAGAATAATATAAATATGATAGTATATTTCTACGAGCCATCATATATATGACTCAAAAAATTTGGAGCTTTAATTTTGCATCCTTGATGTGATTCAGACCATTCTCTTGCAAATACCTTAGCATATAAATGGAAAAATCATCTCACATATATATATATATATAAGGGGCAATATTACGGGTTTTAAATCTACTTTTAAAATATTATTACTTATAACATTTTAATTGCGGGTTATAACAAATTACTTTTCATTTATAAATCAATTTAATTCCACTTTATTAAATAATTACAATTTTATAATTATATTTTAATTATTAGGCGATATAAATAAAGAATCAATCATAATTATCTCTTACCCATTTTTAGGGATTTTACCTTGATTCATGTTCCTTTTTTATTGTCACACATCAAATAAAAAATGGGTCAGACAAATAATAAACAAATTCAATTTTCATACCAAAATAGAACATTATACATTTTAAAAAAATGTCATAATTAAAATTATTATACACAACAAAAAGTATGAAATTAATATACTAATTTCATACAATTTTTATGCACACTTTTCATATGCATATCATGCTAAAATTATAACTATTTCATCACATAAGTAGTCATTTTATGTCAATATAATACTAAATTAATACTAATTCTAACTATTAATTGTCATTTATTAGATAATGAGTACACAATATTCATTCCAATATAATGTCAAAATCGTTCCAACAGGGTAGTCACGACCCAAAAATGGATGTGATGGCACTCGTCGTATCCCACCAAGACAAGTCAGCCTAAAACCCAATCATTTCGATAAAGTGCGGAAATAAAGCAAAGTTCAATAGCAATTACTATTACGAAAACAAGTCAACTTAATTCAATCCCCAAAACCTGGTTGTCACGTGCACAAGCCTCTAATGTAAATACTAGAATTGAAAGAAAATACGCAAGTCTCAAATGACGTTGTCTTTCAAGTAAAAACAAAATCATAAACATGAGTAAGAAGGTTCGCTGAGATGACAAACAGCTACCTCTCAGATCTCCACAGAAAACCTCGGAAACGAAGAGAATTGAAGGTATCACGAAGATCCGGGCTCGTAACCTACAAAAGATTATAGAAGCAAGGGGTGAGTACCAAACCACACGGTACTCAACAAGCAAACTTCTAAACACAAGCTAAGAGTACAGAATACGGGTACTCCTTACACCCCATCCTAACCTCCATAACTACAACCTGCATAAAACCAACCCAACCTAACAATTTACAATTTACAAAGCATACAACTCAACAATAGCACTCTAACAGGTCATATATTCTCAATAACACCTCAATATTCGTCAGTCACAAGTTCCATAGAAAGGCACTCACAAGATCAACAACACACAAGATCAAGTTCATTAATAATAAAAATGTGCAATGCAATGAAATGCAATGTCAATTATAGTGATGCATGTCTGACCTAATGATACACACCCGCTGTCTCTCAGTCCGGGACCCATGGGGGACATATCTGTCCATGCATCCATCGCGGCGCGCGATACGTCCCTCGAAATATAATATCCGTCGCGGCGCGCGACACGTCCCTCGAAATATAGTATCCATCGCGGCGCGCGATACGTCCCTCGAAATGGTACATCCTCCTTAATTTCTTATTCTTTCTCAATGCACATAACACTTGTCACAACCATGTCTCAGAATAATGCAAATGACATGTTCACACAAATAATGAGGAGATGACCATTTTCATAACATTGCACAAATCACAAGTTCAACGATGATTCAACAAGTCTTTCAAACAATTCTCAACACATTACACAAACAATTGATCACATTACTCCCAAACATATACCACAAGGAAATACACGAATTCCATACGCTTAACAAGGGTTTAGAAATCCACTTGCCTCAATGGATTCACAATTCACTCCGAGACTTGAGCCTTCCCTTTTCGTTGAGCTTCCAAATCAATACAATCTATTCAAATAAATAACCACAATAAGATTTCGAAATTAACAATATTCATATTACTCTATGTCCAACTAGACCCAAGAGCTCACCCAAACCTAAAATCAAGTTCCTATATCTTGGTGCCAATTAACATGTCAACTCTTATATTTCCAAATTTCAAGTCTACGGTTAAGTCATAATTTCTCCAATATCATAATTATAATAGTATTCATATTATAAATTACTCCTTATATTCAATTATCTACCTTAATATATCAAAACTTGAATCATAATATGATAATTATAAGAAAGAATTGGAGAAACACTAAAAACCCGAATTATGCACATAGCTTTTTAGATTAGGGGAAAACCAAAACTTTCCAGAACTCAAATTGACACAAGTTAATCTCAAAATCCTTTTCTCCATCCTATCCTTCTAATTATTATACTATAATTTGATAATAATTACTGAATGACTATATCCTACCAAATCACACTTCCCTTTAACCAACATTCTGCCGCCATTCACCAACTGCAAACAAAATTATAACCTCCTCATTTTATACCCACCAAACACCTTAGCCATTAATAATCTTGCATACATTAACCCACCAACATGACACACCCACCAATAGGAATAACGATCTTAACCAAATTTGAAAACTAAATTGTTACCTCTAACATATAGTAATAATAAATTAACAAAATGTCACATTTACGCATACACTCAATTCATTGTTTAAAGGCGTACCTACCTGAATCTTGAAGTTTGGCCGTTCTTTTTCATCTCGTTCATCCGCCTAGGTAAGTTTCTGCCTCCCTTTCTTTTCTAAATTAGTTATTTATTAAAAAGTGACAAACCCCTAACTTATTATAATAATTGTGGGCCAAATAATAGAGGGTCTTAAATAAATGATCACTTTAGCCCACTAACTATCGATTAATTAACTCAAGTTAAACAAATAGTTTAAAATTTCCAAAAATGACCTTTCGGGTCATTACAAACCAGTATACCAATTTCAAATAAATTTTATGTAATTTTTTAAAACCAGAAACATACAAAAAAAATGAATGTTCATACCAAATATATACCATTTTCAAACAAATTTTATGTAATTTCAAAGAATAAATGTTCATTCCAATAACGCCATAATTAAGTATTATACACAAACAAAATCTGAATATTTTTTTTCAATATCACTGTTTTTAATTATATTTTTTTATGTTTGGTTAGTATACCAATACAAATAAAAATCGCAAAGAACGAATAGGAATTAAATGAGAGTGACGACTAACTAGAGAAAAAATTGAGAAGAGAGAGAAACGTTCCAAAAAAAGAAAAGAAATCTGTTTTGAACAAATTTTAACTGCTTTGAGTTAAATATGGGAAACAAATATTTCTTTTTTTACGAATCTCCTATTTTTATCCCACATATTAATTATCATTAATGAATTCAAATTATTTACTACTAATATATCCGTTTTTACCTTATTTATTTTTCACACTAATTAATTTTTACTGTTATTTTAAATCATTTTTTTATTTTACTAAAATATTACAACCTGCAATTTTTTATTGTTATAACTTGAAAGATAAAGAATAATGTCATAACTTATAATTATTAGTCCTATATATGTCAATTATAAAAATTTCACTATAAATCACTAAGATTCTTCCAAAACTAATATTAGTGATATATCACTAATCAATACTTACAATACTGTATTTTCTACTTATGAGTTTACATTTTTGTAACGACATGTTCCCGTCGTAATAGAAAATTCAATGGGGAAAGAATTGGGGCCAGAAAACTTTTGAGTAGTAACTTTGGAGTTTCCAACCTAGTCCAGATTTGAACGAAATCAGAGTTGTTAAGGTGTAGGGAAATCTGGTAACAATCGGGCGATTTATTTGTGATTTTGATTACATGAGTGGTTAGATAAATCGTTAAGGAATCTGTACGACTTTACAGAATTGAATTCGGGTGAGTAGAACTCCTGAAATCGATCTTAGCGTGAACGGTATTTTCTGAGCGTCGTTGGTTAAAAATGTGTTGTGAAATGGGGCTCTTGGAATTATTAAAACAACCCACTGGTTCCGTGCAAGCCGCTGGGGCGAGATTTCTGTCCCCAGGGCAGGGCTACTGTAGCGGGGTGAGGACTGCTATGGCGGGTTCGACGCAACTTAAGGTCGTAAATAAACCCCAAAACGTCTTTATTCTGCACTTTTCGACTTTGAGAGCTAAGGAACGACCCCAGACGAGTTCTTGACCATTTTTCACCATTCTTGAGGCTAAAAGTAAGGTTTTAACTCCCCGAATCCATTTTTCGATCCGTAGAACGTAGTTTCTTGGGTAATTATCATTGGGGAAAGGTTTTGATCCAAAGTTAATGGTGGAAAAAGCCCTAATCTCGATATGGGGATCAAGGTTTGACATAGGGTTGATATTATTGATTATGATCCGGGTAATTGGGTCTTGATTGTTGATCCTTGCGTCTAAATTATTGTTTGTAGACCTAGAACAAGCGAAAAGAATTCGGAAAGGGAAGATTCAAGTGCCTTAGGGGATTCAAGCTTGGATTCGAGGTAGGTGATGGTTGTGATTTCATGTTGGTGTGATATATGTTTGTAATTTCTCATTATAATACATGTATGTATGCGAATGTTGCATTATTGATCACCCTAATCAGAAATGAGGATAATTGAATAATTAAATGCCAAGAATCACCTCTTATTGTATAATTGTGAGAATATACATTGTGATTGTGATTTGTTGAAGGAATCGGGTGTTCCGTTCCGACACACTAACTTGAATCGGTTGTCACGTTTCGGCATAAATATGGGATCAGTTGCCACGTTCCGGCATAAACATGGGATCGATTGCCATGTTTCGGCATAAAAATTGGATCAAGTACCACGTTCTGGTATGCTAACAGTTTGGGTGTGGGTTCCATGAGAGGACCATTGAATTGGGTTCCGTGAGAGGACTATTGAATTGTGTTGTGTATCTACTTGTGATGATTACGTTCATATCTAATGATGATTGATATTGGAAGACTGTATGTTGCTCTAAATTGATAGCCAACGTGTATTATTGAGAACGTGTGATGCTACATTGATCCTGAAAAGATGACTAATATTGAATATGTTAGATATATGCATGTTTTATAATGATGTGGTTACTTGCATGTGTTTCAGTTATTGGGATAGCCGCGTGATCCTATCAGTACACTGTGGTTGTGTACTGATACTACACTTGCTTGTTCTTTGTTGAGTACATGACATCTTCAGACGGCTATTGATAGACCTCAGTTAGGTGGCTATTAAGCGTGACCGGATTCAAGGGTGAGCCAGTTCTTTCAGGCTGCCATGGATCTTTGATGTTTAAGTCCACTCTTTTCGGACTCAAACTTTAGTTTAAGGTGTTGTTTAGTTTCGGGGTTGTACCCCTTGTTCTTAGACTTGTCATTAGTAGAGTTTTGGTACAATGACTTTCAGGTTTTATGGGTTGAATTTCCGCATTAGTTTGGTTAGTTAATTGTTTAAACCTTTGGAGTTTATGGGACTCCATTTTTATTGTCATTTAAACTTGCTCCCATATCTTTAAATGCGTAGTATTTGGTTAAGTTATGTAGTTGGATCGTAGTAGTGGTTCTTCCACCGGAGGGTCAGTTGTTGGGTTCTGAAGGTGATTATGGTGTCATGCCGAAGCTTATAATTTGCAAATCATATGGTTGATAAATTAGACGACACATAAAACTATACTAAAGAAAATATATTATTATATGATATGACCACTTGACCTACATAATTAAAAACTAATCAAAATCATAGAAACTATAGAGAGAAAATCTCCCCATAAACAAGACTCTTAAACGACTACATGTATATGTTATTGTTATTGTGTTAGAAGAAACAAACCTATATTTATAGTCCTAAAACCTTTTATTAATAGAAAAGGATTATCTACTCCAAAACCTTTTCCTAAAAGGAAAGAATAAACAAAATATGAAAGAATATTATATTTTCCTTTCAGGAAAAGTAAAAACATTTATGGTAACGTTTTGTCTTTTCCTTTAGAAAAAAATAAACTTCAAATAAGGTAAGAAAATCAGGGCAAAACCCTAACATTAGTGTGGGTGTCAATCACGACGGTTTGGATCATGACAATTTTATTATTGTAATAATAATTTTGTAGTCTACTGTAATATTTGTAGTATCACATTAAATTAAAATAAAAGGAATTGATTTATGAAATAAGATATTTTAAATAATATTTCTCAACTAACTGCACTAGCTGAAGTTGAAGAAACAAACTAAATTTTCATGATACAGTTAGTTATAATAATTATTTATTTTCAACAAATAACACTAAGTGTTCTTATTTGAATTAAAATGATCTTTTAGAATTAAAATAATCTTTTAGAATAGCAAGATATTATTTTCATAAACAAATCATAATTTTTGCCCCAGATAAATATACATGATTTGCTTGAACTTATTAAGTACTTTTTTTTAATTTCCTATTCGATGTCCGAGTTTATATTGGAGCTTCAACTAAATTCGGATTGCGCATTGCTGGGCTCATTCGGAATGACGATTCCAACAAGATTTTCTCCATACCCATGACTCGAACCTTAGATATGTTAAAAGTGAAACAGTGTCACACTGCACCACCAGTGGCGTAGCCAGAAAATTTACGAAGGATGTCCAAGAATTGTACGAGTATATTAAACTACGTAATTAAAACTACTGTTAGCGAGATTCGAATTCACAAAGGCGTAAAGGCTTGGCTCTTTCAAGGCACCTAAAATAACTAGGCTATAACACCTTGTTATGTCAAGGGTGTCCAGAATACTTTATTTAACCACTTTCTATATCGTTTTACTTTAATATATGATATAATTTTCCGATAAAGGGTGTCCAATTTGGACACCCTAACACTAATGTAGCTACGCCCCTGTGCACCACAACCCATATTAGTACTTATGAAGTACTTTTCTCAAACACAATATCATGGCAATTATAAATAGTCACATATTTCATATTTTATTATTGGATTAACATATTTTTAATTTATCATATTATTTTCACATATTTGAATAGAAATTGTAACGCGCATACAATAAATAAAATAATACTTCACAATTTTTTCAAACATACTATTACTATTGTAACATAATACGTCTAAAAATATCAAAGGAGAAAAGAATATGAAAAAAAAATATGACAACAATCAGTATGGGTATCAATGTTTTTGTTTTAAAAATTGATTTATTCACCAAACCAAACTGATAGCTAATTTAATTTTAATAAAACCACAAGTTTTTATATAAGTTTTTTAACTGTATCAAATAATTAGGTAGAATTTTAATTCTATAAAAAGTAAATTAAAAAAGACAGTTGTGTATCAAATAATTAGGTAGGTTTTTAATTTTATAAAGATAAATCACAAAAAAATGAACCGTACTGAACAATTAGGTAGATTTTTTAATTTTATAAAGATTAACTCAAAAAGGCCAAACTTAAGTACTGAATATATGTATATATACTAATAAATATATTTTATCTATTAAGTTTAACGAAATATAAATATTTCGTCTTTGATCTAGAGTAATGAAAAGGACTATTTTAAGTCCCGACTCTAAAACCTATATTATGCTATTCCTAGTGAAACTAAATTAGTTTTAACATCTTAAATATTAAGTTATAATGTATTCCAATAGTTTTAAGTAGCAAACTGGAAGATAATAGATATTTTTCATTTATTTTTGACAAGTCATTTTTTTAAGTTTTGGATAAAATTTCATCATGTGTTATCATAAATCATAATGTTTGAGAAAAATATTCAACTTTTTAAGGAAATATGATTTATACCTTCAGATTCTAAAAATTATTAAGAATATCCGTAAATTTGTATTATCTGAATATGATTCGTGATAAAAATCAAACTCATAGATTATAATCTCCAACCTGCTTACAAAGGAGCATCCATTCATTATATTTAGGAAAAACTACCTATCTAGACATACTTAACTACCACATATACATATTCTATCTCTACTTTAAAAATATTACATAGAATACCACCTTTTAAAAAATATACCATATTTTAAAAAAAAATAATCAGATACACAATTCCTTTAAAAATGATAATGTATAATTATCTTAAAATTACATCTCCTCGATTAGTAGGACACTAACAATTCAAATTAATTTCTCTTTATTCTTTTCAGCCATTTCCCTCCCCAATCCCAAAATAGATACCTCACGTATCCCACCACTACCCCTTCTTCTTCTTCATTAAACGTTTCCTACCCCTATCACAAAAAAAGTTTGTATCTCATTCCCACTCCACACGTATCCCTTCTTCCTTAATCATTTTTATTCCCTTTTGCATGTGCCAAATTCAAATCAAACTCTACATAATCAGCATTAATTAAAGTGGCAAAGTAAGATTTTCTTTAGTTTTTCCTATTGTATATTTGTTTTCAATCGTATCATGTATTTGATTCGATGCTTTAGATTTTTTCTAGCCGATTTATTGTAGGGTTTTTATATTGTTATTTCTCCATTCCATTTTAATGGCTCATAATTCAGAAAATAGTATGAATATTGTTATGAGTATTTTTAATGAACAATAAATTTCTCATAAAAGATTTTTTTATTTGTTTCTTTTCATTAACCATTTTGTAATGGCTGTAGGATATCAATCTTTAGTTCAACAAGAGTACGCAATGGATGCTAACCAGATACAGGTATGGGTCCCTGTTTTTTAATATATTGTTATTTTATAACAAAGATTCATGGATATGACATGCAAAATGTTTTATTTTTTAGTGTATATTGAGATTTTAAAACATTTTTTGATTTGGGAAATTACATATGATGAATATTACCCGAATAGTAGTGTTATATTTCAAGTGTCTATCATATGTTTGAATCTTTTATATGAATTTGGGGTTTATGAATTATATCTTGATATGACTGTCAGTTGTATCTCAATGTAGTGATTTATACAGTTATATAATCTCCCAATTTCTTAATAATTATACAATATAGAGTAAATATCTTGTATACTTTTTAAAATACAAACTCGAGATACACAAGGATGCTAACACATAGTATACAATTTTTTGTGTTTTTGTAGGAGTATGAGTTGTTTCTTAAAACCCCCCTTGTTCATCCTCTGCGTATTGTTAGTTCTATAAAGGATGGCATTGTTAAAGACTTTAAGAAGATCCTTACTGTTGAACAACTTGACATATTTAGGCAGACATGTTTTGGGATGTATCTAGATATTCCAGAATGCTCATTTCAAGCACAATTACATCGTTGCTTAATGACACTTGAAGTTGATCAAGATAATCCTAATGAATTTTGGATATGTGCTAATGGGTCTATCCTGCGTTTCACTATTGCTGAGTTTGCTCTGATTACCGGGCTCAAGTGCACCAGTAATGAAAATGATTTCCAGGTTGATGATAATTCTAACAGTAGTTTGTTAGTCGATTATTTTTATGGTGCTAAAATTGTAAAGAAGGAGGACCTTAATAAGTGCTTCAATGATAAGAGGTGGGGAAGTAACAATGAAGATGCTGTAAAGATTGCGATAATGTACTTCATATACAATTTTATCTTCTCATAGCAGAATGATACTATCCCTATAAGAGATTTTGTGATTGTTGATAATGGGACATACAATCAGTTTTCATGGGGAAAGATATCATTCAAAGAATTGATGAGAACATATAGGCACAAATTAAATTATACAAAGCAATTGTATCGTCAAGCGGGAATGCCTTATGCTATACAAGTATGAATTTACGAGTGCTGCATGCGACTCCCCCCCACATTAGCTGTTCGTCATGCTAATATAATTCCCAGAATTCTGAACTGACGTGTTATTGATCCAATGCCCAAATTCAACACCATCATGGAAAGCATATTTATCAACACATGCGACAAAGTAAGTATATTTATCTGGTAATGTCTATTAAATATGATGTCAGATACATGTATCCTTTTGTATTAATCAAATTTCATATGTTGCGATGTTATTTTTCACAATTAGTAGCTATTATTGTTTTATGTTTCCATTTATTCTTTTAATATGCATCTGAAACATATATTGTAAATTTTCAGGTCTCATTTAGTAACATTTCTCCGTCTCCAACTGCATTGGCAGTCTATGACTTAACTCATGTATCTGACATTGCTCCAAATCAAGTTGTCACTTCTGTTGTTCCTGATGGATTTGAGGATTTTACTACTCCACCTCCATCAAATGTGTACATGGTGTCTAATTTGTCTGGATCTTCATCAGCGCAGCCGCATAAGAAACAAAAGTTGGATGGCACATCACATGCTGCTAAATTTGACAATCATGATATGTGTAGTCATACACTTGAAACAGTGATCAGCGAGGGAAAAGAACCTTTAATTAGTTCAGTTTTCGATAATCCTCATAAGTCCGCTGAAAAGGAGTGCACTACTTCTTATCACGAGCTAACTCACAACATCCAAGTGCAAAGTCCACAGTCCAAAAACACAGAAGAGGATTACAGTTCCAGTCAAAAAGAGTTTTCTTTGCTTCGGAAGGATATCAACAACTTAAAGGATATGGTAAAAATGTGTTCAGTTTATATATATATATATGTGTGTGTGTGTGTGTGTGTGTGTGTGTGTTTTAAGTTTGTAACAAATGCATTAATTCTTTTGTTTGTTAGGTGGAAAAACAATTTGTTGATCTGCGTATGTACATGCAAGACATGTTCAAAGTCATATTTGACGCTATCAAAGAAAAGAAAAATATGGAGTATAAGGTTATCTAACAGTATTCTGTATAATATACTAAAAATATAACACATAATACATTTGAACTTTAATGTAATCTAAATTTTTTTTAGGGTCCAGGAAGTGCTATTCAAAGTAGTGATGGTGATGGTTCACACAATAATGCAGTTCCACACAATACACATGGTGAAGGTAATGGCAGTGGTGACACAAAGAAAGCTACCACAGAAGAAGTTCAGGGTGTCTACGTATCAAAGGTATCAACAATAATTCATGTATTCATGATTATTTATTCATTAATATCATATGTCTATATCATTACACAAGTTTTCAATTCTTTAGTATGCACATTTTATTCATTTAGTTATCAGATACACAACTACCATACACAGATACACCATTTCTGCATGATATATTATAGATACAGTACTTCTCGTAATGTCAATAAATTACAACTTTGTAAGTTTGAATATCAAAGGATGATCATCAGGATTACATGGTTCAATCTAATGTATCTGGTCGAACACAAAAGGCTTTCACAGACGAGATACATCAAGCAGGTCAATATGAGGTATACCAAATTAACAAGAAATACAAGTAATTCAGATAGCTAGCTATATGATGTATATTTGACTGATTTTATATTTATTTTAAGGAATTACATGAATCTGATAAAGACGTGCCAGTTGTATCAAATTACATACCTATAAGCAATTCAAAAGTTCGCAAATCAACTTCACAGGAGCAAGATCAGTTGGAGCCAATCTGTGTACTCCCATTGAGTGCAGTACCTTCAGATACAAACACCAATTTTGAATTTTTAATTAGTGACAGTGCCCTTCCATCTCAGATACCGAAAACCAAAATTGTTGTACGTACATCAACAGTGTTCACAGAGACGCCAGTTCAAAGGAATAGGCTACCTGGAAGATGGAACAAATCACCATATGTTACTGAATTTGGATCTGGATCAGGCACCAAAGTTGTATTAGATACTTTTTCTCAAATTCATCCATTTCAATCATATTTCATCGTTGGCCCCCATCCGCTTGAATTGTTTCAAGAATATTCTATGTGGTTATAAGCTGGGCTTCTAAAGACTCATGCCAACAAGTACGTATATGTGATTTATTTCTGAGTATCACATATCATAAGAAGCTGATTGTTTGATTTATATCTAGAAAAGTATAATTTCAATTTCTTTTACATTTCAGGAAAACAAAGGATGAGCATTATAGGAAGAAAGATTTTGATCTCGATCAACATCTCGACTTTGTTGTCGCATTTGCAAAGACAAAAAATTGGTTTTACACCATGTCAGTTGCAGGCAATTATTGGAATGCTGAGGTAGTTATTTATTTTTAAAAAAATTACATAGCTTTTTAGTTTGTGTCGTGTATACAACTTAGATACATGATGTATCTCTTAATATAATTCATTATGTTACTGTTATGATCCTAATATGATATGATCTCAATAATCAGACATAAGTATTCTCATTTTGTAATATGTATCTGGAACAAAATTATTTATGTATTAAGATCAACAACAGATTTTATTTTGTAATATGTATCTAACCATCTTCATCAATTCATTATTTTGTTTTTATAGCACATGGATGTTATTTTCTACTATTTAAGGAAGAAGTCAAAGTTCCAATCAAACGGCAATCCCAGATACACTACTGCAATGTGCCATTTTAAGTCCCTCATGGATGAGATTTATCACACGTATAAAGCTCAAGTTCCTGGTCAGAATGCTTTCACCCAAGGAAATTCTATTTGTTCATACATTAACGGTTTTGGGACACCTGCTGGTATACCTTGGGATCAAGTTGATGAGGTGTATATTCCTGTTAATTGCAAGGAAGAATTTCACTGGGTGCTGGCAGTTGTGCAACTCAGCATCAGAGTTTATGACTCGCATGTGGCTGCTGGTCACAACTCTTTGATAAAAGCAGAGATTGCTAAGATTGCATTTCTTTTGCCTTCTTATCTGACTCTTAGTGGTTTCTTTGACAAATCTAAGCGCGTTGACTGGTTGAATCTTGAAGCGTACAATGGAAAAACAGTCCAAGATTCCTTTGAAATTATATTTCAAAGTAATATTGTTCAACAGTCCAGTGGTTCAATGTGTGCATCTCTTCACTTTGTATATATATTTATTTATGTTTAGTCATAATTGTTCATATTATTAATTTAATGTTGATTTTTCAGGGACTGTGGATTATATTCAGCTGCATATGCTGAGTATCTGACTGATGGACAGTCGCTACCATTAGCAAATTTTGATGTCAATCTACACCGTTCGAGATACGGTGCACTTTTATGGAATTATGGAAATCAAAAAGCCTCGTCTGGTTCAGTCAGTGATAACGAAGATCCTTATAAGCCAAGGAACATGTTTGTTGATTCAGATGGCATTGAAAAGATTAATATAGATTAGTCATCTGAAGTTTTTTTAGATTTCCCCTTTATTGAACTTGCTAAGGTTATTTTTATTAGATACATTAAGATACGTGGTTATAACGTATCTAAGTCGTTTCTCATTCCCATTTTGTCCTTTTTGTAAGGTTATGAACCTATATTTTGATTATCTTTATATAAAAGGTTGTTTAGATTATACATGTAATTTTGTTTATTTATAATAGCTCGTATTAAATTCATGACATTACTTATCTTGCTTAGTATGACATATAGATTTAGTTAAATTTTAATGATCATGGAAAGAAGCTGAATTTGTATAGAAGTGGGTCGGTTCCACCTACTATATATTGATGGTTCGTTAAGTGTAGTGGAGCTGAAATAGTATTCATATGCTACTATTTCATGTATCTGTTCTACATGAATGTTATATCTATCAATATCACAACCTCTTTACACAATGTGAGTCATATTTGTTACATATGATTTTATATACGCGTATTCAATAGGATTTCCTAATCAATATCATTGATAAAATCGATCGAATGTATCATTTCTGTCAATAACTTGTTGTAAACAAAAACAGAAAAATGCCAAAACTTTATCATACTTGCCATAGAATCCATGGAAAGTCATTCCAAATTCCAGAAATACTAAATTTCACCAACAAGACTAAAAAAACATCCAAATGTATATGAAAAAAAGAAAATTCATCTCTTCATTGGAAAATAACTACAAGTACGTCGATTTTGACCTTCTTGACCACACTGTCCACAACAATTTGTACTTGATGATATTTTTTCACTCATGTTCTTATGTCTGCTCTTCTTTGGCCTCCCTGGTGGTCACTTGTATTTAGGTGGAAAAACAACTTCGTTTAACACACTATCAGGTATATTCCAATCTTCTTCATCCGGCAACGGACCAATTGGTATCTCATATGTACTTATTAGTGTTGATGGCTTGTAGTATTCTGAGCAGTATGGTTCAAACTCAGTTATGTTTTTTTTTTCTTAAAACTGCAATTCGGTATCTCGTCTAATTGGAACCTTCCACAACTACATGTTTTACTAATCAAGCAAACAATGTATCTCCGTCCGTTATCATCAACTCCGTACAATGATTCAGAAGAAGGTCTCACCTGAAAGGTAGCAATACTGCCATTAGTTATATAAATTTCATAATATTACAAGCAAAACATTTTAGATACATCTTTCATGTATCTAGATACGCTTGATGTAATGTATCTAAATTTTCTTTAATCCATACACGTCACACAGTAATATCATATAAAGAAAAATATAGTATAACAAATAATACGTACCGTCATACGTGAAGACTTTGCCTCATTCACAACTAACATCTCTTGGAATTTTCTTCCAAGGGTAGTAAATGTATATGTTGCCTTTTCTCTATTTCTGCAATTCCAATCTCCAAATAAAATTCGAACTTGCTCCAGAAAATCAATTATTGGTAGTTCTCGTGCCTCCACTAAACACGAATTGATACATTCTGCGATATTGGATGTCATCATCCTACCTCTGTTTACAGGTGCATATACTCTTGCCCACTTCTCATATCCTGCCAACATAAGATAATCCTTCACTCTATGATCCATATCCTCTACTTTCTTCATCATTTCATCAAAATCTTCTTGTCTGTATGCCTTTGCCATTGCATAAAACACATCGCTTAATGTATTTTTGCTCTTCTTGTAATACTTACACACATTCTGCCAAAGATGCCAAACACAAGCATAATGAGGCACAGAAGGATACACTCTACTTACAACCTTTATAATGCTTTCATGACGATCTGACACAACACACATGTTGACACGTTCACCAAAAGCGCCTCTGAAATGCTCGAAAAACCACGTCCAAGAATTATCATTCTCAGAGTCAATTACACATAAGCAAGCGGTAATATACACCCTGTAAAACAAACAGATACATGACATTATAGTTATTGTTAAATATTAGTAAATACAATCAAAGACGGATACACATATAAGATATTCATTCTTTTAATAAAATTAACACACCTGCTCCATCCAGAGTGCTAGCAGAAACAAATGTGCCCTTATAAGCTCCTTTTAGGTGAGCTCCATCCACAACAACAATTGGCCTACAGTGCTCAAAATATTTTATAAGAGGATACAACGCTATAAATAGATACATGAATTCATTATCTGTTGACTTATGCATTCAGATGTAAGAGTTTGGATACACAGTATCCAACATATACAAGTAGCTTGACATCTTAATGTAACCCTCAGTTGGACCTCCTCTTAACATCTTAATAGCTCTCTCCTTCGAACGCCACACCTTCATGTAATTAATGTCAACTCCCAAGTCACGTTTAACATCTTCCTGAATGTCCTTTGGAGTATGCTTTCTTTTATGATTCTCATATTTTGGAGTAACTATTCCAGCTATTAAACCAATTGTTGCTTGACGTTGTGACATCACTTTATCATTTAACGGACATGTATGATCGTTATTGAAACACCTTACTCGAAAAATAGTTGTATCATTCAAACATGATGCTTTGAATACCCATTGGCACTCCTCAGACATACATCTCAAAAAATAACTGCACACAAAGGCACTCATTTTCAATAGTTGAGGCTACCAGATACATTATTAAATATACAAGATACAAACTGATGGAACTTAACATTTTTTTGAATTCACTATAATGCTACTCATAACAAAAAAGGATACATGCCCAACTAATCATATATGATACCAAAATTCGAGATACATAATATTTTTACGAGATACACAATATAAAATCTCTAGACATTTTTCTCATGTATATGTACTACATTATTTTCAGGTCGTTTAGTTGCTCGAGATATAAAATTATGGCAAATTTATTTTCATATATCTGCTCAACATTATTATACTAGATACACGCATAATAAGATCCACATGATTTAAACTTCATTACTTTTAAACATTAGATCGTTACTTTAAATAATGTGGTATAAATTATTGTCCGAGATACATATTATTTTTCCGAGATACACAATATAAATTATGACTCTTACACATAATACCAGATACACAGAAACGATACAGCCACTAAAACAACAAACATGACTAACCTCTTTTTGTCGGATCTTGCAACCTTGTATTGGAATCGATTGTCTATGGCATATTTTTGCATAACAACCAGAATAGTCTTCTTGTCCTTATACAACTGCTTGACTTGAACAAATTTTTTATTACAGTCACCAATAACATGATCCGAATTCATATCCAAAATACATAATGCATCTACACTACGAATCTCTTAAGAGCTACGCCAGATACATTCATGTCATCACCTCCAACTTGAACAATTGATGTATCTGGCTCAAACCCAATTTCACCATTAATACCACATCCAAAATTGTGATCTTTTGTTGTTATGCACAATGGATACATCCCGCAATTTGTTTGACGTCTTTTCAGTTCCATAAAAAACCTCATGCCCATCTCATTTCGGATTTCCATTGGAGTTAGATTGCCTTCCATCTTGTATCTGATCTCCATTATTTTTCAAGTACAATCGATTCCTAATTGTGCTGATATACCATCGACTAGATTGTTGTAGTTTGCATTATCTCTCAAAAGTATTCCATCAATTCTATAGTTTTCATATTCAATTTCAGATACCCATGAACCGGAATGCCTCAACAATATTGTGATATTCGCCATAATCAAAAGAAAATTCGATAATTTATAGGTTGAAAAGAATCTTAATTTGATGAAGAAGATGAAGAAGTTCAGAAAATAATTTGATATACAAATCGGTTGATGATGAAATGGAGCCATGAAATACGTTATGGTTGTTATATCTCCCATAACTTACTCCTTCAATTAAGGGATTATCTCCCACGATTAATTCAAATTAATTAAGAAACGTGTATCCTATCTTTTAAACATGTATCCCTCCTTTAAATGTTAATAGAGTCATGTATCTTAAGGATTATTACCCATGTATCTTAGGAATAAAAAATGATATAGGAAGTAATATTGAAAACTAATGGGATTTCTAGTAATTGGGATGTAAAGTAGTGGGATATATGCAGTTTGCCCTTATATTTACATTACTTTTAACAAATTCTATTGAACAATAACTTTAGATATTCGAGAGTCAAAATAAGAAACATATCATAAACAGAAACACAATACATAAGCTTAATGTGTATCTTCACGGTGCGTTTCTCAAGTTAGTCAAGTTTGAATTAATAAATGGTAGGGTGTTTTTATAAAATATAAAAAATTATGGGTAAATTTCAAATTTTTAAATATTTCAAAAAATAGAATTTGGTCCAAAATCTAAATTTCTTTTAGTTTCGGGAATTTGGATTTTTTTGCTCAAAAATATTCATTAAAAAGCGACAAATTATATAGCCAAACACCTTTTGAATTTCCCCCTAAAAATTGTGTAAATGACATATATATACAACTGTTATGGAAAATTAGCAACAAATAGCCCATAATTTAATAGCATTTAATAGACCAAAAAAAAAAGAAGCACAAATTAGCTCATATTAACAGACGGCTACTAATAGAGTTTTCTTTCTTCTTTTTTTTCTTCTTATGAAACTAACCGCCACACAACATTAAAAACGGAACGTGGGAAATCATATAAACTCCCCATATTCAGTATACATAAACTCCATGAATTCATAAAAATTCATGTATCCAATATAAAAAATCAACGAGGTTCTACTACAAACATCAACAAATAAATGGCATCTTTGATAGTATTGATTCATCATAGTGGAGAATGGAATAGCGCAAATAATTTTGTAAATTATTTCATGGAGGGGGTGGTTATTACAACAAACATTGATTTTAACGGATTCACTCGCTTGATTTCAAGCCATCTAAATGTTGAAACTTTCTTGAATTCGTTTGATTTTCATTATAAAATTGATGAAAAATCTATGCCGATGTTGATACGAAACACTATGGGATTACGAGTATACATCGAATTGAAGAAAGGTTCAGAAAACTTCAAAGACTATCGATTGTGCATAACTTGGAAAGCTATAGATATTCATCATACACTTTCAATTAATGGAGAAGAATATGGGGAGGTCAATACCCAAATAATAGCTCATGGTAACACCAATACATACAATTTGAATGTAATTGAATATAACGACATGGATGCTTGGGAGATTGCATATTTTATCTATTATCAAATGATTTGGTTTTTATTACGTGAATGAACAATCATGTATACAATGCGTTGTATACATATTCGTGTATTCATTCACTAAAAATGTAAACACTGAATCGAATAATCTTTTATCACATGAATGAGTTTTTATCATGTGAATGAACAATCATGTATACAATGCATTCATGTATATATATATATATATGTGTGTGTGTGTGTGTATTCATTCACTACAACTTTGTATACATTCCAGATTCTTCCTTCAGTGTGTAAATGAGGATTGCACTTGAAAATTAAAATGCTCAACATTACATATAAGTAAAAAATATTCAAAGTTAGACGATTCATTGCTGAACACTTATCCTGCAAAGGATAGACTAATGTCGCAACGAGTTGCTACCTCAACTATACTTGAAAGAGAAATACAGTACAAATATCATGATCCAAAAGCTGTATACAATGCGAGAGACATAATTACTGATATGCATAAATAATTTGGACTAGATTTGACATACTGAAAAACACATAAAGCAAAGTTAAAAGCATTGAAAATGGTTAGAGGTGATCCCAAAAGGAGAAAAAAAAGGAACAAAGACCCACTTCCCAATAAAATTGCCACATGTTGCCACCAAACTTAAAAATAATTAATTTAAATATAAATAACTTCCCATGGAATAATGTGGGCTAAATTATGCCAATTTTAATTTTAAAAAACCTTTTTTTCTTATAAAAATTAAAAGGGGCTAAATGTTGCCAATTAATAAAAAGAGATTACATGCGTGCCATTTTTTCCTAAAAATTACTTCTACTTTTTATGGACAAATAGGTATCTTAATAGACTAAATTCTTGAATCTCATCTTAATTAAACTCGTTTTTCCCCTATATTATCTAAAAATTTTCTGATTTCGCTTAACTTTATTTCATATTATTAGTATAAAATAATAAAATACAATTCTATTTTTGTCGTCTTTCATTGTCAATTGATTATCATTGTAAAACAATCTACGAAAATAAGTATTATATCATTTTCTAACTTGAACTTATAAATCTTGTGTAAAATATTTTAAAAGAAAAATAAAAAATCAATCGAATCCTACAGATAAAAAAAAACAAAATAAGAAAATATTTTAAAAAGAACTAATTTTTGTAAAATTTAATAATTAAAAAATTAATATAATATAAATTTTATAAAATAATCTTCCGAAACTATCACTGACACCCCCTTACGGTCACACATCAACATTAAAAAAGAGAAATTTTACATATAGCCACTCAAAAATAGCCTAATAATACTTCATAGCTATAATTTGCTAATTACGATTCGTAGTTACATGTTATAGGGAGGAGAGAGGCGAGCAAGATTGGGAGAGGGAGGGGAGAGGTGAGCGAGAGAGGACAAATAGTGGAGAGATGCGAATTGTATATGTATATTTGTCTAATTGTATATGTATATCTATCAAAATAATTGTATATATGTAATTGGTATACATATGTATTTGTATATCTGGCAAACAAAATTGAGAGAAGGAGGAGAGAGGAGAGCGAGATTGGGAGAGGGAGGAGAGGGACAACGAGAGAGGGCAGAGAAGGGAGAGAGGCGAACTGTATATGTATATTTGTCAGATAAATTGTATATATGTAATTGGTATACATATGTATTTGTATATCTGGCGAGCGAGATTGAGAGAGAGAGAGGAGAAAGATGAGCTAGATTGGGAGAGGGAGGAGAGAGGCGAGCGATAGAGGGCAGAGAGTGGAGAGAGGCTAATTATATTTGTATATCTATCATATAATTGTATATTTATATGTATAATTTGTATTTGTATATGTATAAAAGAGGAGAGAGGCGACGAAAATATAGCTAAAATTAAGTTGTGAATCATAATTAATTCAAATTATTGCTATGTTAGTTAATTAACTAGCATACGTTTGCTTATTCGCGTAATTTTCTCCAAAAAAAACACATTGTATTTGTATGACCCCAAGCCCCAAACCAAACCCGTTCCAGTAGGAATTTTTCGGGTCGTCCCGAAATCACGTCAAAAACCCCAAACCCTAGAATCCATAATCCTTCACATTTCTGTTCTTCGATTGTACCAAAATACCGTAAACCCAGAAATGCAATTCAGTAATTGGCTTGTACATTCACTCAGAAGCACTAACCGGAAACCCCATGAGTATGGGTTTTTCATGCAATTCAAAGCATCAATTTCAAGCCTGAAAGTGGCATGGCGGAAGGACCCAAAGCTAGACCAAGCAATTGAAAACGACAAGAAGTGGAAGCAGTGTGCAAGAGTTGTCAAGGAAGTGCTAAACGAGCCGGGTCAGGTAATCCCTCTTCACTATTTAGAGAAACGTCGTGAAAGATTGGGGTTGCAAGTAAAAATCAAAACTTTTCTTGATTGGAACCCCGGTTTGTTTGATTTATATCTGGATCGAGTCAGACCCAAATCAGAACCGGTCTCATTTGTTCGACCCAGTGAAAGACTAAGACAATTCTTAGAAGAGGAGAGTAGGATTTTTGTTAATAATGAATCTTTATTGGTTTCTAAATTATGCAAACTTTTGATGATGTCTAAGGATAAGGTTGTAAGTGCAGATAAATTGGTACAGGTGAAGAGGGAATTCGGGTTCCCGAATGATCTTTTAGTAAATTTAGTGCCAAAATATCCGGAATATTTTAACTTAATTGGTGAACCTGGGGAGGGGAAATCATTTTTGCAATTGGTTAAATGGAACCCAGAGTTTGCGAAGTCGGTGATTGAGCTAAGAGCTGAGGAAGAATCAAGGTTAACAGGAATCAGAACTAGGCCAGCATTTAACTGGAAACTTCCACCAGGTTTTTTCATTAGGAAGGAAGTAAGAGAGTGGATTCGAGATTGGATGGAGCTCCCTTATGTATCACCATATGATGATGTATTGCATTTGGACCAATCTTCACGAGAGATGGAGAAGAGGAATGTCGGGGTTTTCCACGAGCTGCTATCGCTTTCTCTTTATAAGAGGGTTCCCATTCCCATTTTAGGCAAATTTAGTGATGAGTATAGGTTCTCAAATGCATTCTCAAATGTATTTACTAGGCATTCGGGGATATTCTATACTTCGTTGAAGTGTGGGATTAAAACTGCAATGCTTAGGGAAGCATACAAGGATGGTGAGCTGATAGATCGAGACCCACTTCTTGAGATTAAAGACAGATTTCTTGAGTTACTTGCTGAGGGCCTCAAACAGAAAGATGAGCTCTTGAGATTGCAGAGAGAGATGGTTCAGAAGGACATGGAAATGATGGCAGTCAGCAATAATGATCTAGATTATCACAAATGTGAAGAGGAGGAAGATGCAGTGATTTGATTGCTAACGTCATCTTGAAAGGCAGGCTGGGTGTATGTATAATTGCCAGTGATGATAGAAAAGGAGGCCTAGTATGTAGTTTTGCAAGCCAAACCCCGATATAATTTCCTGGGTTTCTGTGAGGGTATTTTCATTTTGAAGATGCTACAATTCAAAGAGGACTCTTTTTTATAAAAGAAGCCAAAGGATGCCTTGCATATGATTCAGTTGTTTATATCAAGTCATTCTTTCTCCGCAAAATTATACTTGCCTCAGGATCTGGGTTTTACCACACGCTTATGCAAACTCTTGTTATAATGGTAACTGCTGATTCCCAAAGCAGAGAGTTCTGGGAAATGTACCACTGCTCATTTTCAGTTATATTATCAAAATGAATATGATCTAGTAAACACTGTGTTGCTAAGCAACTGCATCTTTTCAAATTTTCGGGACAATTTGTTGAGAAGCACAGCTTCACAAATTTGTATCGACATTCTCAGTTTGAAAATTAATTGCTTCGTATGGGAATCTATGTTTGACCTGACAATCTTCTCTTTTTCTTCAAGCTGACAACTATTCAACATGGTTTGAGACCAACTGTGACTGGAGTCTTACATTTTATAAACCTTCTTTGGCATGCATCTCTTTCTTTCTCTCCACTTCCTTACCCTCACATCTCTCATTTTTAAGCTTGTTTGTTTCCCATCCATTATCTTTAGAGCTGCACGAGTTGCTATGGATATTATGTTTGGGATGAAATGATGAGAACTTAACCATCTCTCTCCTTATGCCCTATGATGGAGGATAATACTGCCATATCTTCAACTTACGTCCTTTTTCCTTTTTCTTGTTGATAAGCTATCCTCCATTTACTACGAAGCCAATAATCATTTCTGGACTTTCTGATTTTAGCAAGTTTCCTTCCTGCCTCCTGGTCTGCCGATATTCAATAAGTGACAAATCTATCCCACCAAAATATGGCAGATGGAGCTGGATATTTGTCCTAAAAGCCCTCTAGCAATTGTTACTTTCATTTGGTTCATCATTCATGGTTCAGTGAATAGTTGCAACTTGCAAACAGTTGAGAGCACATATGAAACCTAACATAGCTTCTGAACTGTGAGATTCTCTGTCTCCACATCAAAAAAGAATGCTCCAATGCCGGTTGGGGTCACCAACAGGACAAATTCCAGCATGAAGGAAGGAAGATCCAGTGTGTAGCCAGAGATTTGATTTGGTCTTAATGCAACAAATTAGAAGTTTCAGTATTATTCAGAAAAAAACATATTGAATGCATTTTCCTCTTGCAGGCATCTTCAATTCAATGTCGATGACTGCATTGGAAGGGAGAATTGAGCATTGAGGATGAAGAATTCACAGTAAATTAGAGTGGTGCCATATGGATTATGGCATTCTGTTGCCAATTTACAAATATAAGATGGCTTATGGACGAGGCAACCAAGTGCATAATGAGAGATGGTGATGCCAGGATCGTGGAACTGGAGATATTATATGAGGCGATGAAATCATTGATCATACCAAATTAGTATAATTTTGACAATGTGCACTATTTGGATTTCCTGGGATCGTCATAACTGCCAGAAACTATCACATGTATTTGCTTCTAGTTTCTTGAAAGTACTAATATTTTACGATCTCAAAGTTTCCTGAGGAGTTCCAATTTATAATTTGATTTCATAAAGATATCGTTGAGGGCTGTACTTAGTGGACCTGCATTTATCTCTTGGCATTGGAAGTATATTATGTTTATAGCAAACTCCTTGATCCCGCTACATCATTACAACTATAGCCAAGCTTATGTATTAAGGGTGTAGTGATGGTGTCTCACATTTGTACCTCAATAATGCTGACCTGTGTACTCATGCCACAGTTTGCGTCTGTGCAGGAAACAGAGTCATTTTTGTTTATTCAACCCTTCCTTTATCACTAAGGCTTACAGTCTACTAGAGGAGTCTTCCACACAGTAAGTGTGAGTTTAATTCTTGCTATCGTCCTTCCCCCTTCCTTGATTTCCCAATGTAATAGAATTTTTTATTGTATTTGAGCACTCTTAGAAATAAAACCCAGGCCCTCCCTTCTCATTGTGAATGATATATCTTGTAGTTTGCTTTGTCTTTCTGTTTTTTAACAGGTAATAGTTCTGTCTAATTCTTTATATTATATGCTTTTACTTAATAATTAATAGAGATCTGATCCTATGATCTAGCTGATAACTTTGTACACGATCAAATAATTTTGGAATAATAAGCTTATCAGAAACATTGGATGTGGTGAAATCTCTCTATGGCATTTATCATTCTGGCCCGTTCCTCAACAGGTCCTAGATAAGGAGTACTGGAAATATACAACAAAAGGATGGATTTTTAATACTTCTGTTTATTTGTTTATGTTTTTACTAGTTAGGAAGGTTTCAGTTGAATCAATTTTTGTGTTTCTCAAGTAAACATTACTTGAGATAAAAGCACCCTTCACACAAAAAGAATGAGGCTTCCTCAACCATTGACCTAATACGCTCTACTGCAGGTACGTACCTATTCACTCATATCTGTTTTTCAATTTTTTTTGCTGATGAAACCTGAAAATCAATACCTAACTAAAATAACATGAAAAACTTGTGAATGCTGGTTTAGTCTATATAAGTGAAACTGAAAGATAGATTGTTGGCAGGAGGTAAGTACTTGACTTGCTAGCTGTTAGTAACTCAAAGACCTTGAAAGCTGTTTTTTTTTCTAGTGTCAGTAGAAGAACGTTCTGTCAATCAGGGAGATGGACATACATAACATTCCGAAGATAGTATTGATTGTGGCATTATACCTAGTGGTGTACCCAAGTGGAGCAAGAAGCCAATGGGTGACTAACCAACCTAGTCCTCTCTGTCCCTCTCAATTTGCACTAGTGAACCATGCATGCTCGTTGCTTCCATTAAATCCGGTGTCTCCACCATCTCCACCATCCCCTTTTCTGCTAGTTGCCCCACCACCTCCTCCCGGCCCTCCAGAAAGAAGACACAGACGCAGGCATGATCATCACCACGAGTATAAGGAAAGTTCTGCAGAAGAGAACTGCTGCAGGTGGATGAAACAAGTCGACAGCGAATGTGTTTGTGATCTGCTGGTTCGTTTACCTCTGTTCCTGTCTAGGCCTCTCCACCAGTACACAATCATGGTTGATCCAGGTTGCAATATTACGTTTGAGTGCGGTTCGAGGGGGGTTGATAATCATATGCTACCCCCTCACCCATGATCCACCATCTCAACATACCTTGACTTGTGGTGTTTTACGTTTATTAACTACATGCATCTTCTTGAAATGAAAAAAAGTATAAGAAAGTAGAGTAACCTAGTATTTTCATTTAATGCTTGATAAAAAAAGCCTGTAATGTGTTGGTTGAAGTAAAAGAAATAAAACTTATGTAACCGTCTACATTGAATTTTGTGCTAATCTTTGTAACTTCCTACTCCGTCTCAACTTAAGTGTTTTAGGGGAAAATTTACCTAATGTAGCGTACTCGGCTCAAATTGATTAATCCCTTTATTGCTAGTTTTTACCAATTCCTTTTGCAATAAGGTAAAAGATTTGACAATCCCAAAATTCTACCTACAATACATTAAATATAATTGTGGTAAATAATAATAATAAAAGATTTATATAGTTCTCTCTTTTTTTTGATTTTCTTATTTTGGTAAACAATTAAAAAAAAATGAGAAAGAGAAGTACATAAATCTTTTTTCCTTTTATTGTTTATTAATTAGTATAGCTAGAATTTTGAGATTGCCAAATCTTTTGGGAGCAAATATATGAAAATATTATAGTTCTAATCATAGTTGGCTAATTAAATCTAACTCTTTAATTCTGAGGTGGGACGCGTGTCTTTCATTCAGATAAGAACTTGAGAAAATAAATACAAGACGAAAATGGAAAGAAGTCTCATTCATGCGTATATATGCAACAAAAAGAAATACATATAATAAAACTTGAAAAGACACCATTATCTTTGGCTTTACATCTGGTGGGCAAGTACTAAATGTTAAGAAAAGAGCTTGTGCTAAGTCAATCAAATATATATATATATACACTCTATTCATTGTACCAATGATCAATATATACTATAGCCCATATAGCCACTACTACTACTAGTACCAAAATAAATAAATGAATATAGCCACTACTAAATTTGATGGGACTTTTCCTCTTTATAAGAAATATTTAAAAAATTAAGAAGATGATTGTTAAAACCTTAAATTATATGGGATGGTGTAACTTGTTAAATTCACTATCCACAAATAGCATACATGTGGAATAAAGTAGTGTTTGACTAATAGAGTATCATAGTATACCAAAATAATAGTAATAATATGGAATTACATGCTGATTATGACTGATTTGATTGATTAAAAGTTTATTCCTACTTTAACAAAATTGCTTATACTATTCATAAGGGAGTAACTACAATAAAAAAAGAAAAAGGAGAACCTCATGCTTTCCAACCATTTATGTTGTATAAAAATTATATATAATATATTTTAACTTGGCCTTAACTAGAAATTAAACGCTTTAATTTTACTATGCACATTTAAACATTTCAACTTAGCTATTCATTGCGTCAGTTGAATTCTCTAATTTACAAAATGATAATCTAGACACTTTCAAAATTTATGTTTCACATCTGCGTCAGGTGTCCACGAAATACACTAGAGACGAGTTAGGGTGTTTAGTTATCGATTGAGATTAAGTTGAGGTGTCTAAATGTGCACTCTCAAAGTTAGAGTACTTACTTGCTAGTTAAGGTCAAATTTTAGTGTTTGTTTATGTATTTTACCTAAAAAGTATTATACAATTAAGTTACTAAAAAACAATGTAAATAACTTCATATAATACTCCAAAAAACTATTAATAATATGCTGTAACCGATTTAATTATTTATACTATCCATATATATATATACTAGATACGTACACCTGTGCCAACACGGGCCCAACATATATCATTTATTTTGTTGTAATTTATGTGGCACAAATAAAATTTGGAGAGCCACTCAATTTTTTAATATATATTTTCTTAAAAAAATAAGTTTTTAGTTATCATAACTTATAAAATTGACATAATTTGTAAATAATATGTTATTTTCTCTGTCCCAATTTATGTGGCATGAATCAAATTTGAAGAGTTTTATTTGTGGTACTTTTAATTTTTTAAATTCAATGACATATATTTTTTTTACTAATAATATTAATGATCTAATATTAACATTAGAAATAAAAAAGTAATTTACAGATAAAAAATAGAGAAATAAAATAATTAAACGTATTACTTATTAAGGTACTTATTTGGATTTTTTTAATATACATATTTACCTATGTAAATAAGGTTTTCTTAAATAATAATAATAATAATAATAATAATAATAATAATAATATTTTTAACTATATAAAACAAAATATTTTTGATGACATTTAAAAATTAAAAATATTTTTATGTAAGATAGAAGATGGAATAACTAAAATATGAATTCGAAATATATTTACGTAATACAGAATATTCCTTTTTAATTAACATTAAATTAGTAAATTGATTGATGTAAAAATAAAAATAAAAACAAAAATGTGATGCTGTCCGGGCTTGATCATGGGACCTCGTGCATGAAATGTCATGCTGCAACCAATAAGCTAAGCAAGTAAATATGATGAAGAGCACAGAGCTGAAGCACACATGTTGACGATCAGTTGTGTGCTCTAGTCTCCTCTAGTCTCTTCTATATAGTAATATATATATATATATATATATATATCTTTGAAAAATACTTAGATTCAATGGATCATTGGCCTCAACAAGCAAAAATTTAAATCGTCAATCAACTCAACTAAGAAAATTTCCTATTTACTAGCCATAGTTTCATTTTTCCAATACTATTGCATAGTGATAATGGAACCTGCACTTCCATTGTGTAGCAAAATATCTGCAACTATTATTATGTTAAATATGATGTCTAGTCACAAAATAAAAATAAAAAATAGATATTTCCTTTTGATTTCTTGATACTGGCAATCCCATCCAACTAATAAAAATGCATCGGATCTTATCCTATTGATATGTCAAATTGTAAATGAAAGCTGCTACATATCATATGTGGGGTTGTGTGTACAAGATACTTCTGTTGTTTTAATTTATGTGATATTATTTAACTAGATATAACATTTAATAAAAAATAATTTTTTGAAACTCTAATCTTAAGCATATTGTAATATTTGTATGATTATAAAAATAATTCATTAAGGGTGTGTTTGATACGAAGGAATACATTTTCTGGAAAATATTTTTCAATTTTCCCATGTTTGGTTGACTTAAATGTTTTGGAAAATGTTTTCCAAATCAACTCATTTTCCTCAAATTTAAGGAAAATGACTTCCCTTCAAAAATTAAGGAAAACATTTTTCAAAATTCTATTTTATCCTTCAATATATATTTTTCTTATCCTATCCCATACCCGATCCTTCCCATCACCCAACACCTACCATTCCTACCCCCCCCCCCCCCCCCCCCACAAAAAAATTGTTTTTGAAAAATATTTCAAATTTAAAAAAAAAATCATTTTTATGTCATCCCCTACCCCCTCCCCCCGCCACCCCACACCCAGGCCACCCTCCGTCAATTTTTTTTTTTAAAAAATTGTTTTTGAAAAATATTTCATATTAAAAAAAAATCATTTTTTACGCCATCCCCTCCCCCCCCCCCCCCACCCCAAACACACACACACCGGCCAGCCCCACCCAAGCTACCCCGTCAATTATTTTTTTTTAAAAAAATAGTTCAAAAATTTTAAAAATTTTCATTTCTTATGCCACCCCAACCCTTACCCCCTGCTGCCACTCCCCTCCCCCGTTAAAAAAAAATTAAAATTTATTTTTGAAAAATATTTCAAATTTTAAAAATTTTGATTTTTACGCCACCCCTATCCCAGCCATCCCCAAACCACCACCCTCATCATTTTTTTTTCTAAATAATTCAACTTTTTAAAATTTCAATTTTTACTCCACCGGGTCAGAAATTATTTTTCTAAAGAGTATTTTCTAGTTTCTCAAGCTAAAAATAGAAGATATTTTCTGGAAATATTTTCATTCACCAACCAAACATTAAAAAATATTTTCAGAAATTATTTTCTACTTATCAATCAAACATGAAAAAATAAGTTAAAAATCCACTTGTTTTCCAAGAAAACATTTTCTAGGAAAAACATTTTCCATGGAAAACATTTTCCTTCATACCAAACACACCCTAAGAGTAGGCAATTATCACCTCCACCTTTTGTGATAGATATGTTGTTATTATTATTATTATTATTATTATTATTAGAAAGAAGTATTGAAAACATCCTTAAACTTGGCGTAATTTATTAGTTTCAATTTCAAACTACTACCAATTTTAAAACATCACTCTACTTGACTATCTAAACTTAGATACACCTCTTATCTGTCACATGACATAACAATATCAAATTCTTGTAGAAGCATGAGACAACTCTTAGTAAAAAGTCGAGATAAGTGTTGAAAGCACTCCTAAATTTGGCGAGAATTTAGGAGTGTATTTCACTCATGTTGCAAAATCGGAGTGTATTTAAGTTTCATTAGTCAGGTAAAATGGTATTTTTAAGACCGACAATAGTTTAGGAATAAAACTAATAGTCCGCACCGAATTTAAGAGTGTTTTCAATACTTCTCTCTTAATATTACTAATAAGTTAAGTTAAATGATACCAACTTATAAGAATAGTACGACTACAAAATTCAAAAACATACTTTTAATTTGTTATACACACCTTCCGTTTGAGAGCATACGATTCAAAAGTTCTTTTCGAATTTCATCCAAACAATGCAATTAAATTAAGACATGTAATTTAAAATAGAAAGGAGTAGTAATTAATTATTTCTTAATCATAAAAGAACTACTTGCAAACATTCCACAACCATTCATAAATATTTATTTTATTATATGTGTGAATTATTATTGGAGCAAAAGGGTTACACTTATGTAGTTACAATAGTGGTCAGTGAAAAATAATATAAACTATATGATTGCTAAATAGCTAGCTGGTAGTGGACATATATAAATGTTATCTCCCAAAACTGGTGATCATGCTCAACTATTGTACAAAAAAAGTCTTCAGATTAATGCAAGCACACAACTTCTTTTTCTTTCTGAGTTAATCGTCAAAAATACATCAAAATCCTTTTTTTACCGCGAGTTCCATACTTCAACTTTCTTTACTGTTTCATGTACCTACCTAAACTATCACTACCATTGTACTAAAAATACACCTCAATACTGATCTGACGCATGTATGCCAGCTCAGCATCGAGGTGTGTTTTAATACAAATGAGTGATAGTTTAAGTATGTACATGAATATAAAACTTGTGAAAAAGTTATAGTTAAGATGTGTTTTTTACAATTAACTATTTTTTTTTTTCGCTTTTTAATACTGAGATGCTGCTGCCATAATGTCTGTCCCATCACTTTTATAAACCATTGAATTCCTATAATTTTCGTATAAAAATTTATGCACTATCTTTCTGCTCTGTCCCATCACCATATTCTTCCATATTTCCTCTGCCTCTTTTTCCTCTGCTATCCTCTGTTTTTTGAAAACTTCAGTTGCATCTAATCGATGTATTTTCCATCCTTTAACGTTAATTAATCGGTAAATTTTGTCAAATTGTTTACTTGCTAGTATACAATTATTGATCTTTACTTCAGTAATTGCTTCCTTTAGCATCCTCTCACGAGTTTGCCTGTCCACGGAATTTGACAGTTCAGCACGAAAGTAACTGTCAAATTCTGGGACACCAATGGCTTTACGAATGCCTTTGGTATAATCCATGTTTTTTGGATTGAACATTTGTCTTACCTCATCTACCATTCCTTGATCCACCATTTTATCAACTCGTTCGTATAAGAACGAATTTAGCACGTCCATTGATGCATCGACCCATAGGAAACAAAAATCGTACCTTGTACTAAAATTATATGAATTATTGTTGTGGACAAATGCCTCGATGAATGAATTTGACCCTCCAACGATGATAGGAAGTTTACCGCGGTTGGTTATAGAGTCAACGGTAAATGAAGCCATGTTGCAAAAGTTTTTTGTGGTGAATTCTTTGTAAGGATCAATTACCCCTAGGCAATGATGTGGTACACCGCAACGTTCTTCTTCTGTTATTTTGTTAGTCGCGATATCAAGACCTTTGTACACTTGAATTTTATCGGAATTAATTATTTCTCCATTGAATTGAGTGGCTAAGTCTATAGAGAGTTTTGATTTTCCGGCACCGGTGACTCCCATGACCACCACAATCTTGTCCTTTCGAAGAAAATTTTGCAATTGTAGCAAATTTCGCCATCTTACTTGTTTGCACATTTGTGCAGAGTTCATCATACGAATCATAATAAATAAAATAATATTTTTTTTCTTAGTATCAAATAAGTCGGGATCGACTATAAGAGTTTGTATGGCTATGACAAAAAATGGGGTACGGAGGGAAGTACCTAATATGAATTAAAATGCGGCAAATTGACAATGTGTTGAATTGAAGAAAGAAATGGTTCTTCTTTGAGTCTTTGTTGGGTGGTAATGGTGTGTCAGCTTTATATAATGCCCCAAAGGAATATCAGTAATAGTATAGCAATCATTGATTCATCATATTGTAGGTCCCAACTCCCAATAATTGAAAGTGGGAAGTAATTTCTCCGTCTCAATTTATACGATATAGTTTGACTTGACATAAACTTTTTTAAAAATAAAATATATTATTAAAACTTAGGAAAACTTACATAAATCCCACTAATTTAGGAGTTAATTCTTTGGATACATTTTAATTTGCAATATTATGAATCTTACTAGATTTCAGCCCTCGGCATGTCTGACCTTCCAGGCGTTGTCAAGCAGGCCGCTGAGCCCCAAGCAGTGGCAGCTCTCCCAACATATGGTCACGGTGCAGGAGGTTTTGGACGGAAATACTAATAAGAGAACAGTTACAATGATCTTATGGTCTATTGAAGAAACTTTTTGGTAGATTATATGTTAGTTTTCCCTAATTTTTCTTTTAAGGAGTCTTTGAAACTCATTCCAGTGTTTTTGAGACATAAATGATGAACAACCCCTTTTGGTGTTAAAAAAAAAAAAAAAAAATCTTACTAGATTTCGATATGTCCAGATGCATGTATCTTGGGATACATAGAGTCAAAATTAGGTATAATTTGTTCTAGATACACTGTATTCAAGTGGATTCACATGTATCTGGAATACATAACAAATCTCGCTCGCCTTCCTTCCATCTCGCTCACCACCCTCCTATGTATCTGTATCCTAGATACATGTGAATCACACCAGATACATACAAATACATGCATATAGTGTGTATCCAGTGTGATTCACATGTATATGTGATACATATATAACAAATCTCGCTTGCCTCTCTCCCTATTTAAGTGTATCTTGTAATAAAAATACATGTATTTACGTGTATCTTCCTCAACATATGCCGAAAACTCTTAATTAGTGGTAAATACATAATATTTTAAAATTATAGGCAATAATAGTATATATGGTAGTAGAGTATGTCTAATTATGTAGTTTCTCCTGAAATTGATGATCTAAAATAAGTTAAGAAGTCATATGATGTTTGTGCGATTAAGAGTCTGTTTGACATTACTGCTAAAAACTGCTTATTTTCAGAAGCATTTTCTAAAAATAGTTTTCATAAATGTGCTTTTGAAAAAAAACTATTTGTGTTTGACTAATTCATTTGAAAACTGTTTTTCATAAGTAAATTGTTTGACAAATATTTGTTAAAAGTGCTTTAGAGTCAAATTACAAAAAAAAAAAGAAGACAAGTATCACTCTACTTTCAGTATTAAGATTATTTTATAGAGAGAAATTATTTTTACTACCTATTACAAAAAATATATTTTATTTTTATTTTTATTAAATTAAAATATACATATTCAAATTCTCAATCAATATTATACCTTTTTTGGAGGACTGAATTTTATTTTTTTTTCTTTTTTTCTAATCTTGCAAAAATATTGTTGTTATCTTTTTTCTAATTGGGCAAAACAATACCTGATATAATAAATAAAATAATAAATAAATGTAAGAGTCTCGTAGTCGTAGCCGCTCTTGGGACTGATTCCTTAAGGAAATGGTGGACAAAACAAACTCGCATTTCTCATCGAACAAATACAGGAAAAGAATCATATTGAAAACACTCCCCTTTTACAGACTCGGCTCTTTCAAATCCTCTCAAACATCTGCCTTTACGATATTTACTATATTTCTCTTTCCGCCTGTTCTCTAGAGTTCAAGAACAGATTCTTGCCTATCCCTTATTTGTCCATTAAGTCCGTTTTCCGCTAAAGGCAGCATTAAAAGCACCTATATTGTAATACCAATGGGCAATGAAAGTCCTATCTCCCCTAGATAAAATATAAAAAAATATTATATAAAAATAAAAGGATAATTACCTATATACACATCTTTATGTTCCATAATTCCCATTATTCCCTATCATTTCTAAAAATTTCCAAAATCCCTTATTTTACTCCCAAAATCAAAATTCTTGATACATAACTCCCCACTCCCCAAACCCACATTTATCACTTCCTGATTTCACTCCACAAATCTCTCCCAATTTATTTCCATGATCTTTTCAGTTAATTGCTTCATTAGTTTGAAATTTGAAATCAGTCTCTTTCTTGTCAAAACAATTTCTCTCAAAACTTCAACTGCTCATATCCCATCTTTTGTGCAATCATAGTATTGTGTCAATGGCTACCAACGCCAGTTCATATCGAAATGCAACAACCAAATCTATGCTGCTACCAGAGATCGGGTTCATGTTATCGATGCCAGTTCAGATCGAAATGTGATAGCTAAACTTGTGCTATTACTGGAGATCGGGCTCATCATTTGTTATCAATTTTTTTCTTCTTCAACCTGGGAAGCTAAGGTTGTTAAAACCACCAAAAAGGGGGGTCAAAAATTCTGAAATTATTGATACAAAAATAATGTTCAATAGTGTATCATTCAAACATGTATTTTTTCAGCATGCATCATATACAAAAGTTTACTAAAATGTGTCAGATACAAACATAAGATAAATGGCAAGTTACTAAGTTAATTGTACTCCTTTCTTTGTATCATGTTTAAGGTTGGACAATTTTTGTATCATGTTCAACTGGTGGGCATTTTTGTATCATGCGTGGAGTTTTTGTAATTATGTGAAATTATACAAAAATAATGTTTATTGGTGTATCATTCAAAACATGTATTATTCAGTGTGTATCAGATACATAAAATTTACTAGAATATATCAGATACACACATAAGATACATTGCAAGTTACTAATTAAACTGTACTCATTAATATATTTGTTAACAATTGTTTGTTCTAAAACTAAAAATACAGATTGATGATACTATAAAGAATCAACAAGAAATGGAGGATGTTTTAGAACTCTAACCCACAGAAATGGAGGATGTTTCAGAACTCTAACCCACATATGTAAATATTCATGATACTATCAAGAATCAACAAGAAATGGAGGATTTTTCAGTTGTCCAATCCACAGATGAAAAATATTCATGTTACTACAGAAGCAAGTGAGCAATTGAATGTATTAGTATGATCAGAAAATTTAGTACTATGATACATTTTCAGATGTTTGATACATCAAAATTTGCAATGTATCCTTGACTTATATATTGCAAATTCAGACTCGTTTTTTTCATCTTTAATACAGTTTTACACCCATGTCGTTCTTAATTTTCAATGGAGATGAGTTATTACCTTCTATGATGTATCTGATTTCCAAGTTTTACCTAATCTCATTGATCTCCAACTCAACTGAAATGGTGGCTTTGAGATTCATAAATGAAATCGATTGTCCAACAACAATTTCATCACTTTTGTAGCCTTCATAACTCATCTCACTTACCTAAATTCTTGAATCTCTAAACAAAATCAATTTATTCATATTGTATTTGCCAATTTTGTCGAGTAATTTGAATTCTTCACGATTTGGACTGCAATGGCGGCATGATGGAATGCCAATCACTTATGCTTGAATCGTGGGATTTAGAATCAATTTTAGGTTAATTTTCCTAATAAAGCGCAACAGCCAGCTAGTTTTCTTATTAGGTGCAATTGCCAGTTTTTTTTTTTTTTTACTCAAAAGTTTCATGACCACCCTTATGCTTTTTATTGAGTTATAGTGATGCAGACTTATAAGTTTAGGGACATAAAATTAACCAAACTAAAACTCCTTTCAATTAAGTAAAAGGATTGTACAGAACTTCTGAAATTAGAACACTACATCTAGGGAGAAAGAACCTCTAACCCAAAGAGAATGCCAAGTCAGCAAGCTATCTGTGATGGCTATTCCCAACCAAGCGATTCAGCATGAGAGTTTCTGCAACTTCAGAAACTCTGTCAGGGAACCTTAATCAGGTAGCCAAAATCAGAAACAGCATCATTTATTGGTTTGCCAAACATCTAAATTTTTTTTTAAAAATATTTTTAGAATTCCTAACAGACTCTAAATATCATTTCATTAAGAATAACATATACATTTTAGAATTAAATTCTTACTTAGAAATGACTTATTCTTTTTTAAGATTAATTAAAAAAGAAAGTAAATCATATAAACGGAACACATCGATGGAGTGTTTGAATTAAAATAACAAAAGTCTTTTGGCTCGAAAGAAAAAAATATTTTTCGAAAGTCAGATGACCATATATTTTTCAAATAAATAAATAAATAAATAAATGAAAATACCTAACTTTTTTTTGTCAAAAACTATTTTTGTTTTTTGATAAAAGTTGAACCAAAACCAAATTCAAGTGCCACCACTCCCTAGTGTTTCTTGTTTTTTTCTATATTATGGTTTTTTTTTTTCTACTTTGAGTTTATTTTTTTTTAAAATATTTTTTTTTGGACACAATGGACGGTGATAAAGTAGGTACCTTTATTTATTTTTTTACTAAACAAATAAGAATTACGGAATCATATGTAAGCTAATTTAGCCATGACTTGTGAAAGGTCATATAATATAGTATGATAATACATTAATTTCTCAACTTGGAGTAAGCAATCGTGGAGTTAGTTGAGAAGTATTGAAGATAAAAAGTTATATATATTTTAACAAGTGCTCTCTTTATACTATCCTCACAACTTGAAAGCTTGATTAATTACTACAATGTCAAATAGATAGGTATGAAACAAGTGGAAATTTTTATGACTTTTACTTTTTGATTTCTAACTTGGCGTTTAATATTTGTTTAAAGGTTCAATTAATTCGATTTTTTTGTTAAAATGTCCTATTTCGGGGTAATATAAACTCTATCTACTAAAGATGATTATCTTCTCAGATCTCAAACCCGTGACTCTATTTAAGAATGAAAAGATACTTACCATTCTCTCACAATATTTAGTGATCCATAATTACTTACTAACTAATCGAAAAGTGATTATTGTAGATAAGTATGGTTAATATATAAGTCACAATAATGTGTATAGGGTTCGACGGAGTATTTTAACATATTTACATCATATTAATTTTTCGATTACTTATATAACCAAAACTAGATTTTTTGAAAACGTTTCAATCATCTTAATTTTTTTTTCAATATCGACATAGTTCAATTATTTTTTTGGTAATCGCACTCTTAGTAGGATGTCTCATTTGTTATGTGTAAGATAATAACAAGTTATAAAACACATATAAAGTATAAATTAAAAGTGTATTATATATAGTCAAGTGAGATTTTTAATTTATTTTATGGTAGAGGTTGCAACAAGAAGTTACATTGTGCATTTCCAAAAACCATTATTGTTCTATTTTATAATGATTACTAAGTTGCTAACTAAAAAATTACAATTTAAAAAACATAAACCTGAAAAAATAATATGTAGCATCATTACAAATTGTAGTGTACTTGAAATTACAATTTGTAGTACTCTTTTAATCATTACAAACCCGAAATTATAATTTTTAGTACTTTTTTATATAATTTTTAAATGTATAAATTTATTTTTAAATATTATACTTATCTAATTTAATTTATTTTAAAAAATAGATAAATTAATTTATGAGAAGTAAAACATGATAATTAATTTAGAATGGAGGGAGTAACTCACAAGAGACGTAATATAATACTTTTTCCACATCCACTCTTTTCAAGATTCTTTCTTGAAGTATAAATTCTTGCACGACCTGAATTTTACTTTTGACTGTTTTATTTTATTTTATATATCGAACTTAAAAAATAGAACCTACTTAATTTAACAACAAAGTCTATGTTATACCGAATAAAAAGAATGGAGAAAATAAGGAATATTAATTGTTTTATATTGAAGTTTGATTAATAATTTGAATTCATGCATTATAAGGTTTGTTTTTAAAAGTGTGCATTGTCAATATGATTTTTATTTTTATTTTCAGAGGCTCAAATTTGATATTTTTAATCAAGATTGAATGGATCGAAATCCTAATTAATCATCCTACAACAAACTCATATCGATAGAATATTAATTGTTCGAGGTGTGCTGTATGGTTTTATATGGTGAGAAACTGACAATACAATAAAATGGAAATGGGAATATGATTTATTTTATTTTATTTTTATTTTTATTTTTTTGTCCTTGATTGCTCTAATTTTATTGGGACAGTTCACAACTCAACTTTTGGGGCAAAAAAATTATTTAACTCAAAGATAACATAAAAAAACTTGTGGAATATTATTTTTTAATGATAAGACCAAACAGTACGCATGGTTTTGATATGCATGTGCTATCTATTTTAAATCATCAAATGGGAGAAAAATATTTTATCTTATAACTACTACTACTAGTAAAATTAGTAGTTTTATTATTATTTTTTATTAATTAATGTGAGAAAACTTCCACTTAGCTTTTCGTTCTATGAGAAGTCAAATTACTAATTTAGGTACTGTCCTTTTTTAGTATAAAAAATAAACATAGATAATTAGTGCTAATGGAAGTCGAATCATACAAGTTGCAATCTCTTTTGTTATTGTTGTTGTTGTGTGTGTTACTATTATTTTTTCAACCTTAAAGTTGACTATATATATAGGTTTATCCATGAGATAGAATTTTTGTGAAAAGACTGATTTGTACAAGTGACATTAGTTTTTTTTATTAAAATAAATAAATAGGGGTAAGGGATGAGGAAGAAGATTACAAGATGGAGAATTGAATATTGGAATCATGTACCTGATCGAAATAGAGGCAAAAGACCTAGTTGAGGTCAAAGTTGAGATTCTAAGGATGATAGTGGTCCTTGATCCAATGGGGGATTGATTGAGACGGGGAGCTCGGGTCCTTGAGAATCTGTGTATCGCTACGGGAGAACATTCCTTGGATAAACACCATACCCTTCTTTCGAATATCGAATCGAGGGGAGTTAATTCTGAGTCCTTCTCTCAATTAAAAGAAAAGTACCCCTATGAAGGGGTTGGGTCAAACACTCCACCACATAGTGAAATGGATAGCTATGACTACTAAAATGGATCAGATCGTAACTTACAATGACATTCAAAGCCTTGGAACCACTCAATTAAGGAACCATTTGTCCATAACCATTATCAAATCATGAAAAATTCTAAATTCAACTTGAAGTTGAATTCTGAGTTTGAAAACAACTTATAACTTGATTTCCGACTTCATCTTCATAATTCTGAATATAATGTTCTCTTCTAACTAAACACAACTTCAAAAATTTCAAATAAAGTGAAAAATATTTGATTCAAGTATTTTGATATATATGATTCCTCATGCAAGTTGGAAGGTTAATTTAGTCCTTTAAAGCCTAAAGTAGTCAACTAGCTAGTGGGAACCTTTATAAATTATTACATGATAAGTGAATCTACTTTAGTTCTTTTTTTACAGCAATTCAACTTGTGGAGACTTTACATTGCATGATATATAATGAATATAATCTACTTTTCCCTTCATAAAAGAAACAAATTTAAAAAGATTCTATGCCTATTTTTTTTTGGTAATATATGGATCTAACTTTTATCTATTGACAACGTTATATTATCATATACTAGCTAGGAGCACTAAAAAACAGGAAAGAGGTCACATTTAGAAATAATTAAAAAGATTCAAAAAAGGGTCATTTGCGCTTCTGCCTCTATTTCGTGTCGGTCTATAATTTTTGTCCGTATTTTTTGGTGGAGCATAAATTTATATTTTTGCATCATAATATATCATAAGTTATGTCCCGCGATTTTAAAAAAACTTATATCCCGCTAAGCATATAAGTTCAATTTTAAGGACAAAAATTAAAGAGCAATACATTTGAAGGACAATAGGTGGTTTCAGGAGAGATAGAGGTAGATTGAAGTATTGAGAAGATGTGATTTAAACAAGACATGATGTACCTTTATTTTACTGATGATATGACCTCAAATATGGGGTTATGGAGGATACTTATTAGGGTAGGAAGTTAGCACTACAACAAAAACATTAGCAGCAATAAAAATACACATTGACAAAGAGTGTTAAAGTCCTCACCAACATTAATTAATTGTCATTCGATCCAATATCGACTTTAGGGACATTTACAAAGAGTACTAGTTGCCACTAAAAAAATATATTTAGCGGCAATTAAGCTATTATCATTAATTAATTGTTGCTAAAGATCATTTTTTGTATAGTGTAGTTAGATACATAGTTGCCGTTGTCTCACATATTCTTTTATTATGTTACATGTACTATTAGACATGATATACTTTTGTAGTTATTAGTCCTTTGAGTTCGGTTATCGTTAGTGGTTTTTTTTACACTTCGATTATCGTTTTATCCATAATAACTACTGTTACAAAACGAGACAGAGAAACACAAGAAAATCTGGAGAATTAATAATTCTATTCATTATTGAATAAAAGAGACTACAACCATATTTGTACACAAGAAGTTAAGAAGCAAAAGGAAATAAAATATCTATAATATCTAAATATATACTTTACCATACTTAATATATTTAAATATATACTCTACCCATATTTAGAATGTCTATACAATATTTACCAAATTTTAACATCCCCTCAAACTCAAGATGGTTTAGAAGAAATCAGATTGAGTTTGGCCACCAGAACTTGGAAGCGTCTAGGAAGATGAGGCTTGGTGAAAACATCAACTTGTTGATCTAAGGACCCAATAGAAGCTAATCGAATGGCACCAAGATCAATGTGCTGATGATTAAAATGACAATCAATCTCAATATGTTTTGTACGCTCATGACATACATCATTATGAGCAATCTGAATGGCACCACGATTATCACAATAAAGAATAGTGGCAGAAGATTGAGGAACACTCATGTCAGCCAATAACCAACGAAGCCACAATATCTCAGCAGTAGTATCAACAAGTGCGCTATATTCTAATTCGGTACTTGATCGGGATGCTAAGGTTTGTTTCTTGCTTCTCCACGATATAAGAGAATCTCCTAGAAAAATACAATAACCAGTAGTAGAACGTCTATCAATGGGATCACGTCCCCAATCAACATCAGCATATGCTTTTAATACAAGAGAAGAATTGGCTGAAAAATGAAGTCCATGGAACATAGTACTTTTGACATAACGAAGAATTCACAGAACAACAACATAATGAGTAGAGCGAGGTGCAACCATGAATTGACTAACTATGGGAACAACATAAGCAAGATCTGGATGAGTAACTGTTAGATAGATAAGACTACCTACAAGTGTCCGATAAAGAGTGGCATTAGACAATAAAGTACCATTGGTTGGAGAAAATCGCACATTAGGCTCAAGAGTGTGCTCTCAATTTTATTATCGCTAATACCTACTTTTGATAACAAATTAGTAGCATACTTAACTTGAGATAGAGAAATCCCATTATCAGATGTCAAAGAAATAGTTGAGAGACCCCAAATCCTTCATCTCAAAATTAGTACTAAAAAATTCTTTAACCTCTAAAATACCAGTAGTATCATCACCAGTAATAATCATATCATCCACATAAAGAATCAAAAGAACAATACCTTGTGTTGTCTTGCGTACAAAAAGAGCGGTATCATGTGGGCTAGAAGAGAATCCCAATTTGCTTAATGTTGAACTAAACTTTGCATACCAAGCTCGTGGAGCTTGTTTCAAACCATATAATGCAAGGCGACGACGACATACTTTATTTGGAGGACAATTGTATCCTGGTGGAGGTTTCATATAAAACTCCTCCTCCAAATCTCCATTAAGAAAATCATTTTTAACATCCATTTGAGAAATTCCCTACCATTTAGCTGCTGCAACAGAAAGAAGGGCACGAACAGAGGTAACACGAGCTACTGGAGCAAAGGTCTCCTCATAATTAATTCCATACTCTTGGGTGAATCCTCGAGCAACTAATCGAGCCTTGTATCTTTCAACAGAGCCATCAGATCGTGTCTTGATCTTATAGATCCATTTGCAATCAATAAGAGTTTTATCAAAAGGAGGGTCAACTAAGTCCCAAGTATGAATTTTTTCAAAGGCCTGCAACTCTTCTTTCATAGCTTGCTGCCAACAAAGATCACTTGATGCCTCTTTGTATGTACCAGACTCATGTAAATTAAGCATGGTACAATAACATTGATAATCACGAAGATAACTAGGAGGATTTTTTTCTCTTTCTGGACGGATAGATGAAGTGTTATCAGGAAGAAGAGAAGATGGGGGTACCTCAAAATCAACATTCATATAAAGAGTGGAACTATCAATTGGAGATTGATCATGAGAATTAGATGTTGTACTATTTTCATGAATTGGACAATCAGATGGTCCTGTATCAAGGGAAATAGTTGAACCGTGGGGTTTAATGTCTGACTTACTAAATGAACCTGCATTAAGACCACTTTGGAAAAGCTCAACAGAAGGATTAGAAAAGAATGTCACTTCGCTTTATGGAATAGAATCAAACTTTGACAGTGAGGAAAATTTAATATGTTCCCAAAAAATAACATGTCGAGAAATACGAATTCGATTTGACACAAGATCCCAACAACGATAACCTTTATGTTCTATCTCATAACCTAGAAAGAAACAAACTCGAGAACGAGGTTCTAATTTTGTGTGTTCATGTGGTTGAAGAAGAACAAAACAAGCAGAGCCAAATACTTTAAGTAATGTGTAGTTAGAAGATACCTTGTCAAGACGTTCATAAGGAGACATGTTTTCAAGAACAGAAGATGGGAGTCTATTGATAGTAAACATGACAGTAAGAGCTGCTTCACCCCAAAAACGCTCAGGGTAAGATGAATAAATAATCATGGCCTGAATAAAATCAAGGATACGCCTATGCTTACGTTTAGCTCATCCATTTTGTTGGGAGGTACCGGGACAAGAGAATTCAGAAAGTGTACCATTTACAGATAAAAAATTCAAAAGTTTAGAATCACGATATTCCATGGCATTGTCAATCGAAAAACTTTGATAATTTTACCAAATTGAGTTTTAACCATATTGACAAAATTAATATAGATTTGAGGTAGTTCCAAACGATTTTTCATAAGATATATCCATGTGAATCGAGAAAAATTATCGATAAAAATGACAAAGTATCGTGATCCAATCATGTTTGGTACAGGGAAAGGTCCCCAAACATCAGAATGTATTAAATCAAAAGGAAACTTTGAAATAGAAGGATTTTTATTAAAAGATAAAGCATGTTGTTTGGCCTGTTTACATGCAATACAATCCAAACTTTTCTCATTAACATGACCTAAACACCCACTAGAAACTAAAGAACGAAGTTTACTCAAAGAATAATAACAAAAACGTTGATGTCATAATGACAAAGGAATACTAGAAGAAACATCACATAATCGAGACATGGGAGATGATTGGGGAATATGAAGACTAGTGAGTTCAAACATACGCCCAACTTTACGGCCTTTCCCAATGATTTGTCCCGTCTGAAGGTCCTGCACTCGACAACCACGAGAAGAAAAAATTACATCATATCCCAAATTACATAATTGTCTAACAGAGATAAGATTAAAATTTAAACTTGGAATACGGAAAGTATCAGGCAAAGAGAGATCTGATAAAGAAATAGATCCTGTATGACTAACATTCAAAGTAGATCCATCAACAGTATGAATGGATGATGGGCTAGAAATTATAGCCAGGTCAGAGAAAATCTTAGAAGAATACATCATGCGATTATAACATGCTGAATCAAAGTACCAAGATGAATTACATGAAGGAGTAACTAGAGCTGCAAGATTGATTGTTACCAGTTAGAGAAAGGATTTGACTATGGAGAGTTTGAAGGTCAATTGATGAAGTTCTAGAATTGTTGGTTACTTCAAGAACTGGATTCGATGACTGATTCAAACGAATTGATTTTTGTTCTGAAGACGAGTAGGACAATTCTCAATCAAGTGATCTTCCTTTTTACAGTACCTGCAAATTGGAGGACAATTCCTAGATATATGTCCCTTCTTCTTACATTTATTACATTTAATAACTGGGCAGTCGTGTAAGGCATGACCAGTTTGACGACAATTGCGATAAAATTTGGCACAAATTCTTTTAGTGGCTGCAAAAACTGAGTTATCCACTGGTCACGTAAGATCCAAACGAGTCTCTTCAGATTTTAGGCGAGAAAGAGCATTTTCAAGAGTTGGCAACGATTGTTGGTTAAGCAATGCAACCCGGGTTGGTTCATAATCTTCGGTAAGAGCCATCAAGAATTGAATCAATTTATCATTGTTGCAGTAAGCTTAAATTTAGCAGCAACATCAGAATTTCCAAGAACCGGTTCAGTCAAGGTTAATTGATTCCAGATGGATTCCATCTTCGAGAGAAATTCATAGACAGGTTCTCCCTTTTCTTGTTTCAAGTTGGCTATCTCCTTCATCAATTGAAAATGATGAGAAAAATCAGAAGTAGTATATCGTTGAGAGAGATGATCCCATACCTCTTTTGCGGTGTCAAATTGTCCAAATTGGAGGTGAATACTTGGAACAGAAGTATTTCGAAGCCATGTAATAATTTGATGATTTCGGTTCTCCCAATCTTCTAAACGATCAACAAAATTTTCATTTGTTTCAATCTCAGTTTGCTTTGGACAGAGTAAATCACCTGGGACATATCGCTACAACTTTCTCCCTTTCAAAAAACTACGCATTGCCTCACTCCAACGACGATAATTATATCCATTAAGAACAACATAAATTGGTTGAGAAATATCATTCTTCTCCATGATATTCGCTCAAAATATTAATGTCAACAAACCAAAAAAAACAAAAACCAAAAGACAGAAGAGACCCAACAAAGTGATGAAGCAGTAATTGCTATCAACAAAATACCACGAGAAAAATAAAATTGTGAATTTGGATTTAAAAAATCCGAGGAGGCTCTAATACCATGTTACAAAACGACGCAGAGAAACACAAGAAAATATGGAGAATTAATAATTTTATTCATCATTGAATAAAAGAGACTACAACCATATTTGTACACAAGAAGTTAAGAAGCAAAAGGAAATAAAATATCTATAATGTCTAAATATATATATACTTTACCATACTTAATATATTTAAATATATACTCTACCCATATTTAGAATGTCTATACAATATTTACTAAATTTTAACAACTACTATTTAGGATGATTTGTCAAGTTATCTATAATATTTTGTTATGACTTTTTTCATTTTAGTTATTTCTTTCTCTATATTTTTTTGGACTTATTTTTTCTTGAGTTGAGACTCTATTAGAAACTACTTCTCTACATGATAAGTGTATATTCTACCCCTCCAAGCCCCACTTATGAAATTACATTGAGTAAGTTGTTGATGTTGTACATTTGAAGGGCAAACCGTTGTATTAAATGTTCAAAGGATGTTAAAATATAATAGTTAGGGGTCGGGATCCAAGGTTGATATGAATTTTTGTCTTTTAGCTACACTTCATACTTCATAGAGTTTGGATTGTGCACGTATCATGTGAATTTGACATATGTCTTATAAAATTACTTTTCAATTTCCTTTCTTTTTTTAACATGTGATTCATCTAAGATTGTCATGTGCACCTCATCTTCAGAAGATTGTCAGCCTAAACGCGTGTCAGTCCTGCTTAACTTACCCTTCATCAGTATTAAGAGTCCTAATTAAACTATTATGTTATATGTGTATAGTTTAAATCTTGATTAAATTAATTGAGGCCGTATTAGACTTATGCTAAGTGTCCATCTCCCATTATCTAATTAATTTGGCCCAACCAAAATATGGGGCATGGTTCACAACCCAAAAGAGGAGTTCATTGCTATTGAAAAGGGAAGATAGATCATGGAAGTATCTAATATATATGAACATTTTTTACTTTACTTATTAATTCATTTTACTTTATCAATTTAGTTCTTTTGGATATGCGGTAGGATTTTTTAAATTTGATATTTATACCACTTGCTCGTAGGAAATAATCTTACACTTTTAGATGAGATTTTAATTTATAATCTTAAACATTATCTCAAGTACGCATGCATCAGGGGAGGAGCCACCTTGTCCCCAGGGTGTCCAATTGGACACCCTGCATCGAAAAATTATATGATATATACATGTAAAGTTTTGACTTATATTAGTATATATGATATTTTGGACTTGCTGAAATAACAAAGTAATCTGTAGTGGAGATGGTTAGAGCTGTCGCTAGCCCATTCGTTGCCCCAGTTTGATTCCTTGCATGAGCATTTTCATTATTCTGTAATTATTTTGTCCTCTTGAGGTTTGTAAGTAAATAAACATGCATAAGTTTAACATAAATATTCAGTAGCTTGGTGGTAAATAGTGTTATGTTTGCCTTTAGTGACCCAAGTTTGAATCTCACCTCCAATAAGGATATATTTTTCAATTAAAATTGAATTATTTCCTTAAATTTTAATACCTTTTCCTTGTGGAATAAAATTTCCTTATATTTTAATACCTTTTTTCTTAAATTTTAATACATTTTCCTTTTGGAATAAGGTTTTAATTGAAAAAAAAATCCTTAAATTTTAATACATTTTCCTTGTGGAATAAGATTTCCTTATATTTTAATACATTTTCCTTGTGGAATAAGATTTTCTTATATTTTAATACATTTTCCTTGTGCAATAGGATTTCCTTATATTTTAATACCTTTTTTCTTTGTGGAATAAGATTTTCTTAAATTTTAATACATTTTCCTTTTGGAATAAGGTTTTCTTTCTCTATACATAGGAGACCCATATACCCAAATTATATCACAATATTATTAAAAATAAACTCTCTATAAATCATCGTTTTTAAAAAAAAAATTACTATTCAAAATTTGAACCCCCTTTATAAAATTTCTGACTACGCCACTGACATGCACAATATTAGCACCTTTCATATGCGCACACAATATTAGCACCTTTCATATGCGCACACAATATTAGCACACATCAAGTAAGACAGATTGAGATATTAGGTTTAAGTCTTGTCGAAATATAAATAATCCATTTTCCGCATAATCAACACAGTTTTGTGGATTGTACTATTGCTATATCATTCCTAAAAAAAATACATCTTATAATTAATTTATGTCGGTGTTTTCCTTATTGTCTTTTTTGAAGACTATAAGATGATTAAAATGATGAGAATCATCAAGTTGTATAAATCTAAGGTCGTATCAAATAAAAAAGTATGGATAGAAATTTAGAATAAAACAATAAATGATGAAATAATTAATTAATTGTGGATATGAATTCAAGAAGGAGAGGCTATAAATTAGGCCTCGTACTATTAAACGATAAAAAAGGCTTTTTCTTTTTTGGTTTTTCACTTTAGCTAGGCTGTGTTTGGTCCACAAGCCCATTAGTGGAAATTGGACCCACTATATTACATCATCCTTCATGATGAACAAGAATAATTTGAAATTCTATTTTTCTACTTTGTTTTTCAGTGATCTATATTATCTATCTTCTTATAGCCAATAAAAAGGTAGTTCATAATCATAGCTAGCTCCTCTTCTTGGATGCAACTTTGCCCATTGTGAGTGAGGATAATGAAGATAAAAAGTAGATCATGATTAGTTTTCGAAAAGATACGATATCTGAGTCTAATTTACGTTAGTTCTTAAAAGGATAGATTGTCCTAGTTCACATAAACATATCATTTGTACATTCTCTAATCAATTTGAGATTCTAACCTACTCATTCACGCCTATACTTAACTAGAGTGTGAGCTAGAAGTCCAAACATGAATTTAGACTTGACTCTAATACCATATAAAGATATGATATATGAGTCTAACTCAACCAAAAAATTAGCTCATATAGAAAGAATTGTTCAAGTTCATATAAGCAGACAATAGTCCATGTCACAATCAATTTGAAACTCTAATCCACTCTAATAGTTTTATTTGTAACATGATATGATATTATTTATATTAAGATAAATTTGTGTAATCTGAATTGAAAATATGACATTTTCAATTAAAAGATATATTAGGTATAAAATGAAGATCAGGCTATTTTTGTTATAACTAACCTATAAAATCAATTCTCCTTTGTTACTACTTGTCTAAGCTAAACATGTTTGTTTATATATTGTATGTACTCACAAATACATATTTTATTTTACTATAATTTCTAGAATTTTCTACCGTTAAATTTTTTCAAAAATCTCCTCTCGGATACGTCACTCCCCTTTCACTGATACATCCCTATCCCGCTCTTGGATACATTCCTCCTCTCGGATACATCCCTTATGTATCCGGATGTCCTATCACCTCTATGATGCATCTCTATCCCCTTTTCGATACATTCTTCCCCTCTTGGTTACATCCCTCCCTTATGTATTCAGATGTCTGAATGTATCCAGAAGTCCAGTGATGTATTCAAAATGCATAAATTTTAAGGAATTTTTGTAATTTGAAAAAAAGTAGGAAAATAATGTAATTAGCTCTTAACACTATAATATTTATGTAAATTATACATTAATATATTGGTACATAGATATGTTGTCATTAAAGAAGCTCATTGTATGATCTAACAAAGTATTTAATTTTGGGCTTTAAAAGTAAATATCTATTAATATTGATTTATCTTAGATAACTTAAAAGTTTTCCAACAAAACAAAGTAGAGATAAAGGTGATGAAGGATTGAATGCGGTAACACTGTCATAAAAATAACTTTTAGCGATAATATATGCACATTAAGTCACTAACAAAGAGTGCTAATTTTGTATGGCATTAGTTAATTATCATTAGATCCAATGTCTCTATGGACATTTATAAAGAGTGACTATTGAAGTACATATTTAGTGATAATTAAATCATCATCATTAATTGATTGCCGCAAAAAAATATTTTTTTGTGTAGTGTAAAATCATTTATTTTTTTTGGCATATATGTCTTGAACTGTGAATTAACATAAAGGAAGCTTCTTGATATACTATCATTTCCTCTTTGAATTTTTGGTATTCTCCTATTTATTTTTTTTTGCTCTGCTGTTGATGTGTATCTTTACAATTAATTAGGATTTTTTTAATGTTGAACTTTATTCATACATCTATCACCGCAGAAATGTATGATACCTTTAGGCCTTATCTGTTTTAAAATTTTTATATGGCAATTGATAATGGTGAAAATTAAGGATGGCGATTCTGTTTATCGATTTGAGATGATATTGGCTAATAATGGTGATTGTGGATAGTATCTTATGATATAGTGGTTGATAATAATGATTAATCGTGATTATTGATGGTGACATATGATAATTAGTAGTGGATTGATATTGATAGCTAATGGCGGTGATGAATGATGATGATGGTTACCGATATATAATGTTGACTAATAGTGGTAATTATCGATAATGATTAGTGGGTGTAATAATGATTGATGACAATGATTGTAGATGATAGCTAATGGTGATAACAAATGATTTTAGTGACATATAGTAATGATGGTATTGGTTGGGCTGAGGATGATGATGTTAATTGTAGAAATAATGGTTGTGAGTCTCGTGTATGAAAATAGATGAAGTACTAGTGATATTAAAACTTTGTATATGAATCTTAATCATTCAGATCCATTAAGTATTGAAAATAAGAAAAACAAACGCATTTAATGATTGAGATCTAAATAATTAAAATTCAAACCTTGAAAATAAACAAATTTAATGACGAAGATTTAAACTAAGATTAAGACCATTATCAAGTGAAAAAATAAGACATTAGTAGACATTATCCTTTAATGTCTAATTCCAATTTTCCCTCTAAACTATATTTCATCAAGGTCATTAGGAAGATTAATTGTCAATTTTATGAGTGCCAACATAAATTAAAATTCTTACACTAGAAATCAAAGAGGAAACAATTTAAAAGTCAACATATATTAATTAATGATGAATTGATGGGTCATTAATATATATTCGTGTGTATCCTCTAAATTGATCAAACAATTTTAGTGACTAACTAATGATGGGCTAAATGAAGAAAGAATCAAATAGAGAATGCACTTTTTTTGAACGATAGAGGACTGATTTAGCCATCATTTCAGCACAACAATTCTTTCATAGCCTATAAGACGCACATTGCACAGTATATATATTACTCATAATATCAGATAAGATTAGCTTAAATTCTCCCGAAAAATTCAGAATTTAAAAATCAGTGAGTCAGAATGGATAGTATTTTATACTTTTTATATTACTAGTGATATCAAAATCAACTTACATGTACATTGATATTATTTACTTGCTATTATTATCAACACGTATTGAATAACTCTGCCATCAAGATGTTATGTCGAAGAGACTCAAATCCAAAAATAGATTCGGGTTTATGAGCAGTGCAAATAGGAGGAAAAAATGTCTGAAATATATCCGAACTTTGACCGAAATTGTTGTAACAATACCGAACTTTGGAAAGGACCTTTTACCCCCCTCCCCTCCCCCCGCACTATTTAATAGTGTATTTTAAAGGTATATATGTGCCCACATGGACATCATAAATATTGTATCATTTTAAATAGTAATGTGTCCATGTGGGCACATATATACCTTTAAAATATACTATTAAATAATGCAGGGGTAAAAAGTCATCCATAAAGTTTGATATCGTAACAACAATTTCGACCAAAGTTGGAGTATTTTTCAGACTCTTTTCCCCAAATAGGAAGATGCATCTTTTTCATGAACCGTAGATCTTTTATATTGTTTTTTCATATTTTGTAATTACCCCTTAAACATACCATCTTGCTCATATTTGTTTCATCAAAAAATTCTTGATAGACAACAAGACTCTGATACCACTTGTTAGAACTATGTCAAGTGTTTGTGTCTTTTTAAATATATTTCTCTTTTGTCTTCTTACTCATAATCTTTCAAGGATTATTTTGCTAGCTTCTACATGGCACTTGTCTTAACTCAAGGCTCATCATAATAGTCCCTTCCGTCCATTTTAGTTGTTGTGCTTACTAAAAATAAATAGTACGTACGTTCAAAATTGTCATTTTGAAATATCAAGATAAGATTAATTATTAGTTTCCACTTTACTGAATCTGAAGACATATTAATACAGTGGTGAAAAATATTAAATTGAAATCAAAGAATAAATAAGTATAATTTTATCTATTCTTTTAATTATATTTTCTTAATAAACGAGAAAAATATGATAAATAAAATGGACAATAAAAAGTAATTATCATCTCATTATATGTAATATACACATTTTAATTTTTTTGGTATAGTTTAATGCCAAAACAATAAATTTTGCTCAATTCAAAGAATTTGCCCTAAAATTTAAGATACCTCAATTCAAAGAATTAACCCTAAGATATCAACAGTTTATAGACATTGTTAGTGTAGTTTAACTTATAAAAGAAGATTAATTGGCATTTTAACAGGTTAGAAATTACTCTCTTGGTCCTTATTTACTGATTCAAATTTGACTTGACACACCTATTAAGAAAATAATAATTGTCATAGTGAGTTTACCATTTTACCCATATTAATTGATAGAATTCCAAAATCAATTACTCATTAAAGAGGTTCTACCTTTTACAAAAAACATTAACTCTCTAAATAATTTGAGGGTATAATAGGTAAAAAATATTATCTTTTCTTGATTTGTAAAAAATGACAAGTAAAAATTAAAGTCAAAATTGGACAAGTAAAAAGAAATAGAGAAAGTTATGTTTATTATGGTGATTTATTTGTAATTATCGAGAGGTTATTTGATCTGAAACAATAATATTTTGGGATTATAATTCCGCATCATAAAAATTACTCCGTTCATTTTAGTTGTTTCGAAATAATTGTCAATTTAAATAATCAAAAGAGAATCAATTACTCACTATGTTCAACAATACTTGTCTACTATTGACTTTGCACACTTCTTAAGAAACTATAAATATAAGAGTAATTTACTATATCACCCTTTGAATATAATAAAACAATGTCTTGAAAAATGTAATACAAAAATGACTATAATTAATGATTAGGACAAATAAGGAAGTAAGGGGTCGTTTGGTTTGAATATGAGTTGTGATGGGATAAGTTATGTTGGGATAAGTTATGTTGGGATTAGTTATGATGGATAAGTTGTCCTGGGATTATTTCTTATTGAGTGTTTGGTTTGTTATATTCAAAATAATATATATTGATAAATTTTAAGAACAAGTTGTTTGTTTACAAAATTACCCTTCACTTTATTTAAACTTTTTAATTTTTTCTTTGTGAGCTTTAGTTATTCATTTTTTAAAATAAAACTTTTATTTTTTTTTAACTTAAATATTTTTGTTTATGTATTCCCATGATAAGTACCATGTGTATTTAAAAATATAACTTTTTTCTTATTTAGCTTAAAAATAGAACTTTCCTCTTAAGTTTATTAAAGAGAAGAAAATTTATGAGATATCAAAATAAAATAAACATAAGAATTAGTCAAATAAATTCATAAATAAAAATTATATTTATATAGTATAATTTTTTAATAGAAAAATATGTATAATTATCATAAAAATAAGGAGTAGTAAATATTATTATACATGGTATTAAAAAAATGTAAATATACATAAATGTAAAAAATGATACATAAAAAGGATTTAAAGGGACATAGTTGTCATTTACCTATTCTATCTCGGGATAAGTTATCCCGGGATTACTATACCACCCATGGGGAGGGATAACTTATCCCGGTACTAATTATTAATCCCGGGATAAGTTATCCCGGACTTGCCAACCAAACAACATAATTTTTTTTTATCCCATCACTATTTCCTTATCCCATCACTATTATTTCTAATCCCTCACACCAAACGAGCCCTAAGTGTAAAATTATACATTGGTTTCATAAAGTGGACAATTATTGTTGGACATCCCAAAATAGTATAGTGGACAACTATTATTGAATATGGGGAGTATTTGTTTCTAACTTTACCTTTAACATTAATTATTCTAGAATTAAAAGACGCATAAATAGATAAGATTAAAGAATTAATAGGGGATATATTAGTTAAACTATACTCCTAATTATTTTTTTCTAAAAGATTGTGCAAAATCTTATCATGACAATTAAAAAGAAACGAGGGAAGTATAAGAGACTAACAAAGAGCATTTTTGAGTTAAATTCATAATTGATTTCACGTATCAGGACACTACTTCCAGTTCAAGTGCCAACGATCATGAGTAGTAATATAACCCAATTAGTGAGTTGGAGTCGAGTCCCAAGGGAGTGGTTCATACTCAAGAATCAATAGAAAAACATAAATATGCTCAAGTCAATTATAGCTAAAAACATTTACGAAGAAAAACATGATAAATTAAGGGTTAACACAAGTGTCAAATATCAAAAAGGGGGGTTTGTAGTCAACAAGCAACTAAAAACAACAAATAATATGAAAATATGAATATGGAGACGGGATTCTTGGAATGTGATAGGATTATAGGCTAAGGTAAACAACCATGTAATTGCAATTAATAGTAAACCGCTGCAAATCAGTGAATAATCTAGACTTTAGTCAGGGTAAACTTTCTCTCGAACAATTTACCTCAAATCGAATTGATTTCTCTCGAACACCAATAAGCGGCAATGAAGCACAACCTTTGCTTTATTCCATTCACTCTGTCGAGCTGAATGTGTGGAAAAGGGTTTAGAGTTCACTCTCTCGAGCTGAACCCATGACAACCCAATACCCACTGATCATCGATTCAACAATTTTGGTTTTAAAACCTCTCTCTCGAGCAAGTCAAAAACACGAAGTTAGGATTGTATTTGCAACTACAACCCATTAAATTCAACCATAATTACTGAACGAAATCACTTTTAAACAACAAATAGACTATCAATTAGCAATACCCAACAACTAATTCAACCCATAATCACATACTCACACCCCAAAAATTGAGGTTTTAGCTAGACATAGTAAAAAGATAGAAATTGATACTGAAAGCGTTTCCATCAACTGGGTACGATTAATATTGTCTTTACAAACGTCTAAGATGAAGAATCTTCAATACCCACTTCCAATTTCTTAGAAATGAAAATCTTCAAAGCTAAGGAAAAATGTCTCTCAAACTCAGTTCTAAGTTCTAAAATTCAAAAACTGAATAATAATATGATTCCCTACAAAATTTGATACTAAGCTAAAAATTTAAACAAGTATTTATAATTGTCAAAAAGTGTGCTGCGAAGGTTCAGTCGACGCAGTTAGTAGGGATCAACGATCCGCCATTTGGTCATTTGTATCGCCTTTTTGCTTTTGCCTTCAGCATCCTTGAGGTCTTGTAATTTTGGGTGATAAGGTACTGCATCACGGAACTGTTCGGTGACTCGCCGACTTGATTTTCTCCTTCAGTGCTTGGCACACTTGAACAATAGGTGAGATCAAGGCCATTCTTTCAGCTGCCTTGTTCCTTTTTGCTCAATAGTGTCCATGCTTTGTCCCTATATACAAATACCTGAACTTCAAGGATTTACATCAGTTATTGAGACAAAATATGCATTTCAGGACACTAAATCTATTAAAATTAATCCCTAAATGAGGCCAAATCGTGGAATCATCAACACCCCTAACTTAAACTTTTGTTTGTCCGCAAGTAAAACTCAAGTTCAGCAGTTCAAAAAGGATGTCGCAAACAGTGTTACACAAAATTCAATTATGAATGCACATAAAAAGACTCAACTTACTCATGCAGGGATCAAATGTGCACTCAAAGAGTCAAGCTATGACTCACCAATATCAAAGAATCTCAAGCTCACAATACTTGCTTCAAATGCAAGGTTGAGCTCAACAAAGGTATTCAAATGCCCTCACACAAAGAATAATTCCATATTCACACACAATGGTTCAACAATTTAAAGTTCCGTAATCAAATGCAACGCTCACACTCACAAAGATGAACACAATGTATGATTTCACCCATAGGTTTACCCGTATTTTCCAACTAACATTTGTTTCAGCTCGCTCAAGATCAAAAAGGTCTTTTCAAGGCTTGTAATGGGGCAGAGTGCAAAGGTATGGTCATTTAGGCTCATATAGTCCTCATGAAATATGGTGTGAACAACACTTCCTTTCCTTTTCTTCATCATTTTTCATTCGTGCTTACAAGTCATCCCCTTATTCACTTCCATGGACTGTTGAAAGCCCCATTTCTTTTTGCATTTTCACAACTTTTTCATTTTTTTCTTCTTTTTCTCTTTGTTTTTTTGTATGGAGGTGTTCCATTTTTCTAAAACATGGGTAAAAGGGGACTTCCTTGCACTCCTTGATTACTTTCTCATTTCACCACCCCCAACTTAGGCTTTTGGCCTAATTTAGCTATTCAAACTAACCACAACTTCATGAGGATTATGGGTAATGGATAAAGAAATGTTATGTTTTCATCAAGTTTCTTCCGAGAAAAAGGTTAAGGCTCAAAGGGTGCTTAAAAGAAGTTTACACACTCACAAGGTAGGCCACAAAAAGAGGTATAATGTCAAATTGTTTCACACTCTTTAAAGTTGCCTAAGATCATATCAAGAGTTCACATCACTTAGTCAGCCGGACCAACCGGGCAAATTCTAGGTGTCATCACAAATAGTTCATGGTAAGCTCATCACACAAGGCATTGACACCAAAGTCAAACAAGACTCCTTACTTTCGCTAGTGTGCAATGTTCATCACAAGAGAGTCAATTCGATACTTGGCTAGTCACAATGATATGCAAAGAGTTCACATATTGACCATGTAACTTCACTTGGCCTCATCGTAGCCGCGCATTCATTTTTGTTTGATTATGGGCACTATTCAAGTCATCGGTATTGATCAAACCGATACTCAAATTTGCAAAAGAACAACCACATTCAATACAAACAAGAGGTGGCAAATTTTTTTCGAAAGGGTAAAAAATAATTTATAATTAAAAACATGGAGCCACAAGCTCAATCCTTCCACAAAAAGCAGTGTACAACACAATTTTAGCTCAAAATCCAAATATATAACCAAAACCAATCAGGTCACAACAAGTCACACAAAAGGTGGGCCTCACCTCACCACAAATAAAATCATTTGTCCTCAAATGCAAACAAAGTGTATCTAAAAGTGAAATAAAGTAAGACAAAGAGGGTGGAAAGGGGGGGTCCTATCTACGCAGTCGCTCCATCTGTCTAGGCATCAGTGCCCGGTGTAGTACGCTGGATCTGGACATCAGTGTCCGGGGTCACCTCAGGAGGAACTGTAGTACCAGACCCACCAGGAGCTGCCACGGGTGTATCCGCCAAAAAGTTTCGCACAACTGCATAGAATCCCCGGGCACATGAAGGAATAGAAAGGACTCAGAAAGTAGTCTCCCTGTCAGAATTGAGCCTTTTACCCTTGCCTTTATCTCCAGGCGGAGGTTGTTGTCTTCTTATCTTAGGAGGATTTGATCTCCCTTTATTATTTTGAAATTCCGTGCTCTTATCTTTCGGGGTGACATGATTCTCCCAGCAACTTTCGATCTAGCCATGTCTGAAAGCATTGAGAAAAAGTTAAGAAAATCTTCAAACAAAAGCACAGAAAATCAGTTGCAGACAGACTTGCCGAACAAGTTGGCGAGTCGCTGAATCGCTTTGGCGAGCTAGATCGGGTTCGCCGAAAGGATTATCTTTAAAGCTATGAAAAATCGGCGATGCGAAAGGCCTTTCGGCAAATTGCCGACAGATTTTGGCGAGCAAGGGTGAACCCACCGAAAGTTACAATGCAAAAAAGGGTACAATGGTGCAGACAAAAGGCGATCAAAAAGTCTTTCGGCGACCTCAGGCTTCTCGCCGAAAGTTACAGAGCCCAACAATACATTTAGCAAGAAATTAACAACGAGATGGGGGACTACAGCGAACCGCCGCGTGGTTCGGCGAGCTCGACCCAGCTTGCCAAACGACCCCAACGTGCCTACTTTCAACCCAACTTCTCGAATTCAACTCCGTAACCCTTGAAAACAAAATCAAAGTCTACACAACTCAAATTAAAACTAGACCCATATCACCCATTACCCCGAAATACTTAGACTTCTCTCGATTTTGCCAAATTTGGCCAATTGATGACGTTTACCCTTAAGAATGACGTCATCCGTTCTATCTTTGGGCAAATTACGTCGTTTGACACAAATACAGGCTACTCAGATTTCAACCAACTAAACTAAACAACATGCAAGTACAACCCTATATGAATTAATTCATTTAAAAGCGTAAAAATATGGGATTTCAACATTCAAAACATTACGGGTAGGATTATCAAATTTAAAACATGCATTTAAACATTCTAACCTTATCAGAGAGGCCCATCACACGACAATCAAGATAATAATATTGCAAATGAGTACAATTTTGATAAAAATGAACTCGTGATTTGGAAAACCAACATTTTATGCCGATTAAGATAAGATTGAAATCTAGGCAACAATGTAATCCAACTCCGAGCACCAATCAACAACTAAAATACTTCTCGAAATGTGACAATATATAAACTAAGGTGCACGTGTGAGTTTGTGCAGATTCAAAGTGAGGGAAAGTGAAGAGTTTGTAAATTTAAACCCTATGCCTTATAAAAATTGTCCAGTTCTTGCCCATTCGACGACTTTAGTCGTGCTCGCTGACCCACTTACCTCGCCGAGTTTTACAGGACCTTCAGTTGATTTGAGGGTCCAAACGGCGATATAGATCGCGATCGCCGACCTAGTTGGCGACTCACCAGTAATTTCCTAGGCTCACTGAGTTTTACAGACTCCAATGTAAAATTTTCTTAAGTCCAACGACGGTCTGGGTTGAGGTCGCCGAGCTCTTCGGTGATACGCTTACTGGACATTTAGCTCACCACTATGTATTTTTCAAAACTTTCCACACTTTGTCCTGCACATTCAACACACCATTGTTCACCAAAACAAAAACGAAAGCAATAAGGGGTCTTGGGTTGCCTCCCAAGCAACGTCTTAGTTAACGTCACAGCATGATGCAAGTCCACACTTAATCCTCATTCTTGGGGTTAGCCATAATATCATTAGGCAAACCCCTTTGCTGTCTCAGGTTCAAATGAGACGAGATATGACTTATTTGGGTCTCCAACTGTTTGATCGATACTGAATGTGAGGTAACAGTTTGGCTAAGGGTCGACACATCTTCTTTCATCTCTTTCAAGATCTTTTTCGACCCTCAACTTTGTTTAGGATACGAGAAAGCATATCCTTAGACCGACCACCTTCTGAATCCTTTGGCTTTTGGCGCTCGTGGGGAGGTACATACATATTCTTCAACCCATCCTTCCAATTTGGATTACGATCCCCCCATTCATGATCTCGATCTTTCCAACCTTCATACCTACTCCAACCTTGGTTACCACCATGCCTCGGGTAGTTTGAACGATAACCACTACCTTAGTTGGCTAGGAAATTTACCTTTTTATTATACAAGGCCTCGAACTTTGACTCATTCGGATTAGCACACCCGACACCCACAACATTGACACTTCGAGCAGCACTTCCCATGACATTTTTAGATAAAATGTCAAGTTTTGTGATGATCTTGGCCATGTTCTGGTCCCTCGCTTGGTCCTTCTTCATTTGTTCCTTAGTCAACTTGCATGTGAGAGGGGAAACCTGGTCTTCACGGGTATACCACACCTTATTTATAGTACTCATGCCATCCAAGTGTTGAGCCGCTATCACATAAGGTTGCTACATCAAACCTCCCAGAGAAAGTTGGTCAACAACACCCTTATTTACCGAGTCAAGACTCCGATAAAAATACTACAACAACACGTTATTAGGCAAGCCTTGGGTTGGGCATTAAAGCACCAACTTTTTGAATCACAGCCAAGTTTCATGAATTGGCTCGCCTTTTAGATGGTTGAAGCTTTGAATTTTGTCCCGAAGAGTCATCATCTTCGAGGGAGGGAGGAAAAATCACAGTTGAAATGCGGTAACCAACTCCTCCCATGAAGTGATTGATTCACGTGGCAATTCAGCCAACCACTTACACGGTTCTCCCATAATAAAGAACGGGAACAACCTCAACCGAATCGATTCTTGAGAGATATTCTTGAAAGAGAATGGTCTGTATACATCCACAAAATTTCTAATGTGCTCATGAGGATCCTCATGAGCCAAACCACTGAAAAACCCTTTAAGTTGCAAGAGTTGCAACATAGTACTTGTTATGTGGAACACCACATTTCCTTTGATCGGAGGCAAGCGAATGACATCAATACCTCCCATGAGATGGGGGTTATTAGCATGAGACTCGTTGACATCGTTGAGATTTCCGATTTCATCTTAATGGCCTACTTGGCTGCCATTGCTGTCATTCACACTCATACTTCTTGTTTTATTATACAAACAAGCAAAACAAAACTGAACTAACAAGAACAAAATTCAACTTAGCTAAAAATTCTCAAGTAACACCACTCCGCAGTAGCCGCGCCATTTTAATTTCACGTATCAGGACACTACTTCCAGTTCTAGTGCCAACGATCGTGAGTAGTAATATAACCCAACTAGTGAGTTGGGGTTGAGTCCCAAGGGAGTGGTTCATACTCAAGAATCAATAGAAAAACATAAATCTGCTCAAGTCAATTATAACTAAAAACATTTACGAAGAAAATCATGATAAATTAAGGGTTAACATAAGTGTCAAATATAAAAAAAAGGGGTTTGTAGTCAACAAGCAACTAAAAACAACAAATAATATGAAAATACGAATATGGAGATGGGATTCTTGAGATGTGATAGGATTATGGGTTAAGGTAAACAATCGGGTAATTGCAATTAATAGTAAACTGCTGCAAATCAGTGAATAATCTAGACTTTAGTCAGGGTAAACTTTCTCTCGAACAATTTACCCCGAATCGAATTGGTTTCTCTCGAACAACAATAATCGGCAATGAAGCGCAACCTTCACTTTAGTCCATTCACTCTCTCGAGCTGAACTCATGACAACTCAATACCCACAGACCATCGATTTAACAATTTTGGTTTTAAAATCTCTCTCTCGAGCAAGCCAAAAACACGAAGTTAGGATTGTATTTGCAACTAAAACCCATTAAATTCAACCACAATTACTGAACGAAATCCCTTTTAAACAGCAAATAGACTATCAATTAGAAATACCCAGCAGTTAATTCAATCCATAATCACATACTCACACTCCAAGAATTGAGGTATTAGCTAGACATAGTAAAAAGATAGAAATCGATATCGAAATGCGTTTTCATCAACTGGGTACGATTAAAATTGTTTTTACAAACATCTAAGATAAAGAATCTTCAATACCCACTTCCAATTTCTTAGAAATGAAAATCTTCAAAACTAAGGAAAATGTCTGTCAAACTCAGTTCTAAGTTCTTAACTTCAAAAATTGAATAATAATATGATTCCCTACAAAATCTGATACTAAGCTAAAAATTTAAACAAGTATTTCTAGTAGTCAAAAATTGTGCTGCGAAGGTTTAGTCGGCGCAGTTAATTGGGATCGCCGATCCACTCGGCGATCTACCATTTGGTCATTTGTATTGCCTTTTTGCTTTTGCCTTCAGCATCCTTGAGGTCCTGTAACTTTGAACAATAAGGCACTGCATCGTGTAATTGTTCGGCGACTTGCCGACTCGCCGACTGTTCCTTTCTATCGCTGACTTGATTTTCTCCTTCAGGGCTTGGCACACTGGAACATTAGGCGAGATCAAGGCCATTCGGCAACTCGCCCAATGGCTTAAGCGATCCTCAGGCCTTTTTTTCTTTGTTCTTTTAGCTGCCTATTCCCTTTTTGCTCAATAGTGTCCATGCTTTGTCCCTACATCCAAATACCTAATTTTCAATGATTTACATTGATTATTGTGACAAAATATGCATTCGAGGACACTAAATCTATTAAAATTAAGCCATAAATGAGTCCAAATCGTGGACTCATCAATAATCCCCGAATATTTATATCTTTTGGCCAAACCATTATAGGAGGATAAATTTGATAATTCATATATACTTTTAAGGATAGTTTTAACCATAAAAATTATGCGAGGCTAGCAATAAATAGGAGTGATACTAAGAGCCTGGATGAGTTTATAACTTATGATTTATAATTTATGACTTTTGATTTATTTTTGTTATTTTAACTTTAGATCAAGTGTTTTGATTATTTTTTTTAATTATTTAACTTAAATAGTATAAACTTGCTTATGTCATAAATTAAAACAATAAAATAAAAGAAGTAAAGTGGAGACAGAAGCAGTAGTAGAAAGAAGTAGTAGAAAGAAGTAGTAATTTTCCTTTTCAATGCCCATTTCTCATTGCTGTGTAACTTTCCTTTTATAGGGAAAAACTTACTTGGAGTAGTTGGCCTCCTACAATAAAGTGGGCCACAAACATATGTTATTTACAATATGACACATAAACATACACTATTTATAACACTCCTCCTTGAATGTTTATGTAAAAAGAAAAAAAATGAAATGTCTATAATTATTGTAATACACATTATTTGCTGCCTCGTTAAAAACCTTACAAGGAAAATCCAGTGGGGTAAAACCTTGGTTAAGGGAAAAAGAGTCCAACGCGTATTTATTCCCCCCATGACTATGTCACTTAATGTCTCGAAGATAACACATTTCAATCCTATGTCTCAGCTTCTCAAAGGTTGAAGTTGGTAATGCCTTGGTAAATATATCTGCTAGATTATCATTGGAACGAACTTGTTGAACATCTATTTCACCCTTCTTTTGTAGATCATGAGTAAAAAAGAATTTTGGTGAAATATGTTTTGTTCTATCTCCTTTGATGTATCCTCCTCTTAGTTAATCTATACACGCAACATTGTCTTCAAATAAGGTTGTTGGGATGTCTCCTCTTAAGGGAAGACCACATGTTTTCTGGATGTGTCGATTTATTGATCTCAACCACACGCATTCTCGACTTGCTTCATGTATGGCTATTATCTCTGCATGATTTGAAAAAGTAGTAACCATAGTTTGTTTTGTTGAACGCCATGATATAGTTGTACCTCCATATGAAAATAAATAACCTGTCTGAGATCGACCTTTATGTGGGTTAGACAAATATCCTGCCAATTAATTGTGAATCAGATTCTTTTGAATAAAATAGTCTCATATCGATGGTTCCTTGAAGATATCTAAATATATGTTTAATACCATTGTAATGCCTTCGTGTTGGGGAAGAACTAAATCTTGCTAATAAATTTACAGAAAAAGATATATTTGGTCGAGAATTACTAGCAAGGTACATCAATGCACCAATTGCACTAAGATATGATATTTCAGAACTAACAAGTTCTTCATCATTTTCATGAGGTCGAAATGGATCCTTATTAATATCAAGTGATCTCACAATCATTGGGGTACTTAATGGATGTGCTTTATCCATGCAAAATCTCTTTAAAATATTCTTAGTATATGTTGATTGATGAATAAATACTCAATTTGTAAAATGTTCACTTTTTTAGACCAAGACAAAATTTTGTCTTTCCAAGGTCTTTCATTTCAAATTTCCTTTTCAAACATTCTACTGATTTGAAAGCTCTTCGCAAGTTCCAATGATATTCAAGTCATCAACATATACAACTATAATGACAAATTCAGATCCAGACCTTTTAATAAATACACAAGGACAAATTAAGTACTTCTTATACCCTTTCTTTAATAGATATTCGCTAAGGCGATTATATCACATGCGTCCTGATTGTTTCAATCCGTATAAAGATTTTTGAAGTTTTATTGAACAACTTTCCCCGGAATTTTTATATATTTCAGGTATTTTTAATTCATCAGGAATTTTCATAAAAATATCGTTGTCTAGTGAGCCAGATAAATAGGTTGTAACGACATTCATCAGATGCATGTCAAGTTTTTTATGAACTGCCAGATTTATAAGATACCTGAAAGTGATTGCACCCACCATGGGAGAATACGTCTCCATATAATCAATACCAGGTCTTTGGGAAAATCCTTGTGCCATAGGTCGTGCTTTATATCTTACGACTTCATTTTTCTCATTTCGTTTTCGCACAAAGACCCATTTGTACCCACTGGATTTATACCTTCAGGTGTTTGGACTATCGGTCCGAAAACTTTGCATTTTTCAAGCGAAGCTATTTCAACTTGAGTTGCATCTTTCCATTTTGGCCAATAATTTCTCTGCCTACATTCCTCAACAAATTTTGGTTCAAAATTCTCATTTTGTTGCACTATTTCAATAGCAATATTATAAGAAAAAATATTGTCGACAATTATATCATTTCGGTTCCATATTTTTCTTGATGAGACATAGTTTATTGAGATTTCTTCATTATTTTCAGGCACCTGAACCTCATCTAAGGTTTCATCAATTATTATGCCTCATTGCTCTTCTTGAGCAGGTTCTTCAATATTATGACCATCTTGATTGTTATCTCCTTTTCTTTTTCGAGGATTTTTATCTTTGGAACCAATTGGTCTACCACGTTTTAAGCGTGATTTAGACTCATTTGTATTAATTAATTGTCCTATCAGGACGTCAACTCGAATTGGAGCATTAGCAGCTGGAATATGAGATTTAGTAACTCTTGATTGGTTAGTGAATGCATCTAGCAGTTGATTTGCGATATTTTATAAATGGATTATCTTTTTAACCTCTTGTTTACATTTATTTGTATGAGGATCTAAATGAGATAGTGATAATGCATTCCAATATGTTTCCTTTTTCAGCTACTTATTTTCTCCCCATAATGTTAGATATACTGATTCATCAAAATAGCAATCAGCAAATCTTGCCGTAAATAAATCTCCAGTCATAGGTTCCAAATATTTTATAATAGAATGAGATTCATACCCAACATATATGCCCAACCTTCTCTGGGGAACCATCCTTGTACGCTGTGGTGGAGCAATTGAAACATATACCGCACATCCAAAATTCTTAGATGGAAAATGTTCTCCTTCTGACCAAAAGTCAATTGTAATTGTGAGACTTTATGATAACTTGTGGGTCTAATCTGCACAAGACTTGATGCATGCAAAATAGCATGATCCCATAATGAAATGGAAAGTTTTGTTCTCATAAGCATTGGTCTAACAATTAATTGAAGATGTTTAATCAATGATTTTGCTGAACCATTTTGAGTATGAACATGAGCAACCGGATGTTAAACTGTTATCCCAGTTAATATGCAATAATCATTGAAAGCCTGGGATGTAAATTCACCAGCATTATCAAGACGGATTTTCTTAATTGTATAATCTGGAAATTGTGCTCTTAACTTTATTATCTGAGCGAGTAATCTCGCAAACGCCACATTGCGCGTTGATATTAAGCACACATGTGACCATCTTGTAGATGCATCTATTAAACCATATAATATTTAAATGGTCCACATGATGAGTGAATGGGCCCACATATATCACCTTGTATACGTTCCAGAAATGCTGGAGATTCAATTCCCACTTTTGGTCTAGTAATCAATTTACCTTGAGAACATGCAGTACAGGAAAATTCCTTAAATTGAAGAATTTTATGGTTCTTTAAAGAGTGTCCATGTGAACTCTCAATTATTTTGCGCATCATATTAGAACAGGGATGACCCAACCGGTCATGCCAAAAAATAATATCATTTGATTTAGTAAACATTTTGGTTACTATGGCATGTGTTTCAACCATGCTAATACTTGTGTAGTATAAGCCGGATGAAAGAGCGGGTAATTTTTCAAGTACAAACTTCTTACCCGACACCATTGTAGTAATATAAAGATATTAATTCTTTTCATCACTTGTAGTCTCAATATGATGGTTATTTTGACGAATGTCTTTAAAACTTAATAAGTTTCTTTGAGACTTACTACAATATAATGCTTCATTGATTATCAAATTCATTTCTCTGATAAGTACTAAGTTAGCTTTTCCAGAGCCTTCTATTAATTTTGTACTACTAGATATTGTATTCACATTATCTTCTTTCATAATTAAATAAGAGAAATATTTCTTATCTCTTAAGATGATGACTGGGGAATTTCCATATTCTTCATAAAAATAAAAGATATTATAAGAACGTGAAAAACTAACAACATAAAAAAAAACTTTAAGAAATTACACTAAGAACGTAGAAATTAGTAAGACATAATGCCTTAAGAAAAACATTTAAGAAGAACAACATAGTAGTAGATATAATAGAAAATAGCAATTATTCTATTTCATAATTTTATCCCTAGTTAGATCATTTCTTCAATCAATATTCTCATAAAAGTCTTCAGCTTCCAAATAAGTAATATTAGGGAGGCCTTCAAAATCATCATTTTTATAAGCAAGATTTGCCTCAATATCATCACATTTATTTGAGGGAGCTGCTTCATTATCATCATTTCGAAAGGTCAAGTGTGCCTCCATATTATTATCTTTTCTTTTGAGAGAGGCTTGATAAAGTTTTACAAAATGGTCGGGCGTACGACATTCACGAGCCCAATGATCTTTTGTAATGACCCGAAAGGTCATTTTGGTAATTTTTCATGGAAATGACTATTTTGCCCCTTCGGTAGTTGCCCCGAGTCCCGTATTTTGTGGTTGTAAAGTTAGTTTGAGGAAAAGTTGGTAAAAAGTTGAGTTTTTGAGAAGTTGAGTTTTTATGAGTTAAAGTTGGTTAAAAAGTATTTTTTCGAGTTAATTGGAGTTTCGGGACTCGGATCGGATTTCCGTCGATTCCGGCAATTTTAGAATGTCGAAACGGGTCTGTGTGAAGGTACGGAGTTGAAACGAAGAATTGAGGTCCTAAGTTGCTAAAGTTGTGAAATTTTGATAAAGAGTTGACTTTGGTCAACATATGAGGTTCCGAGGCTTAGATTGAAATTCCGAGAGTACTGTTGGTTTCGGGAGACAATTCTAAGTCTAGAATGAGTCTTGGTTGAATTTTTAGACGCTCCGTTTGAGTTTCGAATTTTTTCGGCGTTAAACTAGTTTCTTGGCATCTTATTGAATTTCGGGTCAAGGAGTCCTCAAATTCAAATTCCGACGGTTCCATTGAGTCCGGAACGTCAAATTTAGTGGGGGTACATATTTATTTTGTGTGCACGAGATTCCGAATGAATCCCGAGGGTCCAACGGGGACTTAAACTTTGGTGTTATTGTTGTTTCAACTGCTGTGTTTTTTTAGCTGCAATAGCAGTTTTTTTTTCTTTTTTTAAAGCCAAAATCAGTAGCTAAATTCCCACAACTTGAAAATACCCATTTCTCCATTTTTAGACTTTGAGAGCTCGAAAATAGGCGATTTCAAGTGGTTTTTCGCAAGGAATTCATTGGGTAAGTTATTTCCAACTTATATCTTTGATTTCCATCGATTATTTATGGATTTTAACATCAAAATTTGAGATCTCAACTGTAAAATTTGGGGTTTTTTGCCTAATCTGAATTTAATAAAAAAATTGAGTTTGTGAACTCATTTCAACTCCTTTTTCGAAACGGTTTTCACTATTGGATTCTAAATTTCTTGGGGAACATTTTTCACTAAAAATTTCCAGATTTCAAGAATATTTTCCGGAACGAGATTTTTTGACCATTTTACCCTTTTTCTCCAAATTTCACGATATTGGTGTTGTTAGATTCGTATTGATTGTGGAATTCTATTTATGAATAGATTGTGGTGATTTGGAACGTGCTCGGAAGGGTAAAACTCAGATTTGAGTTACTAGTTGAAGTGTTTTGAGGCAAGTGACTTCTAAACTTTGTGTAACTCTTAGACTACACATGACTACTTTCCTAATTGTGTTGGGGAGTAATGGGGATTGAGGATGGGTTTTATTTGTTGATTGAAATTGTTGTAATTGAAAGATGGGGAATAAAACGAGCTAAATGTGTTATATGTGACTTGAATTTGTTGAATAAGTCATGTGATAACTGATATTGAGGGGATAGAAGGGCATGAGTAGGCTATGATTGATACAAACATTGATGTTGAGACAGATGATGTGTGATACTATGATGTGGTCGTGATATGGTTGTGATTGAGATAGACGATGTGTAATACTATGATGTAGTCGTGATATGGTTGTAATTGAGACAAATGATGTGTAATACTATGATGTGATCGTGATATGATTGTGATTGATGACATATGCATATTCATTATTCATCCCATGTGTGAACTATCTGTTGTATGAGTTCTGAGACACTGATATGAGGATGGATGGATATGAGACACAGTTGAGACTAGCTCCGGCTAGCGATTTGGATGCCGATGGGATCTGGTTCCGGCGGTGATACATGGTCCATGTGTGGCCCCCATGGGTTCTGATTTGAGTATTCAGCGCGGTCTGATTACATCAACAGATGTGTATCTTAGGACATACATGCATCACTACTACATGACATCATTATTGCATTTGCATCGCATTTGACTTCATCTTTGTCTGTGGTGTGTGGATTTTTCCTATTTGCCCCTCTTCATGTGATATATGATCTATTTGCTCTTACATGAGGATATGAGGTTGATGTTGAGACACTGTTGGATATATCTGTTGATTATGAATTGTGTAGTATAGGTTGTTGGTTCGCTGTTAGAATGAAGTTTCGGTGGTTCGGTTGGGATTGAAAGGAGTTGTTTGTAGCTGCTAGTTTAACTTAGTTTAGTGTTACTTGCGAGTACCTGTTGCTTTTGGTACTCACCCTTGCTTCTACACAGTTGTGTAGGTTGACAGCTCTATCAGATTCGGCTTATTACTCATCTTCAAATTAGAGCTTCCAGACTTACTTGAGAGATAGTGGTTCATTCCAGACGTGCCCTCAAGTTATCTATATTTACTGTTCTGTTCTATTCTAGAACTTTACTATGAGACTTGTATATTTTATTCAGATTCTGTATTAGAGGTTTGTACATGTGACAACCAATTCTGGGGTTATGTTAAGTTTATTTAAAGGCTTCCGCTTATCTTTCCATCTTATTCTTGTTTTATAAATTCTGTAGTGTCGGGTTTTTGGGTGTTAGGCTGACGTGTCCGGTGGGGTTTGGGCACGTGCCATCACATCTGATTTTGGGGTGTGACACCTTTCATACCACATCGGTGACAAATATTGATTCTACCTTGAGAAGGATTATTTTAAGAAATTTTGTTACTCTCATGTTTATTTCCACCATAATGACGATAATTATTTTGTCCTCTACCACGTCCATGTCCTCGTCCACGAGAATTATTTTCTCTTGATTCAGACTGACTATGTGTTGCTACAACATTCGCTTTAGGGAATGGAGCAGACCCAGTGGGACGGACTTCATGATTTTTCATCAACAAAGTATTATTCTGCTCAGCCACAAGGAGGCATGTAATTAATTCAGAATATTTCTTAAACCCTTTTTCACGGTATTATTGTTGTAACAACATATTTGAAGCGTGAAAAGTGGAAAAAGTTTTCTCAAGTAAGTCATCATCAGTGATAGTATCTCCACATAATTTTAATATGAAACTTACTTTATGAATAGAAGAATTATACTCAGTTACAATTTTAAAATTTTGAAATCGAAGGTCTATCCACTCATATCGAGCTTTTGGTAACACTGTAAGTTTTAGGTGGTGATACCGATCCTTCAAATTAATCCATAATTCAAGAGGGTCTTTCATAGTTAAATATTCAGTTTTTAATCCCTCATGAAGATGATATCGGAGAAAAATAATGATCTTCGCTTTATCCTGACTTGATGCTTTATTTTCTTGTTTAATAGTATCACCAAGACCTTTAGCGTCAAGGTGAATTTCAACATCAAGGATCCATGACAAGTAATTCTTTCCACTAATGTCAAGTGCCACAAACTCAAGCTTTGATAGATTTGACATGATGAAAACTAAAAAGAAAGATGAGTTAGAAATAATAAATTCTACTAAGACCAAATTTCTGAAGCAAATACATATGAATAAATTCTTAAGGTATGCTCATATAAAAATAAGTTGGTCACAATTATTTTCAGCATATAAATGTGTGTAGAAATATCATTAAAAGACTTCTTTGAAAGTGGCATAAAGTATTGTTAATCAATTACTAGTACATACTTATGAGACAAAATTTGTAAACACTAATAATTTTAGTAATTCGTTGGTGTCACTATTTAACTAATTTTACATATACTATTTAACATAAATTCTTGAATATTGCCATGTAAAACTAAAAGGGATTGTTGATAAAAAAAAATTATGTAAAGAAGCATATGAATTTAAGGTACATAGTCAGCAATATAGAAACACATAAATAAAATCAGCAATATAAAAATACATAAATAATATTTCTATTGCTAGGTACATAATTTTTTTTAGCTATAATAACAACATACAAAAATAAAACTTTATGTAGTATCTTAGGACGTTCAAGAAATAAATTATGGCGACAGTATTATTTTATAAGAGTAGTTGAGAGAAAATTATATACATACTAAAACTAATATAACTCACTAAATAATAATAGAGTTAGATATACCAAATAAAGATCAACAAGTTAATTTAACTAAAATAAATAAATAAATAAGAAAGAACTAACATATAAATAAAAATATATAAGAGATGTGTTTATTATACCTGAAATATTTAAAGAAAATTAGAGTTTCGTGTTAATAACGTGTTATAAATTAAAATAATAAAATAAAAGAAGTAAGGTGGAGACAGAAGCAGAGAAGCAGTAATAGAAAGAAGTAGTAATTTTCCTTTTCAATATCCATTTCTCATTGTTGTGTAACTTTCCTTTTATAGGGAAAAGCTTACCTGGAGTAGTTGGCCTCCTACAGTAAAGTGGGCCGCAAACATATGTTATTTACAATATGACCCATAAACATACACTATTTACAATAGCCTAAAAATTATTTTGGCTTAAAATCGCATATAATAAACCAATCCAAATAAACTCTAAATGTGAGGCTTAATGATCCATAAAATAATTAAAAATCAAGAGAGAATAGTATTTAAATTAGGGAAATTTTTCAAAATGTCAATATTTTAACATTTAATAGGACTCATTGTCAACACTTTCAATATTTATTAAAAATGTCAAAATTTTAGTTTGTCATGTATCTTATTTATGTTTTATTATTTGTTTTAATTAAAAGAATACAATTGTTAAATAACAGAAAGGAGAAATTTAGGGGGGAGAATAATTTTAAAAAGGAACAATCACTAAAAAATCTCATCAGTTACAAAAATAAAAAATAAATGACAGAGGCATCCGCATAGTTGATTAAATTTCTCATTATCGATTTTCAAGTTTCAATTGATAATACTCGATCTTATCAATTTATTTTGATTAAAATCAATTTTTTTCTGTTTGGTTAGAAAGTGTGGAACGAAACAGGTCAATAAATTGTTGACAAGCAGCTTTGGAGAAGAAATTGTCTACTGAAAGTTCGATAAAATTTGGACCGGTTATTAGTTAACTGTTTCATTCTTCATGTGTTTCTAATTGATTATAAATTTGATATGAAAATTTTTACATAATTGTACAACGTATCTATTTACCTACAAAATTGTATGCATTATGAAGGGATAAGGGTCTGAAAAATACCTCAACTTTGGTCGAATTTGTTGTTGCGATACTAAACTTTCATGAGGACCTATTACCTCCCTACACTATTTAATACCGTAATTTAAACATATATATTTGCCCATATGGACATAAAAAATAACTCAAAATTATAAATAGTAATGTGTCCACGTGGGCACATATATACCTTTAAAATACACTATTAAATAGTTCAGGGAGTAAAAAATATGGTATTAAATAGTCTAGGGAGGTAATAGGTCCTCATGAAAGTTTAGTATCGCAACAGCAAATCCGACCAAAGTTGGGGTATTTTTCAGACCCTTATCCCCATTATGAACAAGCTAGTAATAATGAGTTTTGATGGATTCGTTGAATTTTTTTTGTTGGTTGAATACAAAGATAATAATGGATCGTTTGAGGACTGACTTTTTTTCGTTGGCTGTTTGTTTTTAAGTTTTTTGATCAAAATGGTATCCCTAACGTAAAAACTACGACAATTGTACTGTATTTTCGTTTTTTTCTTTGGTTATTTGTTTTCTATTTTTTTGAACTATTTTGTATCCCTTATCGAAAAGGATATCATAAATGTAATGTATTTTGTAAGTGCTTGATCTGAAAACAATTTCTATGTTAGTTTAATATACATATATGTTGGCTGTCATATTATAAAATTGTAATGCAAGGGATACAATTTTGTTCAAAACAAGATCACCATTGTTAATAAATATTATTTTAACTTAGATACAAATACAAATATGTCGGCTGTCGTAGCGAAGAATTGAAATGGAAAAAATACAATTTTGTTATGTTAGGATTTTGTTGGTGATCGTAGCATACAATCGAAATAGGAAAAATACAGTTTTGTTCAAAACATGATACAAGTACCATTGTAAATATATATATTTTTAACTTGGATACAAAAAATTGTTAACATCTCTAATTCTGTATTTATTAATGACTTGGGTAGTTCTTTTTTTTTTTGGTTTGAAAACAAAGCAAATATTGATTATTTTTTTTCTGTTTTTGAACTATTTTGTATCCCTTATCGAAAAGGATATCATAAATGTAATGTATTTTGTAAATGTTTGATCTGAATACAATTTCTATGTTAGTTTAGGACACATATATGTTGACGGCCATATTATAAAATTGTAATGCACGGGATATAATTTTGTTTAAAACAAGATAAGAGCACCATTGTAAATAAATATTATTTTAACTTAAATACAAATACAAATATGTGGCAATTGTTGAACAACAAGTTCCCTTGGAGAAGGAACAACATTCTTCCATTTAAACAGAAAATCAAAAAGTTAGACGATAATGAATGAAATTGTTAATTTATATTAAATGAATACATTATGAAGGTAAAATGAATACAAATACACTGAATACCTCGTTGATACCATCATTGAATGTGTCTCTCATCAATTTCAAATTTCAAATTTATTATCCATCTTGAATTTATCACTGTCTGACAGAGCTTGAGGAGCGACAACGAAGAAAATTAAATTGGCATGTATGTTTAAGTATCAGTAAGTATCAAGAAGATCCTCTCTAGTATTTGTCAATGCTCAGACACTTGATCGCTATCCTACAAATCTAAAAATCGAATAAAAATGCATACCTTAATCAAAGGAATTGTTGTGGATATCTTTAGAGATATATTTTCTAATTTCTTATGAAAAAAAATATCGAAAAGGACGGAAGAGAGAGAGAGAGGCGGGAGTTGAAAATGGAGAAGATTGGAAGAGTTGAAACTGTGAGAAAGAAAATATTTTTTTAAAAAAAACATGAGAGAATGAGTTGGAAAACGTGTAATTAATGTGAGATAAAATAGGAAGTAAATTAGGATACACAATATTTTCTAAAATAATGACATTTTGACATTTTTACTAATATTTATAAAGTATGGAGGTTTTACTAATTATGTTATAATTTTTGACTAATTTGCTAATTTTCCCTTTTTAATACCAAAGATAAACAATGCTAAGTGATTTCTTTAGCAAGTGTTTAATGAAATAGCTCAAGTGTGTATAAGTTGATTATTCTTGATATCACATTTAACATTTAAGTTGATTATTGCTGGCTAAAAAATAAACAACATTAAACTGACTAGTCAATTAATCACAGCTTAACTGAACCCAAATTTATATACATATTTTAAAACGTACATAGTCTAGAAAGTCAGAATATGCTTCAAACAACAATATAATGAGTTTTATTTAGGGATAAGGGTCTGAAAAATATTTCAACTTTGGTCGGATTTGCCGTTGTGATACTAAACTTTCATGAGGATCTATCACCTCCCTAGACTATTTAATATCGTATTTTAAATATATATATTTGCCCACGTGGACATAAAAAATAATGCAAAATTATAAATAGTAATGTGTCCATGTGGGCACTTATATACCTTTAAAATACACTATTAAATAGTTCAGGGGGTAAAAAATACGGTATTAAATAGTCTAGGGAGGTAATAGGTCCTTATGAAAGTTTAGTATCGCAACAACAAATCCGACCAAAGTTGAGATATTTTTCAGACCCTTATCCCTTTTATTTATTTATTTATTTATTTATTTTATGATAAAATGATTATTGTGTTTTTACTCTTTAGAATTTTAAATTGAATTGTACAAAATGGCACGTTAAGTTTATTAAAATAATACATAATATACCGATGTGATGTCCTAAATTGGTGGAAAAATTCACTACAATTTGATCAAATTACTTCATAAATGCAGCTTTAGAAGTTATTATATAATTGTAGTTAGAGACCTTTGTGTTTTTTTTTAAAAAAAAATTGTAGTATGTTTGTAGCTCAAATATGTTCTTATTCTTCTGTTAAGCTAGTATGAAGCAAATATATTTTTGCCCAATTAAGTAATGATAAGATATTTTTAGATCAAATTATTAACAAAAATAAATTTGGTAAATCTCACATACTTTAAGAACATTTTTTTTACCCTTTTTTCATAAAATTTATATTAATTTTAGCTAATATCAATAAATAAACATGAGATAAATATTATTCTAAATTTATATCAAAATTAATATTTCAATTTTGATAACCAAAAGATTCACGATCGTATAAATATTTTTTTATGATTGTGAAGTATATAGAAGTCAAACTTATTGGCAAATAGTTTTTAGAATAGAATAAAATTAGGTCCCCTCGTTGACTGAATTTTGCATAATTTTGAGCATTCAAAGGGTTGACCTAACTAGAAAACAAGATTCCTCAAAGCAAAAGAGATTAAAGAGCCATACCAATCACAATCATACCTTTTTTTTTAAATCTTTTATCCTTTGGTTAATTTTTTATTTTTTATCTTTCGATACAAGTAGTAAATGATTCTTTATTGGTATGGACCATTTAAGATAGGAAAAATAGATAAAATTCCCCCAAAGTTGTCCACAAGATTTAGTTTAGTATTGCAATTTTATGGTTGTTTATGTGTCTCCCTAATTCTATAGCTAGTGAATTATACTGAATTCGTCATTGTTCGTGGACATACACATATGAACTCTTGTTGATGAGAGCGTTATTCACTTAATTTAAACTATTAAATAAATTTAAAATTAAGGGTAATATCCATCCAATTCAAACCATAAGCGATTTATCTTCTTCTACATAAGAATCACAACTTCCTCCACCTTCAATCAACTCCAATTTTCGTTCTAGATATAATATTTTGAAGAGAATCACTAATTTTTACTTGAAGAAATATGCACTTTAATTTGTTGTGTTTTGTTTGGGCCATCTATATGAAGAAATGTTCAATGAATTAAGTTGCCTTAGGTTCTTGATGTTATTAGATGATATATAGGTTAATTAATAATCTTTGTCTTGAAATCAATTAGGTGTAACCTCTTTTGTAATAAATCTTGACTTGGTATTATATAAAGTAGTGTTAATCTATTGGTGTATTTTCTTTTGCTACAACTGGTTAATCTTTTGAATTTACCAATTACTCTTGATTGTTCCATTGCACTTGTGCAAAGGATATCATAATTCTTCACTACAAAATCTAGAATTATAATTGCTAATTATATGAGGGACCACAACAAATTCGAGTATATGATCAGGGGCCACAACAAGTTCTTCGAGTATGTGGGACACACAGAGGCGAACTCGAGAAAAATGGTTCTACTTGGGATTGAACCCTAGTCATTTGGGTGGATTTGTTAGCTTATACCACTGGTAAACCACGAAAAAAAAAAACGATTTGTGGTTTGGTTTGGTTGGTTTGGCGGTTGAAAAAAAAATCCGACCACTCTTGGTTTGGTTTGGTATTAAAAGAAAAAAAAGTCAAACTGAACCCAAATCAAACCGACATAATATCTCTCTCTCTCTCTCTATATATATATATATATATATATATATTTATTTATTTATTTATTTATTTATAGATAAAAAATATTATTTATAATCTACTTTGTTAATATATTTTAGTTAGTTTATAGTTTTCAATTTTTATATATTTTATTTCAAATTTGGGCTCGTAAAATTTGTAATTATTTTATTTTGTATTTAGATCCGAAGTTACAATTATATTGTTATAGTTTGAAAAAAAAATCAAAGTTAACAATTTACTTTGTAAATATTTTGTTTTGTATTCAGTTTGCATGTAGCCTTTAATCTTATTAATTTAACATAAGGAGCGTTGATATTTCAAAAAAAATATTTTGTACTCATGTGAATTTTACCGTCATTTCAAAAATTTCTATTCATTTAACATTTTTTAAGTTTAGCTTATCACATAGGTAAGTGAAAATATATTTTATCTATTTTTCAAACACCGTATAGTTGTAAAAAACCAAAAAAACCAAAAGAACCAACTAAAGCCAAAAACGAAAAAACCAACTTTATTTGGTTTGATTTGGTTTTTAGATTTAATAAATCGACATAATTGGTTTAGGTTTTTTCTAATGAAAAAACAAACCAAACCGACCTATGTACACCCCTAACCACTGGTACAAAGCATCATTTTATACTTTTTGTGGGGGGGGTGGGGGGGGGGGGGGGGGGCTATTATAAATATTTAGTTTTTGTCAATTTCTCAATATAGATATACATATATATATATGATTTTTTCGAAAATTAACGGGTGCACGTGCACCCCACAATAGCATGTGGGTCTGCCTCTGGGGACACATAGAGTTCAATATATCTATGTTTAAACAAAGGTACAATAGCCATAATATCTTCATCATTTTTTAATTTCTTCCAAATAATCTGATTTATGTGGTTTAATATAAACAATACAAGATGAACCGTTATAGACAATTTTTTCTTCTTTAACATAATCTACAAATTTGAAATAGGAAAAATTGTCAATATGAAAAGAAGGGCAGCCCGATGCACAGGGGCGGAGCTACATAGGTGTTAGGGTGTCAAGTTGGACATCCTTCATCGAAAAATTACAGTTAAATTTTATTTTATTTTGGTATATATATTATATAGAACATCCCTAGAAACAATGAAGATATGTAGCACAGTGGTATGGATATGCTAAAAACTTATATAACGCCTAGGTTTGTATCCCTAGAGAACAACTTTTTTTTAATTTACTATCCAATGTTTGAATACACTTCATAAATTTTTTGGCTACTCCACAATTGGTGCACTAAAGCTCCCATCATCCGCAGGGTTTGGGGAAGACCTCGATCATAAGGGTCTATTGTATGCAACTTTATCTTAAATTTCTGCCAGAGAATGACGTTTCCAAGAAAGTTTGTCACAATACCTGTCACGATCCAACCTACCGGGCCATGCAGACACCTACTGTAACATCTAGATAGGAGAACTCAATTACCACCCAATTATATTTAAAAATGGGCACTGCAAAAATTAATAAAACATCAAAAATCTCTTTAATACATTAGAATAATTATCATGAAACTTGAATGTAAGAATCATCTTTTTACAATTAGCCAAAAGCCCTCTCAAGGAACTAGTCTAACATGTACAAGACCTACTAAGAGAGTACAATGTATAAAAGAAAATAAGACAAAACTCCCACCATAAGAGAAGAGAAGTAGAAGTTGTCTGAGATCATCATTGTCCTCAACTAAGGAGCATTAGTGGCTCATACAACCAGACTACGCCAAGTGGCATAGCAAAAGTGATATTAGTACAAATAACATGTAATGATAGATATCATAGGTCGACCTGAATCAACCACATAATATCATGCACATAATTAAGAACAGAAAACTGAAAAAGCCATAAGGACACACATACTTCACCTCAAGTCACTCACTTCTGTCGCTACCAACTCTACCATCTAAGTCATTCCATTCTCATGTCAAATCATAGTCTAACCCTTCTATCACATACATGTTCCCCCAAATACAAAATCACTACTAACTCTGTTAATCAGTTTATTATTCCCCTCACGCTCCCATGCCAATGTCTTACCTTATGATGCTCCAATCATATAAGGTATGATAATGTAACACAATTTAGCAAAACAAATATATACAATTATAAACACAATTACAAAATAGCTCGGACCCCAATCCTCACCCCGACTTAGCATTCACAACCAATCACATCTAATTCATCACACCGTTCTAGTAACTCGGACCACTAGGAAGCCCTAATCATCATCTACAACATTTAACATGCCATTTCGATCTATACAAGAGCCACCCTAGCATTTAAGCACACCAATCCAGTCCCTCAGGGACCAACATGTAACAAATATACACCGTAATAAATTCAATCCATACACAAGGCCAATATGTAACAATCATGTCATGAAAAAGTAAATCTGGTTCTCTCATGGAACCAAACACACACAAAATATTAGTATATCGGTGTGGTATATGTTACAATTATTAGTGTACCAATGTGGTATCCGATCCAATGATATATATACATATGTATGGTGTGGTACCCACTTCAATAAATATATGTGCCAACGTGATATCTTCTCCAACAAATTATATGTACCAGCATGGTACCCAATTTCATCGTCAAACACATAACACAGTCATAACCACAATGAACAACAATTATACTTGTACACTCAAGTAAAAACATTCATTGCATACGATTGACAACATCTTTCGGTTCATTTCATGCTTTTTCCGTTTTTCCTAATCATATATCAATGCATGCTTTACTAGTGAAGTCATTGACAATCACATATAACATAAACAGGAAATCAAACAATCATCACCTACCAAAAGGACTCCTCCTCGATAATTATTGATCATACCCCAATCACCACAATTACCTTCCCTAGGATAAACCCCAACAACAATCATAAGTTCAACAATACCTAATCAAGTCCATCATGAACCTTCACCATAGCTAACCACACATTCTCCCTGCTCGAAGGCCTATGCATGAAATCTCCAAATAATCTACAAGATAATATTTATATATCCACCTTATGTTGGCATAGTATGGACACTTACCTTGCTTATAGACTCACTAAAACAACGTGGGGCAAAGTCTCATGCTCAACACAAAGCTTATTATTCCTCAGTTGGTGGAATAGGTATTACTGCAAGACAGTTTGTATGTCGAAAAAATCTATTGTACTCTAAAAGTGCTCATTATAACCTTTTTTGTGACTTTAAAAGTGCTCATCACAATCTCCCCCCCTCCCCCCCCCCTCCCCCCCCCCCCCCGAAATGACATATATAAAGTTGAAATTTGTTAGATGTTGAATTCGTTTGACTTTTTTAATATTTTGAATCTCCTCTATGAAAATATTTGCCAAATCGCCAATTTCACTATGAAGCACTTTTATACATACTATCTAAACGACAAGGGCCAAAGGGTGAAAAATGAAAGGCGTTTTCTGATCCCCTGAGTCAGAGTGCTCGTGGGTCGTGCCATGACGAAACAAGGAAATGAGAGATCGTTTACTTAAGAAAATCGACATAAAAGACTTTCTTTGTACTTTCTCATGATTTTAAGTACTCACATGTTATTATTACTGACTTTAATCATCTCTTTTTCCTTTATTGTCCTAACTAGTTTTGGCCCTTCAGTATCCTCATTTGAAATTTGTATTCACCACATTTCTAGCGACCTAAAGACTAAAGATGCTTTGATAGTGAAATAGACATGCAAGGCCATGTATACCTTCTTTTTTTTTTATTAGACCAAGATTTGGTCTCTTTTATTTGGTCCTAACAATGTGCTTGACAACTGCAAATATATACAACATGATCCTTTCAGATATTATCTGATTCTTTAGATTACTTAGGACCACCCACCCCTCCTTTGAACTAGATCCTCATTGACTCACTTCTTTTAGGTCCAAAAGTCCTTTCATTTTTTGTCTATATTAGTATACGTGCCCGCGCGTTGCGCGGTTAGTTGTTAAATATAATTGTAAATATTAATTTATTGATAATTTTAAATTTTAACTTATTATTAAATAATATTATCAAATAAATGCTTCACATTAAATATGTATACATAATAACTTTAACAATATATTAAAATAAAAAATAAAAAATAAAGATTCAAATCCAGCGAATTAAACACCAATCATCCTGCAAATAAAAACTTAAAATCATTAAAAGTTATAAACAAAAAAAAAAGAAGAAAAAAATCAACAAAAACTAATGGTTTGCAATAATTATTGATGAGAAATTTTAATGCTTAAAAAGTTGCTATATCTATATATCAAATCTCACTGATAGTGTTAATTCTAAGTATGAAGTTGATTATAGTGACTTTGTCTCAACAACTACAAAGTCACATCCAAAGAAGAAGGAAAAAAGTTATATTGTCAAAAAAATTTATGCATAAATAGAAATAGAAAACAAATAAATTGTTTTACACTTTTCATAATAAGAGTTCCCTAATTGTCTTTATCTACATATACTATATTTAGATTTTGAAGTAATTACCTATATGTAATGTAAATATTTCACTAATGTATTCATTTATATAAAATTTATAAAGGGACTTCTTTTAAAACTAATAAACATAAACAAATATTAATTAATAAGCATAAACAAATATCAACAGTTAATAATAACTAAAAGTGTATGAATTTTTTTTTAGTAATTTGTACATTTAGTTCGTGATTTATATTTTTTTATTAGTTAAAAGATCAACCGATAAACAAAGTATTTAAATACTTATGATAATAGGGTTAAAGGTGAGGTATGTATCAAAAAAAATCTTAAAACATATTTTAATTTGATGTAATTATTTAAAATAATCATAATTATTATTTCATGATTTTTTATTTTAATTTAATTTAAAATAAATACTGAAAAATAAAATGTTATTAACACATATTTTTATTGATTATAGGATTGTGTAGTAATATATATATATATAAAGCAGAAACATCAAAGCGGTGACGTGGCACTCTCTAAGGCCTGAAATTTTATTTTTCTTTTTTTGAGATTTTTCTTCACTTTAAAAGACATAAAATATTACTTCAAGTTTTTACATACATTAAAACATAGTATTTAATTCTCTCCTCATTAAAGCATAAACATAAAAGCTTCAGTTATCAATTCTTCACAATAAAATGCATTTTTCTTTTTCAAAAATTCTTTTAGTTATATTTTTGTATATGCATCACTTAATTACAATATTTAAGACATTTTATTCCTTCACTTAATTATTGAATTTGAAATGTTTTTCACCATTAACTTTTGAATACTGTATAAACTATATAAATAGACATACAACATAACATGCATTCTACATCTTTGTTTTGCATAAATAGATAGTATACAAGATTAAATTAAGGAACCATGCATGTCCTAAAAATATTTTGATGTTTCTCTTATCTTGTTATATTATCAACACACTCATTTACCATCTAAGACACAAAACATCAGCTATATGGGCATGAAGATACCGAATATTTGTTGAATGTTACATATACATCATTGGTGAGGAGGTTGATCATAGAGTATTTTTGGAGTTGATGATCGTCGAAATGGTGTATTGCGGCAGAGCATGACTAACTGGTCAATGGAGTTTAATGAAATTCAAAACACTTGTAAAAGTTATATTCTGAAGTCACAAGTAGTTTATATATTTTGTAAACATAGACTCTTATTATAAGAATGTAATTTTTTCCTTCTATCTTCTATCTTTGTTTTATTATAGAAGAAAATGATGAAGTATTTTAGAGAGAAAATTGGGTATAAAATATTTTTCATAAAATTAGAAGAAGATAAAATAATATCAATATAAATGATAGTTTGGGAGTAAGCAATATATAGAGACTAAAATGACAGAAGAAAATGGAAAAGAAAAAGATGCATATAATATGATTGAAATTTAAGTTTAATTTGCAATTAATGATTCATTTAGTTTGTTCCATATATAGTATTAATTAATTTCAAATTGAATTTCCTTAAATTGATATAGAAAATGACAAATTGGAATGGAAAGAAATATTACTTAAAGAATTCTTATAATGTTATAAGGAGGGGGAAAAAAGGTTGTCTTCTGTTAACGTGGAAAAAAAAAGAAATGGACGAAAAATAGAAAGAAAAAAAAATTGTAAAGAGAGATAATATAAGGGCCAAACTTTGAATTTTACAATTTGGTTGTTTTATTTTCTTTTATATTTTCGACTTTTCTATTTTTATTTCATTTTAATTGTTTCATATTAATCATAATTTATTTCATAATTTCCCTAAATTGATATGGAATAATGAAAAATTAATCAAATGGCAAGAAATATTATTTAAGAAATTCTATAAATGAGGAGAAAAAAAGGATAGAATGATGTTCTAATTAAGAGGAAATTTGGGTTGAGAAAGTTGTCATTTGCTATTTATATTATTTTTAGTGTAATTACAGATTATGTATGGGAGAAAATAATTATTGGATATATATATTAACGTGGAAGGTGTATTATCATTATTATTATTTTCTATTTTCAGTTCATCTTAATTGTTCTATATATAGTCTTAATTTGTTCATATCTGCTTTCACAAAATTGATATACAATAATGACAACTTAATCAATTGGTAAAAAATATCACTTAAAAGTTCTTAAAATGTTGTGCAGATAAAAAGGAAAGAATGATCTTCTAAATTTTGAGAAAAATTGGATTAAGAAAGTTGTCATTTGCCAATTATATTAATTATATGTATTATTTTTTTTATTTTTTATTTTTTAGTTTATTTTATTGTTCCATATATAATCTTAATTTGTTTCATAATTTTTCGAAAGTGATATAGAATAACGAAAAATAAATCAAATGGTAAAAAATATTACTTGAAATTATTAAAATGGGGAGAAAAAGGAAAGAATGATCTTCTAATTAAGAGGATATTTAATTCCTTTCGTTATAAATGTTATTAATTTTCTCTCATTAATCTCTTTTTAAAAACTTTCAAAGTTCTTATATCACTAATGTTACCTTTTTTCTCATATTTTTGATTTTTTTCCCTTATATTAGAATTAAAATAAATAATGTTGAAAAAAATGTCTTTTAATAAAATTTCTTTGTGCTTCCTTGTATCACACTTTTGTTAGGAAAATATAGTAATCAATGAAATATTGATTGGTATTCAAAAATAAGTAGCAAAACAATAATTATTGGTATTTAAAACATAAGTTACATTGAATTTAATTACATTAAAATATGAAAAGAGTAAAAGTCATGATTTGTTTCATAAATTTTCGAACTTGATATAGAATAACGAAAAATAAATCAAATGGTAAAAAAATGGATAAATAAAAAAATATTACTTAAGAAATTATTAAATGAGGAGAAAAAGGAAAGAATGATGTTCTAATTAAGAGGATATTTAATTCCTTTCATTATCAATGTTATTAATTTTCTCTCATTAATCTCTTTTTAAAACTTTCAAATTTCTTATATCATTAATGTTATCTTTTTTCTCAGATTTTTGAATTTTTTTTCCTTATATTATAATTAAAATAAAAAATGTTGAAAAAAAATGTCTTTTAATAAAATTTCTTTGTGCTTCCTTGTATCACGTTTTTGTTAGGAAAATATAGTAATCAATGCAATATTGATTGGTATTAAAAAATAAGTAGCAAAACAATAATTATTAATATTTAAAAGGGATAAGGGTCTGAAAAATACCTCAATTTTGGTCGGATTTGTTGTTGCGATACTAAACTTTCATGAGGACCTATTACCTTCCTAGACTATTTAATACTGTATTTTAAACATATATATTTGTCCACGTGGACATAAAAAATAGTGCAAAATTATAAGTAGTAATGTGTCCATGTGGGCGCATATATACCTTTAAAATACACTATTAAATAGTTCAGGGGGTAAAAAATACGGTATTAAATAGTCTAGGGAGGTAATAGGTCCTTATGAAAATTTAGTATCTCAACAACAAATCCGACCAAAGTTGGGGTATTTTTCAGACCCTTATCCCTATTTAAAACATAAGTTACATTGAATTTAATTACATTAAAATAGGAAAAGAGTAAAATTCATGACATTTATGATTTATCATATCAATTATTATGTATAATAATAGTTACAATACACAAACGTATAAAAAATATAGAGATAAGGGTCTGAAAAATATCCCAACTTTGGTCGGATTTACTGTTGCGATACTAAACTTTCATAAGGACCTATTACCTCCCTAGACTATTTAATACCGTATTTTTTATCCCCTGAACTATTTAATAGTGTATTTTAAAGGTATATATGTGTCCACACGGAGATATTACTATTTATAATTTTGCATTATTTTTTATATCCACGTGGGCAAATATATATGCTTAAAATACGGTATTAAATAGTCTAGGGAGGTAATAGGTCCTCATGACAGTTTAGTATCGCAACAACAAATCCGACCAAAGTTAGGGTATTTTTCAGCCCTTACCCCAAAAATATAAGAAATATTTTCTTAGTGAAAATGTGTGAGAAAATCATTACAATGTTTGATGATAATGATATATACAGGTTGTTTTCAATATTGATGATAATATATATATTTATATATATATAAACTTTTCAAAAGAAATCTATTTCAAAAGATATGAGTATCGTGGTTTATGCAACGTGAATAATGAACTATATATAATTTTATATTTGATTATTTAGGAGAAGTCATCAACATAATATACTATTTCTATTCATCCACTTTCTATATTTCAATAAAATTGTAGGTGATGCTTTATCTTAAATGACATTAGTTTCATTTTTAAAAGTTTGTAAAATACTTATGTATTAAAATTATAAACTTGTGTTTAAATTATATATTTCAAAATTTACGTTATTTTAATATTAAAAATTTAAAAATGTATATAATAAAAATCTAAATACGATTTTTTTACGATTGTACGAAGCGCAAGGTGATTCTGTATGGATAATGGGGAGTTATTAAACTGCTCTTTTTTCTTTTCATTAACGTATTCATTTATATAAAATTTACAAACAGACTCCTTTTAAAACTAATTAGCATAAACACATTTTAATTTAATAAGCATAAACAAAAGGCTTATGCAATTTATGTACTATAAAATTTATAAATCCTCACGTAAATAAAAACTCAAATTAGACTAAATAGCTATCCATCACTATGATTAAAGAATTGTGGAAATATAAATTTTAATAAAATACTAAAAATATAATTAATACAGAAAAATAAAATAACTATAGAAAAACATTAAAATATGATTAAAAAAAAACTGTAAAGAAAAATAAATTTCATGATCTATTCCGATGTAATTAACATTATGATTTTTTTAGTTTATGTTTTAAATAGTTAATATTTTTTGTAAAAGTTAGTTACCTATATTTTAGGAACTATTACTATACATCCATAACTCAAAATTAAATGATAATATTTAAATAAATTTTAAAGTGATCCCACTAATTGTAATATTTATCAGCCAGTACATTTTGTTTTTATTTTTATAAGTACAATATTATAATATTTTTTTAAATAATATTGTTATGTTAACAACTTCCTAATTTTTTGACTATATGCAACTGAAAGGTATTATTTTTTTGTTTTTCTTTATTTGAGGAAATTGAGAACGTGTACATTTTTTGCTTTTTTATTGATAAGAGTTAGAATTATTTATTTTTTATTTATTAAAAATGGCTGATCAACAACCATTTTGATTTTCTTTCCTACTTTTTCAATTCATTATTTTTTAAAATTTTGTTACATTTTTTTCATATTTCATGATTATTTTTATTAATTTTAGGACGGTGTAGTAGTGGATGAGTTATGGGGAGTTATAAAACTGTTTTTTTTATTAACGTATTCATTTATATAAAATTTACAAAGGGACTTCTTTTAAAACTAATAAGCATAAAAAAATATATTAATTTAATAAGCATAAACACATATCGATCAATATTATTAGTTATTTTAGCCACATATTTTTAATTAGTTTATTAATATTTTTTTGTTTCATTCTGATTTTATCTTCTTCTTTTTTATTTTTTATTTCAAATTAAAAAAATATACTTATCCTTTACATAGATTTTTATATTTAAAATAATTTTAATTTTTAGTTTTAAAAAATTATAAATTATTTTTCCTTTTCTGACCTTATCTTTTTGCTTAAAAAAAATAAAAAATTATCCTTACCCTTTATATATATGTTACTATTTATATATATATATTCTTGAAATAATAATATTCTCTTTTAAAAAAAAAAAACTTTTTAATAGATTGAGATTTATAAGTGATTTCTTGTATTATCTCATCCTACTTCATCTATAGAATAACATGATTATCTTTTTAATAGATTTAGTATTTAGTTTATCAAAAATATATCAACACAAAATTAAAAAACTTACAAAATTAAAATATAAAGAGCACATAAATTTTACAATTCAACATTACTGCAAAACAAAGAAGAAATAGTTAGAAAAAATTCTTACAAAACAAAAATAAATAAATAATAATAAATCGAAATGTGAATATATTATTTAGGAAAAATCACTATGGTAGCAAGAAATATATTATTTTTTGAAGTACATATAAGAAAAAAGAGATAATTTTTATTTTATTTTAAGTGACAAATTATAAATTACATAAACATTAATTCAAGAAATCATGTCAAAAAATAGATTTGATGATTTCAAACTTCATTTTATTGCTAGTGTACAGTTTGTTTCAAACTAATGTTCAAGAGTAAGTGACATGAAAACATGTTTTGTCCCTAATGTCATTTTCTTATTATTATTTGACAAAAAACATACTACTAAAATTTACCGAAATGGTTGATGGATATTTGATTTATGCATGTTGAAGTCAAAACTGAGAAATTAAGTTATTGTTACTTTGATTACTCAGTACAAAAGAAATAAACAATTATTGCATAATAGAAAAAGAACTTTATATACATTGAAACTTAATGAATTGGAAAATAAACTTACATATGATTAAACTCTGTCTTTGTTGATTTCTTATTGTCCTTGAATGCATGTTGGCGGGTTGAATTGTTCTCCTTTGTTAAATACTGAAATACTATATTGTTTCTTTGTTGAAGAGGGTAAGAATTTGATTTGATATGGTTACCGAAGAATGTTATTTTGTGTGTGATTCTTTTGTGTTTTATATGAAAGTTCTAACTACTATTTATATTTTTGATTTAATACTTAAGTATTATGTG